>NW_028277051.1:944944-1259925 GCF_059951505.1 Python bivittatus
CTTTTTCTCCCTCCACAGCCACCCCCCTTTGGCACGCCTGGGGGGCCCTCACTCCCAGGAGCCACTGAGCAACTGCAGCCCCAGTTTGTGTGCCGCTTCCTGGAGGGCCAGTCTGGGGTGACCATCAAGCACGTTGCCTGCGGAGATCTGTTCACTGCCTGCTTGACAGGTAGGAGAAGGGGAGGGAGGCAGGGGCTGGCAAGGGAACCCTTGCACAGTCCTGAGAGGTAGGCCGCAGATGCGTTAGTGGGTCTGCACAGCGGTGGGGCCCAGATGTTTTTTCCACCGGACACCTGCAAGGCTTGCAATGGGCTGGAAGGGAAAAAGATTCCATTTTTCACTGTTGCAAGGTGGTTTTCCTTCCTCTTCACCAACATTTTTCAGGCAGAAGCAGCATTGTCCCATTAGGGTGTTTGCTTCTTTCAAAATCAGGGTTTTCAGATGAAGGAAAAGGCCCAGAGTCCACAGCAGAGCACCTCCTTGCTGGCAGAAGGCCTTTGGTCCTACCTGGCAGGTCAGTCAGGCTAAAGAGAGACCTGCTGGAAATGCCTGCTGTGGTCCATGTGAGCCGCAGAATGGGGTGGCTTCATGATGTGAGCGGCTGGCAGCAGCCTGTGGGGGTTCCTGAGATTTGGAGGGAGGCTGAAACTGCCTCTTCCTGGAACTTTCAAATAAACACAGAACAAACTTTCAGCAGAGAGTAGGGGTTGTCAGCCCCGCTAGGAAGACCAGACCAGGCAATCAACTCTACAGGAAGACTAAAACCACTTTTATTGAGATTGGCTGCAATGGCAGAATCTTGCACTTCTGATTGTGCCGTACCTCCTTCCTCTTCTTATAATCCAGTGAATCAGGTGTTCGCCTGAGCCCTTTCTGAATACTAATCTGTTTCTCAGGGTTTAAAAAACATTCCAGCCCCTTTTGCCTTGGTTCCTGCATATCTCCGCCCAGGTCATCTTCCTTACTCTCCGTTCCGGGTTGGTCCTCTTCCGGGCCTTTGGGGTCCAGCAGACGTATGCCCCCTGGTGCTTCCAGGCTGGCCTGCTCATGGATCTCACCGCTGCTCTCACTGGCTCTAGAGAAGTCAGCCAGGTGCAAGCCTAGGGCTGGGGAGCTGGAGCTGGAGGGCTGGGCTGGGCTGGGCTGGGCTGGGCTGGGCTGGGCTGGGCTGGGCTGGGCTGGGCTGGGCTGGGCTGGGCTGGGGGGATGTGTCAGTGGATCTCCTCCTTGTCCCCACAGATCGAGGGATCGTCCTGACCTTTGGCAGCGGAAGCAGCGGCTGCTTAGGACATGGAACATTCATGGACGTGAGCCAGGTTGGTTCTGCCCTGGCTCAAGCTTCTGGATACTGGGCATTCCTGGGGAAGGGTGTGGGGTGGGCTCAGGGCTGCTGGCGAAGCCTCATGTTCCCATTTTATCCACCCCCTGCCCCCCATCTGTAAAATGAGGAAACCACACAGCAGAAGCCTGTCCACAGGGTTGCTGAGATGCTCCAGGAGGCTGAAGAGGAAAAGACAGCTCAGCTTCCTGGTGGCTGCGTGGACACATCCTTCTAGCTTTCTTGGAAGCAGGAGAAAGAGGGATTATCGCTAGCTTTCTCTGGATCTCTGAGAGCTGGAGGTGCCACCGGCCCTCATCAGGGTGCCTGCCTTGAGCGAGTGCCCTGTTCCAAGGAGCACCCTGTTTGGAGTGTTTCAGGAAGACAGGCCCCGTGGCCGTCAGGGGAAGGATGGGGAGAGGGCCGGGGAGCCTCTCAGGTGGGCTGGGAGAAACGTCTGGGTGTGGCTTTCTTACGGGCTTCCTTGAGGTGTAACAAAGATCAGCGGGGAGGGGAGTGCGTTCGGATTCAGCCTGGAGGATGAGTCCTGGGATCCCCAGCCATGGGTGAAGGTCCTGATCTGCCCCTTTGCTGGAAAGTTAAGCCAGCCCCAGTGTGTCCAAAAGGGAAGCCACTTGGGAGCCTCCCAGCATCCCCTGCCTTGATTCACGTGGTGGAAGAAAGCGGCACTGGAGGGTTAACAGCCTCCATGCAGTTGCCAACCTCCAGATTCCTCCTCCTTCTGCCTGGAGACAACCTCACCTGCAGCTTCAGTGGAGGAGTTCACATTTCACTCGGGTGTAGATGGTGCGGGAGGGAACAGCAGCTGGAGGGGGAGTGCTGTTGGCTTATGCTCTTCTGACACGCTCTTTGCAGCCCAAGATTGTGGAGGCCCTGCTGGGATATGAGATTACACAAGCAGCCTGTGGCGCATCGCACGTCCTGGCCATGTCCAGCGAAGGGGAAGTCTTCACTTGGGGCAGGGGGGACAACGGTGAGCACTGGGGCTTCAAAGCACCAAGGATCTCTGGGCGGCTGCTCCCCTGCCTCTTCCCTGTTCAGAGTCCCCCTGAGGCTCACCCATGGGGAGGTGGTAGGAGCTTCCTCCAACCAGCCCCCTTTCTTTCCTCCTGCCTCCTAGGGCGCCTGGGGCTGGGGACCCAGGAGAGTCACAGCTCCCCGCAGCTGGTGCCACTTCCCTCCGGCTACGAAGCACAGAAGGTCTTGTGTGGCATTGATGCCTCCATGCTCCTGACATCCAAGAACCAGATTCTTGCCTGTGGCAGCAACAGGTAGGGCAAGTGTCACAGCACCACCCCACCGCCTGTCTTCCAGGAGAGGCAAGGACCATCTTGGGACTCAGTTTGGACTCCAGAGGCTCAGAAAGCCCCCTTGATTGGGGGCCCAGCCGTTGGCAGAGCTTGAATTGGCAACTGAGAGCCTGGCAGTTCTCCTGGCAGCTGAGAGCCAAGCAGGCCACAGAGGGTCCAAGGTTGAGATGGCAGCTTGGCCCTTACTCTTTCCTCCCACCAGGTATAACAAGCTGGGGCAGGACAGGATTGTGCCCCAAGGGGAACCCCTCACTGCCGCTGACCAGGTAGAGGAAGTGCTAGTCTTCAGTCCTGTCTGCTCAGCCCCCTTGAGCGAAGAAGCCATTGTGGGGGCTGACATTGGAACAGCCCATTCGGCAGCCATCACCGGTGAGCATCAGCATTAGGGAGGCCTCGGGCAGCGGTTCCGATGAATGAGCCAAAAAGGCCTTTCAGGACTCTTAGGAAAATCAGAGCATCTGCTCTGATCTGCTGTGATTCAGAAGCCCGTATGATGAACTTAAATACTAAGCAGAGATATGATGGGGTAACTGCCACAAGCCCCCCCGCCTCCCAGGAAAGCATGTGGGGTGCCAGAAACAATTACAAGGATTTGCCATCAGTTAGCACTTTTGGCTGATTAATCTGCCTTTTGACTGATTAATTAATTCACGTTGGCCTTTTAGCTGAAAGCAGAGTGACAACGAGTCATTGCAGTTCAGTCCAGACAAATCTGCATCACGGCTGACCTTTTACATGCACACTTCTCAGATAACGAAATACAGTGGGGCAAAAAAGTATTTAGTCAGCCCCCAATTGTGCAAGTTCTCCCACTTAAAAAGATGAGAGAGGCCTGTCATTTTCATCATAGGTATACCTCAACTATGAGAGACAAAATGAGAAAAAAAATCCAGAAAATCACATTGTCTGATTTTTAAAGAATTTATTTGCAAATCATGGTGGAAAATAAGTATTTGGTCACCTACAAACAAGCAAGATGTCTGGCTCTCACAGACCTGTAACTGCTTCTTTAAGAGGCTCCTCTGTCCCCCACTCGTTACCTGTAGTAATGGCACCTGTTTGACCTTGTTATCAGTATAAAAGACCCCTGTCCACAACCTCAAACAGTCCCACTCCAAACTCCACTATGGCCAAGACCAAAGAGCTGTCGAAGGACACCAGAAAGAAAAATGTAGACCTGCACCAGGCTGGGAAGACTGAATCTGCAATAGGCAAGCAGCTTGGTGTGAAGAAATCAACTGTGGGAGCAATAATTAGAAAATGGAAGACATACAAGACCACTGATAATCTCCCTCGATCTGGGGCTCCACGCAAGATCTCACCCCGTGGGGTCAAAATGATCACAAGAACGGTGAGCAAAAATCCCAGAACCACACGGGGGGACCTAGTGAATGACCTGCAGAGAGCTGGGACCAAAGTAACAAAGGCTACCATCAGTAACACACTACGCCGCCAGGGACTCAAATCCTGCAGTGCCAGACGTGTCCCCCTGCTTAAGCCGGTACATGTCTGGGCCTGTCTGAAGTTTGCTAGAGAGCATTTGGATGATCCAGAAGAGGATTGGGAGAATGTCATATGGTCAGATGAAACCAAAGTAGAATGTTTTGGTCTAAACTCAACTCGTTGTGTTTGGAGGAGAGAGAATGCTGAGTTGCATCCAAAGAACACCATACCTACTGTGAAGCATGGGGGTGGAAACATCATGCTTTGGGCTGTTTTTCTGCAAAGGGACCAGGACGACTGATCCGTGTAAAGGAAAGAATGAATGGGGCCATGTATCGTGAGATGTTGAGTGAACACCTCCTTCCATCAGCAAGGGCATTGAAGATGAAACATGGCTGGGTCTTTCAGCATGACAATGATCCCAAACACCCCGCCCAGGCAACAAAGGAGTGGCTTCGTAAGAAGCATTTCAAGGTCCTGGAGTGGCCTAGCCAGTCTCCAGATCTCAACCCCATGGAAAACCTTTGGAGGGAGTGGAAAGTCCGTGTTGCCCAGCGACAATCCCAAAACATCACTGCTCTACAGGAGATCTGCATGGAGGAATGGGCCAAAATACCAGCAACAGTGTGTGAAAACCTTGTGAAGACTTACAAAAACGTTTGACCTCTGTCATTGCCAACAAAGGATATATAACAAAGTATTGAGATGAACTTTTGATATTGACCAAATACTTATTTTCCACCATGATTTGCAAATAAATTCTTTAAAAATCAGACAATGTGATTTTCTGGATTTTTTTCCCCATTTTGTCTCTCATAGTTGAGGTATACCTATGATGAAAATTACAGGCCTCTCTCATCTTTTTAAGTGGGAGAACTTGCACAATTGGTGGCTGACTAAATACTTTTTTGCCCCACTGTAAGTGTTGGAAAAGTTACTTTTATTTATATTTTTAAAGGGACTATTCATTACAGGTAGTCCTTGTTTAATGACAACTCGTTCAGCAACTGTTCAGAGTTTCAACAGTGCTAAACAAGATGGACTTACAACCAGTCCTCGAAGTTCTGACCCCACGGTCATGTGATCGCGATCTGGATGCTTGGCAACCGACTTGCACTTATGGTAGTTGCAGCATCCCATGGTCACATGATTGCCATTTGCCACCTTCCCATAAGCAAAATCAGTGGGGAAGCCGGCAGGGAAGGTCGCAAGTCACTCTGGTAAGTCGCTTGTGCTCTCCCACTCCCGGGGAGCCTGAGCCGCACCTCGCTGGCCACCCACAGACCCTCCCACGCAGCAGGAACCACTTACCTGCCGGCTGTCCTGTTTGCAAGCCACCTGAGACTCACTTAACGACCTGCGCTCCTTGCTTAACAACAGCAGTAGGGAGTGCTGGGACTACCGTTGCTAAGCGATGTGGTCACGTGACATCATGTTTTACGACCACATCACTTAACGACGGAGATTCCGTTCCCAATTACATTTGTTAACCAAGGATGGCTGGAATGAAAGTTGTCTTTCCCCAATCCCTGCACAGCGACACGTCAGCAGCAGAATAACTTCTGAAAGGAAACCAGGGTGCTGGTCCTTGGCAGCCTTGGCAGTCAGTCTCTTGGCCAGCATTAGCAGGGTGAGCACTTGCTCAGCCTCAGGGTACAGCTGTGGGAGCCAGGAGGCAAGGATGGCCCCAAAGGGGGCGTACCCCACAGCACGGTGGGCTTTTCTGCCTTTTCCATCGACAGCCACCGGTCAGTGTTACACCGTTGGGAGCAACCAGCATGGCCAGCTTGGCCCCATCTCCTGTCGTGCCAGCCGTGCCCCGTACCTGGTGGAAGGGCTCCAGACCATCAGAGTCACCATGGTGGGATGTGGCGATGCCTTCACCCTGGTTGTGGGAGCAGGTGAGTTGCGGCGTGGGACTCGGAGCCCCGTGCCCTTTGGCCACTGCTTGGGGGCCGCCGGGTCACCTTGCTGCCTTGGCCTTCCCAGATGGCGAGGTCTACACCTGGGGGAAGAGCGCCAGGGGGCGCCTGGGCAGGAAGGAGGAGGAGACAAGAAGCCCACGGCCCGTGCAGCTGGAAGAGGGCTCCCCCAGCCTGGTTGTCTCGGTCTCGTGCTGCCACGGCAGTACCCTGCTAACTGTCAAGCGTGAGTAGCTGGGTTGTGGGTACAGGCTGCCAAGGGAGAACTGGGCACTGGCCGCCAGCTGCCAGGCAGCGTGAGACACAACAGTGGCGCCTCCACCTTTGCCTGTCACCGTCCTTCCCCCGTGAGGGGCTGGCGGGCAGAGGCGGGCAGGCGGGAGGCCGCAAAGGGGTTTGACCCCCAACAACATCTGCGGATGCTGAGGTGGGTGTCCTAGGGATGTGCCGGGCCCCCTTGGCTTTGGAACCTCAGAAACCTGAAGCCTCGCAGCAGTGGACGGCAGGAGCTGCGTTCACATGCGCACTCAAAGGATTAACCACAGCATTCCTCCAGCAGACAAAGCCGTGGCCTTTTTGCAGACTCAGGCCCTGGGTGCTGGAATTGCTGAGTTTGAGGCAGAGGCGTGCTCCCTGCCCTTTGGGGGCCCCATGCCTCTGCAAAAGAAGCCCCAAAGAAAGCAAGCTTTTTCTTGCAACCCCTGTTTTTTTCCTGGGCTGAAGCAAGCTGGCTCTGTCCGCAGCAGAGTGGCTTTTTGATTGCAGCGGCCCCTTTTTCACCTCGGTTCTCGTCTCGTCTCAGGAGCATCTCCTGGCAGGTCCCGTGGGACGTGCTCCTCAACAAGGGTTCAGCCGCAGCACCTTTTCCCCAGACTTCTTGGGGCTGCATTTGGGGTGGCAGGGAGACAAGGGGTCCAAGCAGCCTGAGAATCCCACCTGAAGCAGAGCACATCTGGGGCAGGGAGGCCAGCAGAAAACCAGGTCCTGGGGTATTTTCTGAAGTTCCTCTGCACTGCCCTGAGGACAGGAAATCCTGAAATAGCTTCGCTCCTAAATGTGGCCCCAAGGAAAGCGCGAATCAGCCAGCCGGCATCTGTGCCTCCACTCCAACAACCAGAGGAGGAGCTGGCAATGAATGGATGGCTGGAGAGGAAGCCAGGAGATGAAAAGGAAGAGGCTGAGTTTGTAGGTTTCAGCCCGGAGACAAAGCGCCTCTTTATGAGATCCCCCAAGTCTTCACCCGCTACTGTGCCTTTGCCAGCCTTGCTTCCAGCTGCCCCCACCGGATGCTGTGGGAGGGAGGGAGGGAGGGAGGGAGGGCCCGGTGGCCAAACCACCCTTCCCCCTCTTCCCTTGCCAGGCAGGCTGTCAGGCCGGGTGATTTCTGGTCTCAATGTGTCTTTTATGTTTCAGCTGCAGTGGAAGAATCCAGCCCACAGTGAGGGGAATGGACTGGGATGCAAACAGAAGGAAGGACACCAGGGTCCCTTCCCCTTGCAGAGAGCCCTGACCCACCTCATCTTGGAGGCTGCGGCAAACCTGGCCCATGGACTGGGAGGGAGCCCAGCACCCACTGATGCAGGCATCTGCAGGATTGCCCGCCTTCCTTCCTTCCTTCCTTCCTTCCTTCCTTCCTTCCTTCCTTCCTTCCTTCCTTCCTTCCTTCCTTCCTTCCTTCCTTCCTTCCTTCCTTCCTTCCTTCCTCCTTCCTCCTTCCTCCTTCCTCCTTCCTGTCTGAAGCTTCTGGGAGGGAGAATGGCTGCTTTGGCATCCACACCCCCACAGACAGCGTGTCCAAGGCAGAGCAGCATCTCCTGCAGAAGGCACGGCTCTTCTCTGGAGAGTGACTTTGGAGGTAGGGAAGTCGCGGGGCCAGGCTGATGTTGACTGTCGTTCCTGCTGACTCAGACTGCTACGTAGCCTCTCGCAGGAGCCCAGCAGAGAGGACTGCCATTCCAGCATGACCAGGAGTGATTCAGAGGCCTGAACGTTGCTGCTGCTTTTATTCATCCCGCTGCCTCATTCCATGATCTGACCCTGGTCCCTGTTGGATGTGGTCTGTTGAACCCTCTCCAGCCCACGGGGGCCATCAGCAACAGAGCATTCTTGCTTCTGGAGCCATTATTTTTCCCAAGCAGTGTCCAGTCCAGCGGCACCTCCCAAATTGTATGGAGTCTCAAATTCTCAGACTGCCTGACCCCCACGAACAATAGCATCTCTCTGTGTCAAACTTCTATTCCAGGAGCAGCTGTCTGTACTTAGTCCCCTGCAAAGTTTGGCCAGGGAAAAGTGGGGGGAAGGGGCAAATTCAGAGCTGAAAGCTACGTTTTTAAACAGCATTGGTACCCTCCATTTTTAGTGCCTCTTAGTAAGAATTGCAATGTATCTACAGTTGTTGTTATTACTACTACTACTATTGGAATGTGTGTATTTGACATGCACACTGCATTCATAAACCAATCTGCAATTGCTCAGTCTATAGAATATTTTGAGGAGGGGCCTACTTCAGTCAGCATTGTTTGCTGAGTCCTGTCTGTTACTTAACTGCCCAGGTTTGGGTCAGGACAAGACCTGAGGGTGGAAGAGCTGGGAATGGAGCCACAAAGCTTTAGAAGCTGAGCAGCTGCTTTCTCCATGAGAAACCGCAGGTTCCATCTTTAGCCCTGAAAAATAAACAGGGCAGGTGATGGGAGAAATTCCCCCCTGACTACTTGAGACAGTGATGAGTACATGAGGAAGGTGTCTGATTGGGGGCAAGACAGTTGCCACAGCAGGAAGGAATTCTCAAGGAATTGGTTCCCTGCTGGTGATTGAGTGATGGCTTTTTGGGGGGGGGGGGGGCTGAGTAAGCAGAGACCATATGAGAAATATAAGGTAGTCAATTTCAAGGAAGTGAGTGAGCTAACAGGGAGAGCTAACAGGAATTTGCCAGTGGAGTTTGGAGTAGACCAGTTTAAGTTCAGTTGATAAGAGACAAGAATTTAGCAGATTAGAGAAAAAATATTGTGTAACAAAAACTGACAAAGGAAACAACTCTCCATTACAAACAGAATTGAAACAAACCTGTACTGATGGGGTTCAGGAACTGGTTTTGGGTTCTCACAAAGGAAACAGATTTTTTGAATCTTCGGTACAAACCGGTACTCACGGGCTTCAGAAACTACTTTTAGGTTCTCACAAAGGGAACAGATTTTTTGAGTCTTCAGGGGAGGAAAAAAAGGTATTGCAGAACAGGAGACATGATGATAGACCTCCAAAGGATTTTGGGGGCAGCAGTTGTGCCCTGCAAGAAGACAAAGGGGAGAGTTGTGGTAGTTGAAGGGTCACCACTATGAGGAGCTGAAACAAGTGTGCTGACTACCAGGAGTATGGTGACAGAACAGCTTCCAAAATTTATCAAGCCCAGTGATCATTATCCCTTCCTGCTAATCCATCTGGGGACAAATGATGCTGCAAAGATCAGCTGCTGCTGTATTTGCCACAGACTTGAAAGACTTAGGAAGGAAGCACAAGGTGCCAGGGCATTAGATGGTCTTTCCATCCATCATGAACGAAAATAGCAAAATCCTAATGGGTAACCGAGAAAAGGCAGAGCTACTGAATTCCTTTTTTGGTCCCATGAACAACGACAACAACAAAAAACGCTCCATCAGGAAATTTGAAGAGCAGGATGAAGAGGCAGGATTGAAGGTTAAAATTTACAACTCTGTAGTCAGGAAATGCCTCCTTAATTTGAATGAGCTTCAGTCTCCAGGACCAGATGAATGGCATCTCAGGATACTAAAGGAAGTAGCTGATAGTCTGGCTGAACCCTCATGTGTCGCCGTTGAAAAATCCTGGAGAACTGGTGGAGTGCCAGATAACTGAAGGAGACCAAATCGGAAAGAACAGAGACAGAAAATGTGGGAAACTGCAGACCAGTCTAAAGATTCTAGAGCAGCTCATGAAGGAAACGGCTTGTACGCACCTTGAAAACGATCCGGTAATTACAAGACTTCAGTGTGAGTGTCAAGAACAAATCTTGCCAGACAAATCTGTCCCTCTTTGTATCGTGGAAGTTCCTTAATAGAGTAGCGCGCCTAGTCCTGGACACTGTTCTTTGAAAAGGATTCAGTTAAATTGGAACAGGTTCAGAGAAAGGGGATGGGGGAATAGAAACTAAGGCTGCGAAGAGAGATTAGAGGAGCTGCGTGTGCTCCGCCTTGAGAAAGGACGATGAGGGGAGACTAATGCTCATCAGACAGCTGGAAGATGTCACACCAAAGACAGTTGGGTCCTGTTTTCTCTTGATGCCGGACATGGAATAATGGATTTAAGTTACAGGAAGGGAGGTTCCAGTTGAGTGCTAGAAAAAAAGCAGCTTGACAGTGGAACCGATGTTTCGGAGAGGTGATGGGTTCCCCTTTATGTTGAAGGAGTGGCTGCACAGCCGTCAGGCAGGAACGCTTTGACTTGGTTTCAGCAAGTTGAACTGGATGACTTCAGAAGCTCCTTCCAACTCTGATTCTGCAATCACTTTGGTCCATCGAAAAAGACTGGAAAGAGAAGGATTACCGCCAGCGCATGATAAGCACTGCAAGTGGTGGAAGAGAGGGGCTGAGGGACCCTAGTCTGGGTTTTCTGGAAGATAGGCCGCTAACATGGAATAAACTGCCTCTCACAAGGACCGGTAAAAATAAGGTTGGCCCTGTTTGCCCAGGAGGGCTTCCAGCTGAACCCTGTGAGGGTTGGGGGATGAAAACCCTCAAGGCCTGGGTCACATCAAAAGAAGTGGGAGCATTGCCATAAGCAGTCTAGAAATCCAACCAGAGCCTTGTCCCCCCATCCTGCCTGGCCAGCCAAGGAAGCCTGAAGGGACTGGGGGCAGCGATCTGCTGGGTTCCACTCCACTGGGGATCGCCATTCTCACCGGCCTCGGCGCTTGTTCTCGAGTGCTGGAAGAGCAGAGCTCCGGCTGTCCCAGCCGGTTCCTCCTCTTTCAAACGGGTTGCCAATAGAAGAGAGAGAAATGGCTTGGCCAACTGGTCAGCCTCCGGAGCACGAAGCCCTGACCTGGTGCAGGGCCATCCTTGTCTGACCGGGTGCAGCTAAACGCGTCACGAGGGGCTCCTGTCCTGCACTGTGGCGTCGCCAGGGCCAATGCCTTTCCTGCCAGCGGCTCCTCTGGGCGCCACAGCTGCTTGGCTCCTCTCCCCGTGAAAGGTCCTTTTAAAAGCTCTCCCCGTCGTAGAATGTAAGCTGGGGCAGACGGGCTTTGGCGTACTGCTGTGTTTCCCATTTTGGATAATCAGAAGTGCACGTGTGCTGCGGTTTAACACACGAGTCAGTAAGGTGGCGTTTCAGGCTTCACCAGCACCTGCCCAGCAGCGGCATTTCCGCTGCTTAAATCTGGGGGGCCACTAGATGGCACCCCAGAGACAGAAGCAAACTCCTTGCTGCAGCGTAAGAGCTGACAGGAGAACAGGTGAGCTCCGGATGCCCGGTGGAGGGCAAAGCTTCGACTGTGGACAGTCCTTCTGTTGACCAGTCCGCCTGAGAGGGAGAGGGGTCCCATTTATACCCCGCAGCAAAGGACTCTTGGCAGCTCACAAAGGCAAAAGCACACACCAAAAATTCAGAAACGCACCCGCAATCCGAAGGAGGATAAAAACAGAAAGCAACAGCATACAACCAGAAGAGAAGTCAGTCTGTAAACCTAACCAAGGTCACCCCACAGCCAAAACCTCCTCGGGGAGAGCTCCGTTGCTTCTGGAGGCAGGTGTGTGAGTGTGGGGCCAACCGGGGGTCCGCTGGGGCCGTTCCCAAGGACCACCGAGGCGCAGAGCCTCCGGGCCGCAGCCCCCCACCTCCCTCCCGCTAGCAGCTTCTCCCAAGTCGTTCAAGCTGCCCAGGCCGATGCCAGGGGAGAAGGCAGCCCTGCAGATGCCCTGGCGCTTTACAGGGCAGCACCAGTGCCTTCCGTGGCACCCAGGAGTCTGTTGGCAACCACTGCAGGGCCCGCAGCGCTGGCGTAATGTGCTTCCACCGGCAAGCACCGGCCGGCACGTGAACCTCTGAGCTTGAACCCCCATGGCTTCAGAGCGGTCTTCAAAGGCGGCCCCACGTAGCGTGTGCTGCAGTAGTCTAAACGGGGTGACGCGGGGACAAGTCTCTTAGCGACGTCCTTCCGCCCTAGGCAGGCTGCAGCTGGCACACCGGCTGAAGGAGCCACGGCCTCCACCTGCCGTTCCAACAGGAGCCACAGTCCAGGAGGACACGAAGTCACAGGCCTACCCTGCCGGGGTAGTGCCACCCGATCAAGAGACATCACTGGGGCAGGCACAGGACGCCAATAACAAGGAGTGACTCTGACTTGCCCGGATTCAGCATCGGTCTGTTCTCTCCCATGCAGACTTCGTAGGTCGTAGGAATGCTGTAGATTCCAGGAAGCCATTTGGCAAAATGCTGCACAGCACCCCGATCAGCACTAGATAAATGTGTGACTGCTAATGGGACACGCAGCTAGCTTGTGCACCGTGCTGAAAGAGTGCGTCCTGAGAATGCCTCGCCCAACTGGTGACCGGCGGGGCCACAGGTGTCCATCCTGGCACTTCTTCACAGTTTTATTTATGACTTGGATGAAGAGATGGAGAAAATCTGCAGATGACACACAGTTATGTAGAATAATATCTCGGGGCCCAGAAATACAATTCAAAGTAATCTTAGACTAGAAAAATGGGCTGGAAATAGCAGATTGAAACTGAACAGGGACTGCCAACATGCGAACGCACCTCCAGTGTGGAATCGGGGGCACCAGGCTTTGCAATAATACTTGGGAAAAAGATGTGCAAACTGAATACGAGCCATCGGCGAGAGACTGCTGAAAAGGCAGACGCAATTTTTGGGTGCATCAGCAGAAGTTTCCAAATCTCACACGGAAAAAAAGCTCTGGTTTGCTCTGCATTGGCCAGTGACAGCTGTGAGTGTTGGGTCCAATTAATGGGTCCAAACAGAAAAGAGGAAGGCAAGTCCCGACCGAACGTCCTAGAAGTGAGGGGAGTCCAGAGGCCCGAGACGTGGGTGGGCTCCCCTTGCGGTAATCCCGAAGCGCAGGCTGGACCCCCGTTGGTCTGGCCTCGGTCTGGATTCCTGCCCTGAGGAAGCGGCACGGTCCGGCTTTGTGAGCGTAATTCCTCCTGCAGAGATGGTGGGAGGCGAAGTCAAGTCCCAGCCAAGCTCCCCGGGATCCTCTGCTGACCGAGAGGGGAGCCTGGCCGGGCGGGTCAGGAACGCTTGTGTCCCAGCCTAAGTGACGTTCCTGTGCCCCACGTCCGGGATGGCCCTGCGTAACGGGAGGACCAGCCTTGTTCCTCTCCTTTGAGGGGCTTGCAGAGGCAGGGGGCCCCCTCGTGCTTCCCTCGTGCACCTTTGCTTGGATAGGGTGTGGAAACAGCCCCCCCAAGTGCTGTGGGGCCCTGCTTTACAGGGACCCCCCTCCGTTTGCCGGAAGGCCTGGGCCGGGGACCCTTGCTGACTGTACAGGAAGGCAGTAGGGACTCCCAGGCCATCCGCTGCTGCACAGCAGAGGCCAGACCCTCAGGTTGGAGGGGGCTCACTGCTTCAGCAAAGCCTCAGGACCCACTTTTCCTACTGCGGTGAGGGTTACAACACCTGAGCATCCTTGCTAGGAAGGCAAGCAGATCCTGAGTTGGCAGAAATGCACAGCACGGATTGGTTTTGGCTGAAGCGCGCAACAATCCTGTATGGCAGGCCAGAACAATCGCTGTCTTGGATATTCCGTGAGGGTGGGGAAACTGGGCCAGGAGAAAGGTTCACAATGCCGTGGAAACTTCTCAATCAGCCTGGACAGAGTTTCAGCCCCCGAGTGCCCGCACGCAATCAATACTCGCTACTTGCACTCGATTTCAGTATTACTAAGCCGGGATATGGGGAGCCCCCGGTTCAAGAACGAGTTCCGTCTCCAAGGTCTGTCCTTAAGTCAAATTTGCATGTAAGCCGGAACAGTATTGTTGTACAATACGGCATGAGTAGTAGTGTTTGTGGTATTTGGGCCAGCGCCTCTCTCTCTCAGCCCATGACGTCAGCCTCGGGTGACAAGCCAGTCAGTCCATTCCTGTCGCAAGCAATGGATCAACATTGGGTTGATCTGGGAAAAAAAGCAGACCCTGCAGCTGTGGGAAAAATGCTAGGAAGAAGAAAAACCTGTATAAGTAGTTTTGCATAACGAACTCGGACCATTGTGTATTTAACTCAGGTTTTGCTACAACAGGCTCCATTCTTAACTACGGGTCATCTTTAAACCGGGCGTTCTTAACCCAGGGACTCCCTGTGTCTGGGATCCACAACTGAGAGACTGCATTATTCATACAATCGATCTAACTCGGTCCCTTAGAAGCGGAGCTGCTGTACTCGTGCCACGAGCTGAATCTGTGTAACCTCGGCCAGCGCGTGTGAGAAGCGGCCCGTCGAGATCCCGTCAGGTTCGGCGTCTCCTGCAGAGCCAGGGTGGTGCCTCGGGAAAAGTGCTGGCCCCGGGCTGGGGAGAGCCTGCTTCAAGTCTCCGCTCAGCTAGGAAGGTCCCTGGGGGACTTTGGCCCGTTTGCTCTCTCAGCCAGGCCTACCTTATAGGGCTGTAGTTGGGGGGGAAAGAACAGGAGACAAAGGCGCCGCGTACAGCGTCTTGAGCTCCTGGGGGAAAGGTGGGGGGGCAGGGGGGGCAAAGGAAAGATTGGCAAAGGAACAATGTGTTGAAAAGGTAGACTTCTCGTGGCAGTTCTTGCGGTGTCTGCCTCCTGGCCTGGCTCATCTCAAAAGGCCGGAAGATATAAATCTGATAAAAATAATAAATACAAATCTGGCCAATGGCTAAATTCGGCATCCGGGGTAGGTGCGCTTGTGCAGCCTCCCCGCCTGGCAAGACAGGCTCCAATGCCGAGAGCAGCCGGCCCGTCAACCGGCCCAGGCCCTCAAGCAGGACATCCCCTTTCGCCGCTGCATACCTGCACCCATGCGCCACGGCTACCCACCTGCCCCATCCTTGGGCATTTGGGGGTGAAGTTTCCCCACAGCGCCAAAGGGTGGAACTGCGGATATTCCCCTCCGTTTCTCAGCAGCTGTTTTGATTTAACATCTGGAGGCGCTGACCTCCCCTCCCAATTCGGCTCTTAGTGGGAGAGAAGGGACCGCAGATCAGAGCTGGCGGGCATTGCCCTCCTCCACGCCCTCCTCCTCCTCCCCCTCCAGGCCAGAAACCGCTTCCCTGCCCCCTTCCAAAATAACCCCGGCAGCATTTTGCATTGAGAGCCTCCCGGGCAAAGCTGGAGGGAGGGGCAGGGAGGCTTGCGATATTCGGGTGTCTCCTTCCAGGGTGGAGGGGCTCCGTTCCCTCCATTTCAGAGGAATTCAGAAAATGTTTGGAGCCTGAAATCAGGTGCCCGGGGGAGCCAAGATAAGAGAAGGGCCATTCACGAGACGCCAAGGCCCTCGCAGCGCAGAAACACAAACACAGAAGTGGGAGCAGGCTCAGCCTTTGCTGCGTCGCCTTGGACTAAGTCATAACAGAGCCAAGGAACCTGTAAACACTCCGTGAGCCATTGGGAAGGAGAGGGGGAGGACGGCCCAACGGGCGAGGGCCACCTTCCTTGGGCTGGAGGCCCGGAGGCCGTAGTCTGAGGCCGCAGGGACCTGAGGTGGCCGAAGGCAGCCCACAGTGGCGTCCCCACGGCTGAGCCCCTGCGAGCAGCGTTGGCACTTTGTGCTCCCAACCAGCCACATAAGTGCACGGACCCAGCCCCGGGAGCTCTTCGGGGCGAAGAGGTGGTGCGCAGGGGCACAACTAGGCTAATCGTGGTGAGCCTGTTGTGTGGACGGGGAAAGGGTGGGCATAACCCTAGCAACCGCTGGCCGATGCGGCGGACAAGTTGCTTCGGCCTCCCCAGAGCCGGGCGAAAGGCAGCGACGCTTCGGGGGCTCCACAGGAAGCGCTTGGCAAGTCTGATGGCAGCAGAGGCGAGGGGGGGCGTGGGTAGGACCTCGGAGCGCAACTAATGGGCGCGCTGAGTGCCATAAACACAACGTCCTTGGCTGGGTTGCTGCTACACCAGCCGTGGGCAATGCAGAAAACGACCTTGGCGCCAATCTTGCTTCTTGTCCAAACTGACTTGAAAAAAACATTTTAATTAAAATAAGCTGGAGAGAAGCCAGCCTTCCCTGAGGAGAGCCCCAGCCCCAGCCTCACCTCCTTCCCGGTCCAGCCTGGTGTCCTTCGGCGTCTCGGCAGCTGAAAAGGGCCAGAGGCTGCAGCTGCCCGTAAGGAAGACCAAGTCAGATGCGAGGCCGGGAATATTTGAGGTGGCCAGAGAAGGGGATGGAGGAGCAAGGATTCGCTGTCGCTGTGCCCACCAGGGAGTAAGCCAGCCCCCCCATTTGGGGAGTGTGTGTGTGGCCCAAGAAGAGCCCCTCCCCAAGACCAGCTCTGCAGTGTCCTCCATTGGAGGGAGACGAAGACAGTCCGTGTCTTCAGAAGGGGTGCCGGGGTTACTGACAGCGACAGGTCTGGCTTTAGCGAAACATTCCTAAGCTGATTCAGTTTGAATGAAAGGTCTAAGCACATAGCGCAGAAGAAGCCTGGAGACCAACCGCCTCTGCAGCCAGGCACTGCTCTTAGTCATATCCTCTGGTGGCCTGGCTGGGCCCCAGACGCTCCTTCCGATGCCCGGCGGCCACTTTGGAGTGGACAGACGCAGAGCCTCCCTCGCGGGTGCCAGGAGAGTCCAGGGCAGGCTGCACTCGCAAGTGCCTGGAACTTCCCGGGGCTGAACCCTCTCCTGGGAGGCCGACCTCCGGCCCGGGCTGGCTTAATCCCCGCAGAAGGGCCCGGGCGTGAATCCAGACCTCCAGCCGGGGCTGGTGAGGAGGAAAGCCCTGAAGAGGCCCGGCTGCCATCCAGCAGGGTCGCGTTGATGGACAAGCCGAGACCTGCCTGGGGTGAGCAGGAGCCTCCCTGCCCCCCCCGTCCCTGCTGCCACAGAAACCAGGAAGGATCCTGCCCTGGTGCTGAGCCCCCCCAGACCCCTCTCTTCCCACAAAGGCCACCTGGCCACAGACCCTTCCTGGAGCAGCGAGGTTTGCAGTCAGGCCCTGCAGCCCCAGAGCCAGCCCGATTTATGACATTTCTGAAGCCCTTGGCAGACACGGCACCCTGGCAGCGCACTAGTCAGTACCTTATAAACCAACTGATAGAAGGCAATGAACGCGGCCGCGGGCAGAGACAGAACCCTCCCGTGGCAAGAACAACACTAACACCAGTAGAAGACCAAGAGTCAAACCAGCCCAAAGGGGGCACGAGCGTTGCCCTGCCCCTCAGAAGGACGGGCCCTGCAAGGAGAGCCCAAGGCTGCTGCCTGGGGGCAGGACAGCCGGGGGGAAGTCAAACATCAGTCCGGGAGCACCTTTTCAGCCTCAAACTTTACCAGGGTTCTGCCAGCCGTGCCTCCCTTCAGCAGACGCCACCATGGCTCACCCCCTCTCTCCTGCTGCAACACCTAGGCCAAGATGGAGGTGTGGCCCCTGGCTTTGCCTGTAGGCCTGGCAGCATCTCATGGGGAGGGGGACCTTTCTCCTGGACCCTGGTGGGCTGCTGCCAAGCAAAGGAGTCCTGACTGGGCCGGAGGGGCCCAGAGAGGGAACTGGCGCCCACCCTTGGTTTGGCCGCTCAGCTTTGCAGCCCAGAGCTGTGGCCCTGCAAAGGAAGGGGGGGGTTGCCCCAGGTGCCAACTGGTCTTCCTCAAGGTGGCCCTTGCGTAGGGCAGGCGTGGGGCAGCACTAGCCCTCCTCTTTGGGGATCCCACCGGGTCCGGCAGCCCCAGACCCTCAGGCCTTGGGTGTGGGGAGGCTTCCAAGGTCTAACCCTAACCCTAACCCTAACATCTCGTGTTAACAATCCCACCCCAGAGACTCTTCTCTGAAGCAGGGTTCCTCAACCTTAGCAGCACGCTGGCTGGGGGATTCTGGGAGTCCAAGTCCAGACCTCTTGAAGTTGCTATGGTTAAAGCATGTCCTGTTTCTATTTTCCCCATGGTTGATTTTCAAGGTGAGGGCAGAGACTGTTTGCTTTGTGGGGGATGGCGGGGTGGGAGGGTTGGACTCCCAGCCCCGCCAAGGCAGCTTGCAGTCTGGGTCATCCTGGAGGGGGGGCTCTCTGTAAAGCAAATGGGCAGAAACTGGAACAGCAGACGCCCCCCCCCCCCATTCAGATGGCCTCAACCCTGCTGGGGTTTTAAGATTCTCAAAAGACGCTTCCCCCCCCCCCCCAGCAGCAGGATAGGACGTTGGGCGAGTCCGTCTGGAAAACCGGTTTAGGCTTTTGCACGGTTTGGCCCTGCGTGCGTGCTTGTGGTTCACCCTGCTTTGTCTCTCACCCCTAGCCAGGGTTAGCGCGGAGGAGGCTCATTTTGCAAGTTGCCCCCCCTTCAGCTCCCCTTTGCGCCCTGTTTCCTGGAGCGCCGTCCCCCACCCACGGCCCCGGACGCCAGCGAGGAAGGCCGGGCGCCCCGGGCTGCCTTCCCACGAGCGGCCCCCCCCGGGGCTCAGCTCCTCCGAAGAACAGGGCGGCGACCCCCGCCCCAGAGAGCATCCCCAGCCGCGGGAACGGAGGCCGAGCCGCGCAGCGCTGCGGCCTGCCAGCCAGGAAAGGGGGCGGCGGGGCGGGCAGGGGGCCCTCCGGCCCCGGCCCCTGCCCCTGCCGCTCTCCTCGGGCGCGGGGCCGGTTCCCTGCCTCCGGAGGCTCGCCGCCCGCTGCGACCCAGGGGCACCGCGGGCGATCGCAGCCGCGCAGCGCCCGGCCCGAGGGCGCCTTCCCCGCTTGGCGGCGGAGCAGCCCCGCGGGCAGCGGGCGCAGAGGCGAAGCCGTCCGCCGTCCGGGGCGGGGCGGGGCGAGGCGGGGCGGGGGGCGGGGCCTCGCCGGGCCGCGCCCCCCAGCGCCCCGACCGCGGCGCACACAATAGCGGCGGGGCGCGGAGCGGCGCGGCGGTGCCCGGGCGGCGGCGGCGGCGGCGGCGGTGCCTGGGCGGGCGGGCCGAGGGGCCGGAGCGGAGCGGAGCGGAGCGGAGCGATGCCGGGCTTCGACTACAAGTTCCTGGAGAAGCCGAAGCGGCGGCTGCTGTGCCCGCTGTGCGCCAAGGCCATGCGGGAGCCGGTGCGCGTCTCCACCTGCGGCCACCGCTTCTGCGACACCTGCCTCCAGGAGTTCCTCAGGTCGGTGGCGCCCCGGGCCCCCGGGCCCTCCCCGCCGCGGCCCTTTGTTTCCGGGCGCGCCCCTCTGGGCATGTGCAGAAAGCCGCGCGGCGCTGCTCCCCGCCGCCGAGCGGCGTCCCCGGCGGAGACCCGGCCCGCGCCTGGCGAGGGGGCGCGCGGGGGGGGCTGGCGAAGCGGCCGGGGCTCGGCGGGCGGGCGGGCCCCTCCCTTCGGCGGAGGCTGCGGGAGCGCCCTGCTCTGCCCGGTCGCTCGGAGCCCGCGGCCGCTGCCCTGCCCGGAGGTCGCGCTCAGCCCGGGGACTCCGCCGCCCCTTCCCGGGCGCCCCGTCGAGGCCATCCGAGGCAGCGCCCGCCCCGCGGCCATCGGGCTCTGCGCTGTTTGGGATCTGGTGGCCGGGCAACGGCCCTGCGCCGGTGCCCTGGTTGCGCGCGATTCTGCGCGCGTGCTTGCAGAGATAATCCGGGCAAAGTTTGGGTGCCTTCTGGGCGCTGAGTGGCTCGACCCGCAGGGAGGAACTGGGGGGAGCGGCGCCCCCCCTCCGGCGGGCGGTCTGGCTGGCCGGCCAGCCGAGAAATGCTGCCCGCCTGGTTCGCTCGCCCTGTCAAGGGGAGGGGAGGCCTCAGGGTGGGGTGCGACGGCGTCCCCGAGAGCGGGGGGTGGGCGGGGAGGGGAGTTTAGCCCAGAAAGTGGCTCGCCGTCACGAGGAGGCGCCTGTGGCCTGCACAGAAACTCGCCGGCTCTCGCCGGTCTCGAGAAGCCCAGCAGGGCTGCGCCTGGCTACCCCTTGGATGGGAGACCACCGGGAAATTTGCAGGGCTGCAGCTCGACTGGGAAGTGCAAAGACGTCCCGAGAAAAAGCAGCGGTAGGGAGGGTCTGCGTGAGGTTTACTCCGGGCATGCTTTTGTCCTTGGACTCTGACGGGTGTCCAGAAGCGGGTGGTCCAAGCCTGCGGGTGCCACCGGATCTTGGGTACACAGAAAAAACAAGTGGGTGGCTGGCTGGATAGAAGCAAACTCTTGCAAAGGGCTCGGGGCCGAGCGAAAGTGTTCCTGGCTACATTGGCGGGGCAGTGGCACGTCTGCTCGCCCTCCCTTTTCCAGTTCAGGAGCCCTGTGCGTGGGGGAGGCAGAAAGCGCTGCTCAGAGGGGCTCTGCCCCCAAGCAGAGTGCTGTTTTGCCCTCAATAGCAAGCGTAAAGTTTGTAGGCTGCGATACGCTCCATTAGTTGCTGTTCTTGTGTGTGTGTGCGCATGCACGCACATGTGCACAGGCCCCAGCCCTCCATAAATATAGGGACGTGCTCAGGTGGGTTGGTTGCTGCTTGGGGGGCAACTGAGGGTTCCCCTCACAAGTCCAAGCCTTGGGTTTTAAGATAAGCCGCCGTTCCCCTGTGCTCACCCCAAACCTCTTGCTGCGCCTCTCGTTCCAAGATGTCACATTTTCTTGAGTGGCATTTGGGGGTTTTGGGGGGGGGCTGCCGTTTTCCTGGCACGGGTGGGTGCCCCCATGTGGGTGGGAGCGAAGAGGGGCTTAGCAGCCCCCTGCCTGCCTCAAGTCCCCTGTGCACGATGCTGAGAGCACCCGGAAGGGAAGGGAAGGGAAGGGAAGGGAAGGGAAGGGAAGGGAAGGGAAGGGAAGGGAAGGGGCAACACACCTTTCATCTCACAGCAGCTGTTTGGAGAGGCCGGAAACACCAGGGACCGATGGCTTTTCTGGGCCGGGGGGAGCAGCTTTGAGGCCACCTCTCTGATGGGTGCTGAGCGCGAGGGGGCTGGCCCGCCCACCCGAGCCGGAAGAGGCAATGCCTTGGGCCGGAGGGGTTTTGGGGAGTGGGGAGCGCCTTTCCGGCCCTGGCTAAGGCTCCAGGCTTCCTGTGTATCAAGCGTGGGCCGGCCGGACCTTCCGTAGCGCTTCTGGGACAGGCTGGGGCGCTGCTGCAGGCCCTGGGGCTGTGGGGCTGGAGCCCTTGAGCCCAGCCTGGGTCCCCGAAGGTTAGGGGGCGGGGAGGTGTTCCTCTTCCTCTCCGCCACCGTGCTGCTGCCTCAGCACATTCCCCGGCCGCCGAGCCCAGCAGCCAAGCTTGGGGGATTAATGGGTTGCAGCCCCCACCCCCCCGCTGGGAGCCTTCGCAGCCCCTCGTGCTCTTTAACCCTTGCTCTCCCTGTGGCTCCACAGCGGCAAGGCGAGGGGCAGGGGAAGCCGGCCTTCCTGGCAGGGGCACCCAGCCTGGGGAACGGCCTCCTCGGCACTCCTGCGGAGAAGTCCCGAGGCTGGGAGGAATGTCCCGATTTCGCAGTCAGGAGCGCCCAGTCTCCATGGCCTGACCCTAAACAGAGAGGGGAATGCTCTCTGTACGTGCTCAAGGGGCACGCTGGTTTTATACAGAGGGGGAGCGTAGCGGTGAAGGTGCCAGGCTAGAAGCGGGGAGATGGTGAGTGCTGGTCCTCCTGTAGGCACGAAAGCCGGCTGGGTGACTTTGGCTGGGTCCCCTCTCTCGGCCCAGCCCACCTCACAGGTAGGAGGCAAGGGCATTATATACCCTGTCTTGAGTTGTACCAAATAAAGGTGGGGTGTAATAATAATGACGGGACCAGGAACAGCAGCGCTTTCTGACCTCCAGAACGTAACAGGGCCGAGGCTGGTGGGCTGAGCAAGGCTCAGGGAAGCTGCTGTTCCAGGGACCAGGGGCTGGTGGGCTTCCCGGCGATTGGCCACCCTTGGACCCCATTCCGGCTGGCGGTCCCTCTCCCCTGGCCCCTGAAGGTGAGAACTGGAGTGGTGCCCACAGGCCTCTCTCCCCAGGCTGGCTGTGCCCCCAACTGGAGGAGGAGGCTGGTTGGCTCCTGCCCGATGGCTGAGAGTTGGGGCACGGGAGTAGCCCGGCAAGCCCCTGGGCTTCATACCCATCCGAGTTGGCAGATCCAATGCCTCGGAGCCTTGGTTGGGGCTGTGGGGTGTCTGCTGAGCAGGTGGGCGCCTCTGGGGGGACAGCGCCTTGCCCCTTCCCCTGGCCAGGTGCCAAGTCCTGCTCCTGCTGCTCTCCAGCGACCTCCTTCCTTGCAGCCCCAACTGGTTCTGCTGCCCACCCCTTTGGCGCCTCGCTGTGCCCCTCCCCATCACCACCTTCCTGGCTGTTGGGAAAAGTGCCCGTCTTCCTGGGCTGGGCTGTGCCTACGCGACCAGCCCTGGCGTGGCTTCCGCTGGCCAAAGGCCTTCCCTGATCCCCTGCAGGAACTCGGGGCGTCTGGAGGTTGCTGGGGGCCTGCCCGAAAGCGGAGGGAGGTTGGCTGACGGGAGGGCCCGTGGCTGAGTCACTGTTTGCCTGGTGGCACCCAGAGCCAAATGACCTTTGGCCAGTCCCTTGAAAGGCAGGCAGGCTCAGCAGCGAGGCAGGGAGGGCCGTGGGCAGGTGGTGGTTTCTGCGGCAGGGCAGGCCCAGCGCGGAGCTGCAGGAGAGGGCTGGGCAGCTCGTTTAGTCGCCATCTCTGCACCCCCCTGGCAGTTAACAGTAGGATAAAGTCGCGCCGCCCCCACCGTGAATTCAGACATCCCTGGTAAACAGAATATAAAAATAAAATGGGGTAACTATGGTTTCTCAGGGAGGAGGAGCATTATCTTGGTGGCACTCACTCACAGAGCCTCTATGGAACCTCCAGAAGCCGAGGCACTTTATCTGGGTATGCTGGAGGCAATGCTGGAGAGGCCCGTTGCCCTCTGCCTTGCCTGTGGACGGCCTGCCTGAGAGGCAGCAGGTGGCCCTTCTCCAACTCGGGGAGCCCAGTCCCCGGATTCTGGGCACTGCTGCCCCAGCCCCTCCGGCACCTGCGAGGCGGAGCAGCGGCTGCAGACGGCCTTGGCCGGGGCTGAAGTGGGGGCTGGCCGGCTCTGGCTCGGGAGCCCAGGAGGGCCCAGCTCCGCCACTGCCAGGCTGGCTTTGGGTCTCCTGCAGCTGCCCCGAAGGGTTGAGCTCCTTGCGTGAGACGTGCCGAGAGGCACAATGCTTGGAGGCCGCAGCCGAAAGCCCCCCCCGGCCAATGGGCTGAAGCTTCGAGGTGGTAGATGCAGATGAGGCATTAGGAAGAACATCTGGAAAGGAGGAGCTGCCAGTCATTGGAATGGGCTATTGCGTGGCGCGGTGAGTCCCCCTTCGCTGGAGGTTTTCCAGCAGAGGCTGGAAGGTCACTTCTCGGGGATGGTGTGGGAGATCCTGCAGTGTGGCGGGGTTGGACTGGGTGACCTCGGAGGTCTCGCCCAAGGTGGTGATGCTTTGACTTGGCGGTGTCCCTGGTGGTCCGGCGTCCCCAGATGCAGGGCGCATGGCTTCTGGCCGTGACAGGGCCCTGCAGCGCCGAGTGACTGGGCCAGGATCTGGAGAGGGGGCTGGGAAGGGCCCCTGGCAGGATGGGACAGGAGGGGGGGCAGCAGATGGACAAGCTGATCTGGGGGGCTTGGCCCCTCTTTGTGCCCTGCAGCTGTTCTTGGGCCTGGGTGGGCTCAGCAGGTGCCTGGGCACCCCGGGGGTTTAGACAGATCAACTGCCTTGAGAAAGGCCTCCCCCCCCCAGAAGAGTCTCCAGTTTGTCTGCCTGAGAAACTGGCAGGAGCAGGGTGCTGGCCAGTCATCCCAGCGTGGGCAGAGCAGAGGGCCCTGCCAGCCCCTTACAGAACAGGAGGCCAGGCCCCTTGGCGAGGAAGAGACGTGTTTGTTTGTTCCAATTTAGATGGCTGCCCATCTCAAGTTCCTGACTCTGGGTGGCTAACGCTGTTAAAAAATATATAAAAGCATTACCCCCCGCCATGAACAGCAGCTGGGGTAAAGACAGGCCCGTCGCTCACAAGTTAATGCAACCAGTGGATGGGCTCAGCCCCACCTCTGGACCCCCAAGAACCACGTCCTGAAGGCCAGCAGGGTCGGGGCTGATCCGACCTCCAGGGGACAGGTGGGCGGGCGGGCACCATGACAGGGAGGGCTCTTGGGCGGGAAGTAAGGCGGAAACTTGGGGCGGCAGGAATGGGGATTCCCCTCTGCCTACCTCGGGGACAGGCCCCGGTTTCCCCTGACAGTTTCTCTTTCCTGCCCTGCCCCGTCCCCTTTGGGGCGGCTTGCTGAGCTGGGGGCTGAATCCGGCGGATTGTCCTGGCAAATGGAGTGGTGCGGTCAGGGAGGTTGGCACGTCGGTCCCCCTGAAGACAGGCATAAGAAGTCATGTGCTGTCCCGGGCATAGCGACTGGGTTCACACGGTGCTGAACAACGGCTTGGTCTGTTTATTCTGTGCTGCCCAGAATAAGCCACCATCAGTTGTGCTGCTAAGTAATCTGCAGTTCTTCCAGCACACCAGGCAAACCCAAGGAAGTGGGGTTTTGTCTTAATGGGCTTGCAAATGACAGCGATTGATTCATACAACCTGCTAAGCCACTAAAAACAAACCGCACGCGAGACTTCCTTTTGGGTAAATACCATCAGCTGTGGCTGCGAAGGAAAGTGTTTCCTGTACCATTGAGATGACACAATAGCAGAAGCTATTAAAATGTGGACTTTCCCAATCAAAATCTCAGGTGGGAAAAAAAAACAATCTAGTCCTCAATGCTGTACAGGTAGTCCTCGACTTACGACCACAGTTGGGACCAGAACTTCTGTTGATAAGCAATATGATTGTTAAGTGAGTCACGCCTGAGTTTTGCTTTTTGTCGCGGTCATTAAGCAAATCCGGCTTTCCCCATTGACTTTGCTTGTCGGAAGCCCCCTGGGAAGGTTGCCAATGGCAATCATGTGACCCCCCCAGGATGCTGCAACTGTTGTAAATACATGCCGGTTGACAAGCGCCCGAATTTTGATCATATGACCGCGGGGACGCTGCAACCGTTATAAGTGCAAGGACTGGTCGTAAGTCACTTTTTCCAGCTCCGTCATAACTTTGAACAGTTGTTAAATGAATGATTGTAAGTAGAGGACTACCTGTAATCCGGCCTTCTCTCACTGGGTACCCTCTGGGGGCACTCAGAGCTTCCAGGCCAGCGCGTCTGCGTAGAAGAGCCAGTTGCCCCAGGGCAGTGGCTGTCAGGGCCATCTTGGCACGGGGGTTGGCAGCATGGGAAAAATCTTTTTGTGCCTGAGCCAGGCAGCCTCGCTGACTTGATGGAGAAGTTTCTTGTCACCCGGACTTTCCAATCTCTCGCTCTTCCTCCTGCAGTGAAGGTGTTTTCAAGTGTCCAGAGGATCAGCTGCCGCTCGACTATGCCAAGGTGAGCCCAAATGCTGGCTGAGGCTCTGGGGGGGGGGGGATTCTGCCCCTCGGCACATCCTGGCCCGCTTCCTGCTGCCTCCTTGCACTTCTTTTGAGAGCCTCTTTCTCTCGCGCATTGCTTGTTAATCCCATGCCCTGCCCTGGCATCTGGTGATGAAACTCATCAAGAATGAATGAATGAATGAATGAATGGCCGTGTTTGCGGATGGCAGGAAGAGCGGGAAGGAGCCGCCGGGTGGGCCACCAGGGGAGGGGAGGGGAGGGGGGGCAGTCTCGCTGGTCAGCCCCTGAAAGCGGCCTGCCTGCGCTCCCGCCTCCCTGTGGGCCTCGCCTGAGCTCCGAAGAGCGGCAGGATTGGACCTGGACGGACCTTGGTGCCCACAGGGGCCTGGGGGTGGCTGGGGGAAGTAAGGCGCCACGGAAGCTGCGTGGTTCCGCGTGAAACCGCCCAGAGCTGAGCGCCCCCTCTGGTGCTTCCAGATCTACCCGGACCCCGAGCTGGAGGCCCAGGTGCTGAGCCTGACCGTCCGGTGCATCCACAGTGAGGAGGGCTGTCGCTGGAGCGGGACCATCCGCCATTTGCAGGTCAGGAACCCGCGCGCCCTCCTCCTGCCCCGCGGGGGCACCCGGACACTTTCGGCCCCTCCGCTGGCTTGCGGGGCCAGTGGGCCTGGGAAGGGAGGGTTCTTGGCTGGCGTTCAGAGGAGGGCCCCTCACCTCCGCGGTGACCCCTTCCCTCCCTGGTGGTCCAGGCACACCTGGGGACCTGCAGCTACAATGTGGTGCCCTGCCCGAACCGCTGTGGGACCAAGCTGAGCCGCCGCGACCTGCCCCCCCACTTGCAGCACGACTGTCCCCAGAGGCACCTCCAGTGCGAGTTCTGCCGAGCTGACTTCACGGGGGAAGCCTTTGAGGTGAGCGGGGGTGGGGGGCAGGGGCAGGGGGCGGGGGAGACCTTCCGTCTTCGGTGGCGGTCCTGCATCTGGGGGGTCCAGCTACGGAGGCTTGCCCTCCTGCGGCTGAGGCAGCTGGGGGCAGCCCAGGCAGAGGATCCCTCCGGTTGCTGGGGGGGCAGCCCTGCCTGGCTGGCTTGTGTGTTTTTAACACGCGTGTGCGAGAGCGAGGGAGCGCATTAGTCACCATTGCCGCCTTTGCGCAGGAGGCAAAAGGTCACTCCGGCTGCCGTGTGTTTATTAACCTTTGCACGAGGCTGCTGGAAGGGATTTTCAAGGTCGCAGCTGCGTCTCTCTCTGGGAAAACACCTCTTTGCCACAAAAGGTGGCAAACGTGGCCGTGCTTCCGGCTTTCTTTTTGGCACGGTGGAAAGCGGCATCCTCTGTAAATTGGAATAAATAAATTAAATCAGTATGAGGAGTCGGCCACGGCTGGAAAACCGCGGGGAAGGCGCTGGGGTGGCTCGAAGCCCGTGGATCGCGATGGGAGGGAGGGTCTTGGACGCAGAGGGGACTGGGAAGGCCCTTCAGATGTGGTCAGCATCCAGCAGCCCCAGGGGGCTTGGCCGCTCTCGTTCACCAGCATCTGGAGGGCCACAGGTCACGGCCCTGGACTCCATTCTTCCCTGCAGGAAGACCCAGTTCTGCCCTTGGGGGCAGCGGGGCTGGGATGTCTTTGCCCTGTTGGGAGCTCCCTGGGGGGAAAGGCCAGGGTTTGGGGGACTGCAGGTGGTCTCTGTGCTCGGGTCACCGTCTCCTCTGTCCGGCCAGCACACTGAGTCTCCTTCACTTGGAGCTCAGGTCCTGTGACTCGCAGCCCGTGAAGCATTTGGCAAAGCGTAAAAACAGTTGGCCACTGTCTGCCCCAAGAAGGTTTTCAACCTCCTAGTTTGTCCTTCTGCCTGGTAGTTTCCTGGTGGTCTCCCATCCGCCTGCTTCTCCTCCAAAGTCCCAGCTTGGAAGATCTGGGAGCAGCCCCCTCGCTCACCCTCACTTTTCCTGATTTCTCCCCTGCCCTTCCAGAACCACCAGGGGGTTTGTCCCCAGGAGAGCGTGTACTGTGAAAACAAGTGTGGGGCGCGCATGATGCGCCGGCTGCTGTCCCAGCACATGCTTGCCGAGTGTCCCAAGCGCACGCAGCCCTGCAGCTACTGTGCCAAGGAGTTCCTCTACGACACCATCCAGGTGGGTGACCTGGGCACCGAATGGCGCTCTGGGATTTTGTGGGATGGGAGTGAACTTGGAAGGGTCAGTGGAAGGGAGTGCCCTCCCTTCAGCTAACGGGGCCCCTGCGCACGGCCCCCTGATCCACCACGCTGGTGGGCTGTGGGAGTGCCCCGATCCAGGCTGCTTCCCCTTGCGGGCCAGGAGACCTCCTGCTGGGACTGGGGTTGCTGCAGGAAAGGGTTGGGGGGCACGGCTTCTGCAGTGGGGCTCTGCCGGATTTGTGGGGGCTCAGGAAGTGACAGGCCCCTTCGCACTCATGCTGCATAAGGCTCCCCAAGCGGCCGGGCCGGTCATCCTGGGTGGTGTGACAAGTCCATTGCCAGGGAAGCTGGCTGGGTCCGCTGGTTCTCCCGCACGTGGCCTTGAGACCTCAAGGGGATCCCCAGATACTCAGGGGGTTGTAGCCTCTCCTGGCAGAGTGGAGCTTCAGTGCGCCAAGGCAGTCTACCTCTGAATGCCCGAGGCAAACAGTAGAAAAAAGGCAATTCTGAAGCTGCGGGTGGGCCTCCGTTTGGAAGCGTTTGCCATATTCCATGGTGGGACTGGAAGGCAGCACGTGGGGTGCGGGAGTATGGGGTCCTGCAGACAGGATTGGCGGGTGGGGCATCCAGAGTTGCCTTAACTTTGCCCCTTGGGATTCTGGCCCTTTTCCTTTTCCCACAAGCCCTGGATCGTGCCAGGCCCAAACCCGTTGCTGCCCCAGGTGGGGCCTTTAGGTGGGCATTTTCTGATGGTGCTGTGGACCTAACGGTGCGTGTGGGAGCTCCAGAGTCTTTTCCCCTCTCTCTAGAACCATGAGTACCAATGCCCCCGGTACCCCGTGCCCTGTCCGAACCAGTGCGGGGTGCCCAATATTGCCCGGGAGGATCTGAGTGGGCACCTGAAGGACAACTGCTCCACCGCTCTGGCCCTCTGCCCCTTCAAGGAGGCTGGCTGCAAACACCGGGTAAGCACGGCCGTCCCTGCCCGCCTCCAGTCGGGCAAAGGCCCCAGGTCCCGCTGCCTGCCTGCTCTTGCCCTCTTCCGTGGCTGCCATCTGCGATCCCATCTTGCGCTCGGGAATCTCAGCACCGAAGCCGTTTTTATTTCAAGTTGCCACTCAGACCCTCTACTTTGCTCCTGCTCCTGGGAGACACGGGGGGCCAGAAACGTCACTGACCTGCCGCGGCACAGCTCAGCACAGGCTGCCTGCTGGAAATCCTGGCTGTAGCGGGCTGGGGGGCTCTGGGCCAAGGCCTGGCAAGCAGCCTGGGGGTGGGGGGGTCTGCTTTGGGGCAGGGCCTCCACCGAACCCCCCCGTGCCTCCCGGCTCCCCTGCTAAGGCCTGGGGACAGAGGAGTGGCGGGCCCTCGCCCTGAGCCCCCGGGTCCCAGACAGCCTCCAGCAGCCTCCTCTCTCCTCCCGGCCCCCAGTGCCCCAAGGTGTCCCTGAGCCGCCACCTGGACGAGAACACCAAGCTGCACCTGGGCCTGATGTGTGCCCTGGTGGCCCGGCAGCGCCAGGAGCTGGCCGAGCTGCGCCGCGAGGTGGAGGAGCTGACGGTGGGCAGCGAGGGCGTGCTGATCTGGAAGATCGCCGACTACGCCCGGAAGCTGCAGGAGGCCCGGCTGCGCAGCAATTATGAGTCCTTCAGCCCCCCCTTCTACACCCACCGGTACGGCTACCGGCTGCAGGTGTCGGCCTTCCTCAACGGCAACGGGAGTGGGGAGGGCAGCCACCTCTCGGTCTACATCCGCGTCCTGCCCGGCCAGTACGACAACCTGCTGGAGTGGCCCTTCGCCTACCGCGTCACCTTCTCGCTGCTCGACCAGAGCGACCCCTCCCTCTCCAAGCCACAGCACATCACGGAGACCTTCCTGCCGGACCCCAACTGGAAGAACTTCCAGAAGCCCGGCTCGGGACGCGCCTCCCTGGACGAGAGTCTGCTGGGCTTCGGGTACCCCAAGTTCATCTCGCACGAGGACATCAAGAAGCGCAACTACGTGCGGGACAACGCCGTCTTCATCAAGGCCTCGGTGGAGATCCCCCCCAAGATCATTTCTTGAGTGGACCAAGGGACGGGGCGGGGGGTGAATACCGCCAGTCCCCCCGCCTCGGGACGACGGTTCTGCTCTTGGAAACGCTTTTCTCCCACCCGCCTGTCTGTCTGAGCACCGGCTTTGGATTGACTCCCCTTCCTTTGTCGAAATGGTGCTAGTTGCTGCAGGTTTGGGCAGGAGTCCAGCCTGGCTGGGGGGTCTCTTTCTTCCCTGGAGCAGCTGGGCTGCCTCTGCCCCCGTATTCTCCTCAAGCACCCCTTTGGGTCTGCAAACTCCAGCTGTGCGCTGGGGAACTTCAGGAAGCCTTGCTGGGTGGTGGGTGCGCACACTGGATCGGAGCCTTCCAGATGGGGGTGGTCTCTCTTTCAGGGGTCCGCTGTGCTCCCTGGTCCCCTCTGTGAAGCAGCTGGACCGTGAGGGATCCTGGCCAGCTGTCCCTTCAGGTGCCCAACGTTTGGATGCTGTCCCGGGACCCTGGACTTGGCGGGGCGGAGGCTCCCCCTGCCCTGCACCCAAGAGCCATATTATCCCCCTTTGGGGGTTGCCCACCAGGCCACAGGGAGTAGCCCTGATCACTACTCCTGTCCCCCTCTCTTTTTCGGAGTTGCTTTTCTCTCTCTTTTTAATAAACAGTTCCTTGTATTTATTAACTGGCCTTGATTGATGGGTGGCCTGACTTCTCAGCTCCCCTGCGTTGTGCACAAAGGCACCTGCGTGGAAGAGGAATGGGTGGTGGGGCGGGCCCCCAAAGCAGGCTGCTCAACTTTTGTCTTCCCAAAAGAGCCTCCTCCCCCCGTTTTGGTTCTAAGCTGCCCGGTCTACTTTGCCCGGACACAGAGGGGGGAGCCCTGCTGTTTCTGTCCTGGGTGGGGCAGAGCTTCAGCCCCCAGATGCTTTGGGGAGAGAGTCCCATCTGCTGCGTGGGCTTCCACTGCAGACGTGGGGCACCTCCGGTTTCTTTTCAAGAGCCCCAGCCCTGCGGTTTGTTCCCTCCACAGCAGGCCCCATCTCCCACGGGGTGCAAAGCCGGAGCTACCCGGAGCTACCGTTGGGCCTTTGGTGTTTATTTCCAGGCGTGTGTGTGTGTGTGTGTGTGTGTGTGTGTTTGGGGGTTTTAATCACCGGGTGTGGATTTCCTGCCCCTGTGGTCCCATGGTCTGGATTCCTTCTGCCTGCAGACGTGGGCAGGACGGTTCTAGCATCGGGCAGCTCTTCAGAGATTCCTCTGAAAACCTGGAATTGCCCAGGAGCCCTGGAGCCTTTGCTGGGAAGAGAAGCCCCCTCTTCTCTCTGAATCTGAACCTCTTCCACGCGACTCTTGCCCCGGGACCCGGGACTCTCCTCGGCCTCGGTCTTGGTCTTCCTTGGTCTTCCTCCGGCTGGGGTGGCTGCTGGCCTCCTCTGTAGGCTTGGAGGAGGATGAGTAAAACAACTCATACAGATTGCAGACGAGAACTCTCGCCAGGTGCAATGGGACCACGGGGGTGCTTCTTCAGCTGGAGTGCCCCCCCCACCGCCCTGCAGCCCATCCTCACAATGGGAAGCTGAGAGGGTTGGAGGAGAGGCGCCCCCGCCCCCGTTGCAACCAGGCGCCACGGAAGAGCCGTTTCCCTGAGGAGCTGGCGTGGCTGAGCCTGTGCGCTTTGCAGCCCCGTGAAACACGGGAGTTTTTTTCTGTTTGAGGAGGAATAATCTTGAAGACCCCCTGCAAGGCGTCTGCTACGCACCCAAGCAGGTTCTGTTTGCTTCATGGTGAATCGCTGCTTGTTGGCAGTAACCTCCCTGGATCTTTGCCCCCGGGGTCACTCCGGGGCCCCTCCCCTACCTGGGTGGTGGAGACGGGGGGGGGGAGGCCGGGGGCTCCGGGGCGGTGAGGTGAGGATCTCTTCGTGCAGCAAATGCGTGCGAGCGAGCGGCCCCCCAGGGCGGAATGAGTGTGCACAGCCTCCGAAGAGGGTTGGGCTCGAGTGACACATTTCTTCCTTTGAGTCTGCAGCCTGGTGCCTGTACCGACAGCTGACGTGATACCTGACCTGGCAGGTTGGGTGCAGGCGGCTAAAAGGAACAATTGCCCTTCTTGAATGATGGAAATAATCTCTCTTCTGTGCCTCGGGCGATTGAGACTCTGAGCCTGGGGGCGCAAATTGCACTTTGGCGCATGTTTCTTTCTTCACCGATACGAGTCAGCCGGTCCGACGCCCAGCCTGAGTCAGGGCCAGGTAGCAGGCAGCCTTGAGACGAACCAGAAGCGCGCCGGGGCCCGGCTTGCCTCGCAGACGCTCTTCTCCGCGGCGTGTTCGGGGCTTTGCCTGAACTGCGCCGGACCCTCCCGTGCTGGGCTGAAAAGGGCAGTGCCATTTGAGGGGCAGAGGCAAAGGGTTTCCCCTTAGGAAACGAGGCTCAAACAGAGAGAGAGAATGGGGAACCCTGCCTCGGGGGTTTGTGGTATTTTCAACAGAAATGGGAGCGGCTCCCACTGTACCGGTCAGATCCCACCTTGAACGTTTTGTCCTGCGCCAGATTATAAGACACATGGAATGGGGCCAGGGAAGGCTTGGAGGGCGATCGGGGGAAAAAACAGTCCTGTGAAGAAAGACAGGAAAAAATAGGGAGCCTTCAAAGGCCTGAAAAGACACCCCTTGTTCCAGAGCAGAAGATCCAGAATAATGGGCTGACGTTGCAGGAAGGCAGATTCTGCTTGGACATCAGGACAAATTTCTTAGAGGGAGAGCAGTTGGGCACGGCTCCCCTTCTCTTCCTCGGAGCAGATGCTGCACAGCCATTTCTTGGGGGGGGGGCTTTAATCAGCATTCCTCCCCCGAACAGAGGCTGGACTCAGGGCCCCTCCATCCACCCCAGGTTTCTAAAGTTTCTAGGAGGGGGACGGGTACTGCAAAAGACTGTTCTTCGTGAACGAGGCCCGCCAAAGCCCAGCCAGCTGGAATAGACCATTGGACCCACTGCTTTTAATCCATGCATTTATCTCTGGCCCTTCTAATTCGCATAAATTAGGGTGCCTTGCAACATTTAAAAATCAACACAAGGTTTAAAAAGTTGTCTCTTTCTTTTAAAGAGCTTCTCTTTCTCAGCTGTTGTTTGAAAAAGTCTAATAAAACCCAAGAAGCAGGCAGAGGCAGACAAAAGCATCTTCTAAATGGGACCTGCCGGGAGAGACCGCCCCGCCTCCCCAAGGCAAGGTGGAAACTCTTCGGCCGCGGATGCGAGGCGAGCCGTCGCGAGCAGGGAGTCCGGCCTGCAGGAGCCCCGCGGGGAAACGCTTGGCCTGCCAGGCGGCAGAGCTCCGTGTATAACATTGTACAGCCCGGGCCACCTCTTTCTCTTTGCTTTTTTCTCTAGCTCCGCGTTTCCTGGGAAAAAGTCAGCAAGGTCTCTTGCGGGGCCAAAGAGCTGCTGCCGGTTATTCTATCTTTGGTTGAAATCACAGAAGGGGTAATTGGCAGGGGCCCCCTTCGGCCCCAGTTGGGGCCAAGTCGGGGCGTTGGGGCTCCAGGGGCTCCCTCCCCTTCAGGGGTGGATAAAGCGATTACAGGGTTTCGATCAGGGTTTCCTCTCTGCCGCAGGGCCTTGCAGCTGGAGAGCCGCGTCAGTCTATGGCAGCCCAACTCAGGCGGCGCCTGCTCACACCTTTCCGACCGACACCTTTTATTCATAGGCGGAAGCTGCAGCTCATGAAAGCTGGCGCCTTTTCATTCACTCTGCTTGTTGGAAAAGGCCCCGTCAGGCTCCTCCTGATTTTCACCCGAAGAGGATGTTGTCGGTGAAAATGTCTTCTCCGAGCCGGTCTCGAGAGAGCAGGAAACGCTGCGCTGAAGGCTCCCGCGGGCGCTTGAGAGCAAAGCCTGACGCCCCTTTTAAACTCTCGGTGTTTTGCTTACACATTTCATGGATTAATTATTCATTCATTTCTTCCTTTCAGCTCTTCAGGATACCGTTTCTAAACCCCTGGCTTGCCCTTTTTAATGTTTAACCATGCTCGCTTTGGGGCCGTGCTGGGGTTAGACTGGCGGCAGGGGGGCCCCGCGGGGAGGAGAAGGCGGTGGGTGATGCGGCCCTTTCCGCGTCAGGCGCTCCCAGAAGGTTTCAGTGCCCTCTTTCTTTTCTTTCTTTTCTGGGGGAGGGGGGAATAGCGGAGCAGTGAGGATTATGCAGAGTGAAATCCTGTCTCTTCCCTCCCTCCCCCACCCCCATCCGCTCTGGGATCGGGGCATTGGCCTCTGCTTTAATCACTGACCCCCATATAGGGCGAGCGGGGTCTTCGGGGAGGAGGAAGGTGCTAATCCCGTCGCGCTGGGCCTTCCTCCATCCTCTCAAACACGCAGGAAATTGCTTTGGGCAATCTTGGGTGAGCATCGTCAGTTACGAGAAGGTGTGGCGCACGGCTGACTGTATAACTTGGGAACAAATTATGATGTGCGAAAGGTAAGCGTGACACCATCCACGCACCCACAGCTAGAAGTGGGCTTATGCAGACACGCCAGGTGATACATCCACCTTTGTCTGAGTCTTCCAAAGGAAGGCCAGGCAGCCACAGGAGTCTCTCTCTCTCTCTCTCTCTCATTCTCCTGCCCCCCCCCCGTTCCTATCCAGGAAAGGCCAAGATAAGGACTACCAGCTCTCAACGTCCCCCCCCCCCCCCGAATCCCCAGCCCAGGGAGCAGCTGGGCAAAGGCACGGAAAGCCTGGCACCCAATTAGCCTGATCTGTAATTGAAGGGCACTTTGGGTGTTGATTTGCAACAGATGGAGGGGAGGAAAACCGGGAAGGGGGTGGGGGTTGGTAAAGAAGGTTCATTAGCAAGGCCGGTCTTGGACGGGGGGGGCAGGGAGATACATAGCTTCAGCCACCCCCCCCCCGCCCAATCTCCATGTCTGCCACTCTGCAGAAGAGGGAGTCCTCCCTTGCAGTCCTGCTGTGCGGCTCTCCCCCCTCGCTGGAGGTCCTCAGCCTCCTCTCCCTCCTGGTGCCTCCTCTGGGCCTTGCCTCACAGCTGACCGGGCCCTCCTTGGGCCCTGCAGCCCCAGGACCTAGGAGCACAGGCCCTCGCTCTGCCCACCAGCGCCATCACTTCCTGCAAGCTTGCCCGGCTGCGTTTATTTCCAGCCTAAACTCAAAACGTGAGGTCTGGCCAAAGGAAGAAACGTCATGGTTGCCTTTGCTTTGCCCTTGGAGACCGAGGCGCTGCTAACCCTGTTTTGCATTTCTCGCTCTTTTGCTTCCTGTGGGGGTTTCCATTGTCTTCCGATATTACGCGGTAGGCACGTAGCCCTCCGAGAAAGAGGACCAAGAAACAGGTGCAAAGTGATCGCCCAGTAAGAAACTGGAAGGCCAACGTGCACCGGGACTGGACTGAGCGTGGGGCAGAGCGGGATTGTTTAATAACCCTAACCTGAACTGCCACCTGCCCTTTGCAGCTACGAAGACTCCCTGCCGTGCACCCCCCGCTGCTTTGCGTGGGAAGTGTCACTGGGTGAGGAGGCTCAGCTTGGCACACTCAAGGCTGCCCAGAGACATGTACCCAGGGGTCACCCGATCAGAAGGGCACTTTGGAGCTCCAAATCAGACAGAGGACAAGCAGTGAGATGGCAGAGCCAAGGGCTGCCGAGGCCCCTCATCTGCTTGGGCACCTGTGACCAGAGGGCACTGCTTCCTAGCCCAGCAGTTGGCCTTCTGAGTCCTGTGGGGCGCCAGGTGGGCCCGTGGGGGCCAGGAGCGCTTGCCTTCTCGTTCGCCGCAGAGAAAGCCTGACATCCACGTTCACTGTTACTTTTGGGGGAGGAAGAATTTTTGTGCCGTGTCATTCCCCCGCCCCCATTACAGCACCTGCCACAGGACCCGCCTGCAGCCAAAAGGAAGAAAGAGGAGAATTGCATTTGAATGCCTGGGGACAGGCCCGGGGTGGGAGGGGGCTGAGGGTGAGGGTTCCTTTGGGTGCAGTCCTGCAGGCAGGTCTTGGGGCACGCTGGGCCATTCTCGGCCAGCCAACCTTCCTCTGCATTCCCTGGAGACATCTAAATGTGCTGAATGGCCAGGTCCAGATCACTGTTCCCCAGCTGGGTGTCATCCAGAGGGGTTGGACTTCAACTCCCATAATCCCCAGCTGGCATAGCCAAAGTAATTCCGGTTTGTCAGGGACCAGAACTCGCCCATTTTGGAGACAGTATTTTTACGAACAGCTCCTTGAATTCTGCCAGGGAAGAGCTTCTGCCTTCCTCCTCTTGGGCTGGGGAAGGGGCTTCTTGCTCGTGGGGCCCTCCTGCCTCCAGCATCGCTCCGCAGGCAGACCCCATTGGCCTGGTGGGAGGCAGCTGCTGACCTTGTTTGAGGGCAGAGTTGCTCCCCTTCTAGTCAAGTCCCAACACTATTTTTATAATGAATTAATGTGTGATATGAGAGTTGGGCATGCCAGACAGTTGTGGAAAACTGAGCGTAGCAGCAGCTTTCCAGATTTGATCGCAACATGCCAGACAGTGGAGGTGCATGGAGAAGTGAAGTTGCCTGCCCTAAGTCTGGCAGGCACCGCCTGGCGCCACTCCGCTCTCCTTTGTCAGCTGCTCCTGGGATACCTCTTTGCCCCCTGGTTAGGAAAGTGGGATAGGACCAGAATGCCAACAACGATGCACCGCGTTAGCAGATAAATACGCTCACACAACTGCCTGCAGCAAAACTGGGAGGCCGTCTTGACATCTGGCATCTAAGTGTGGACTTATCCGCCTGTTCACACACTTCTTCCTCCAGATCACTTCTGCACGATTCTGTGTTGGCCCACAATCAGGCAGGGTCTGGGATGCCGTGGGAGGGCTTGGCAGCACCAGGCCTGGTGAGATCCCCTTCTGGAGAGGCCCAGCTTTTGGGCGGCAGAGCAGAGGCCCTCCTGTCCGATCCCACCACAGGGCCATCCTGTCCTGGAAAGGGCCAAAGTCCGGGGCTCCCACTGCTGGGGCCGCTCAGAGAAAAGTGGGGGGGGGGCTGGGATGGGGACCTTCCATGACGGGGTGTGTGTGTGGAATTTTAGCCTGGCGGAGCGAGGTTCATCCTCCATGGGAACTTCAGGGGAAAGGCAAGGCAGGGGAGACCCGTTTTTCACACAGCACTGTCTCTCCAGGGTGGATGTCCTGGGCGCCTTCAACTGGCACAGCTGTGGAATGCTTCTCACCCACCGGCTATTTCAAAAGAGCAATGGGACTTTGCGGGGGGGGAGCCAGGGGAAGCACCCCTGCCCACATTCAAATGCCCGGATCCAGCGCAAGGGAGCCTGGTCTGGCCAAGGAGTGGCAAGCCGGCCCTCAGCCTTGCCAGCAGGCATTGTCCAGGAGTAACCCTGCGAGGGCTGCGGTGGCTTCCGAGGAAGGTTATGATTTGGGGGAAGCTATTCTTGGTCTGGCACAGCTGCCTCAGCAGGATGATGGCGGGAGGGGTGTCGCGGGGTGGATCGCGGGCCAGGAGCACGCTTGATTCTCCGAGCGACAGAAGAGTAAGGGCTGAGGAGGAAGAGAATTGGGACAGAGTAAGCAGAGGGGAGGGTATGTGTGTGTGTGTGGGGGTCCTTCGCCTGTTCCCTTCCAATTGGGAGGTTCAACTGTGTGTGGGGAGGGAGTGTGGGGCCCCAAGCTCAGGCCTCTTTGTGAAAGCTAGAGCACCCCACAGCTTCTGGGCCCACAGCCAGCCTTGTGGGCAACATTTCAGCGACTCTCTCCAGCAGAGCTGTCTTGGCTGCAGATTATGGGATGGGGAGCCCCAACAGGCAGGGAAGGAGGCAATGACCTCCCCCCCCCGAGAATGTCTCCCTTGATCTCTGCGCAAAACTCAGCGTTGTCCTCACAAGGCGGCTTCACCCTTGGAGGATCTGAAAAAGCTGAGCGTTGCTGTGCCTGGGATGGGAGACCACCAGGCACTGGCGGACCCCTAACCTGGCCTGTGCAATTGAAAAAGCTGGAGAGAAGGCACCGGCAACCTCTTCTGCCACGCTGGCCAAAGAGAGGCATTGGGGACGGACGCCTTTCATCTTTTGGGCTCCTAAAAATGACCAGGTCCGGCTGTCTTGGAGCTTATCAGAGGACGGGCGGCCGGCTTTTAATTGGGATACGTTGCTGAACTGGGGTTCAAAATACAAAGGAAAAGCTGGTGGGGCCTTGCTGAGAATCTTCCTTTCCTTCCCTGGGCAGCTGTCCAGTCCTCGTTGCTGTAACTGGCCTGGAAGCAGATGGCACCACCTGAAAGCTGAGATGATGTTTGGGTTCTTGGTAGAAGGAAGAGCACCTCCCTCCAAGCAACAGGCGCGCAATGACACCTTTGCAGGAGGCTCTCCAAGAGCAGGTGTGAGGCGGGGCTGTTTTCCCCAAACGCTCCCCCAGATGCCCTCCTGGCACCAAGTCAGAGTCAGCTGTACAAGCTGCAGTGCCTGCTGCTGCAACTGAAAAACAAACATGAGCTGGCATGGCTCTCCCCAGGTATGAAACCAAATGCCAAAATGGGTCTTCTAAAGGAGCTCGAAAGGACAGCCTGCTTTGTCTACCTGGCTGGGGCGGGCACCTACCCACAGCTGTGGCAGGCTGGCACCAGTTCCTGGCTCTCCTCGCTGCCACCCTCATGCCAGTGTTCAGCCAACCAGGTGAAGCACCAAAGAGATTCAGAGGAGAAGCCTCTCTTGAGGTTGTTGCCAAGAGCAGGAAAATGCCAAGAGAATCATGGCAGAAGGCGGGCAGGTCAGGCTGCTCCCCTCCCACCCAAGCCTGGGTTGCAGCGGCCCGGGCCTCAAGGTGGGATGCGTGAGAGCCTGGTGCCACGCGGCGCTCTCTCTTCTCGGCCACGGACAGCAGCAGCGAGCGTGCCCCACGGGGGCGGGGGTCTGAAAAGGCGCCCAGAGACGCCTCGCTGGCCAGCTGCCCCCTCTCCTCTTCCGGACGCCGCCCGGCTGCTCGGGGGCGGGGGCCGAACGCGGGCTGCCTCCGGCTGCCCTCAAACTGGACTGCGGCGTTCAGGAGCGGCTCTTCGTGGCCCCCGCGACGGGGCCGGGGGAGCAGCTCGCGCATGTCGCGCAAGCGGCCAGTTGCGGAAACAGAGCCGGGGGGGGCGCGCTGGGGCAGAGAGCGGGGGCTGCCTGAAAAGACCCGCCGTCGTTGCGCTGCATGTTTCTGCCCGGGGCAAAGCTACGAAGGCGGCCCGGGCCGCCCCTGCCCGTCCTGGTGCCGAGGAAACCCAGGGAGGGCATTTCGGACGCCGCCAGGAGTCACGCTCAGCCGGAGAGGCTTGGCCTCCGGTCCCGACGTGGCCAGGCAGGGAGGGCGCCCCGCGGGATGGCGCAGCCCGGGGCCTGGCGAGATGCCCGACCGCCCCCGCCCCCGCCCCCGCCCCCGCGCCGCGCTCGCTTCCAGCTGGGGGGCGGAGCGGGGGAGGCGACCCAGACCGCCCGCCCGTCCGCAGGGCCGGGGCTGCCACCTGGCGGTCAGCGCGGCGTCCTCCCCGAGAGCTCGCGCGTCCCCGGCTGCCGGCATCGCCGCCGAAGAGGCAGAGAGCCCCGCCCGCCGCTGCTGGCCAGCGGGCCCTTGGCTGGGGCAGCCCTGTTGGACTCCGCCCCCGGCAGGGCCGACTGCGCCCCAGGGCGCAGCGGCGGCCGCCACGCCCAGAGCCAGCGCCCGACCCCGACCCCGGGCCGGCCTGACCTCTAGCGGCAGGTGTTCCAGTAGACTGCCCCTGGCCCTGGGGGCTCAGCATCGCTTCTCCTCGGAGCTCGCGTCCGCTGGCTGGGCTGGGCTGGGCTGGGCAACCGCAGACTGGCTGGGTTCACACCACACGCCAAACCCAAATAAAGGGGAGACAAATCTCGTCTTCACGCCACAGCCCAAAGAAGAACGGACTTCCGGCCGAACGCGACGGCCCGGTTCGCACAACCTGCCGAGGCCCTAACCCCCCCACCCCCTTGTAGCCTCATCTGGCCTGTGGGGAAGGCCCCTCCCTTCAGCCCGATCCCCCCACCGTCCAGGTGGCCCATCCCCGTTGGAAGGCGCCCTGCCCTCTGCCTGCCCCTCTTGCAAGGTGTTACAAACCTTGCTCTTGTTCTTAGTCCAGCCTTCCTACGGCCAAGGAGCCCCAGGCCGCAGCCGCGCTCTGCAGCCCGCACCTCCGTCGCCGCTCCCAGAGCGGCTCCCAGAGGGGCACAACCGAGACCCACGGGCACCCCCGCTGCTAACGCCGGGGAAGCGCTCCAGGAGCACCTGGCGTAGAGCGCCGAGCCGCACAGGACCGGAGCCCCCGCCGCCGCCGCCGCGCTCCCACTTGCCCCCCCCAGCTGACAGCCAGGCCCAGACCAAATCAGGCAGGCAGTTCTGCTCCGTGCGACCCCCCCCCGGTCGCTCTGGGGCCGAATCTTCCTCATCTGTGCCCCCTGAGCCAGTGCAGGGGGATGGAAGCGCCAAAGTACGAATGTGGGTTTACAGGTTCTTTTTGGCTTCGCTTTTTATTTTTTGTTCCTGAAGACAAAAAATAAAATACAAACAGTGTGAGAGAACAAAACTCCTAGTCTGGATACCCATCGCACACGAGCAGCAGTTTATAGGAAGGGCATGACGACGATCGATCAGGGAGTACTGAAACCAGCACGACCGAAGACGCCCTTCTCCATTCCTTGCCAGCGGCCACCGAGTTTGGGGTCAGTGCAAAGGGAAGGGCGAAGAAGCTGGGCCCCTGGGAGTTTCGGGCCCCCGGCTGCCGGGGGAGCAGAAAGAGGCGCTGCCTGAAGCGACTGCTGGGTAAAGGTCTGACTTGGGCCCTCCCGGGGTGGGGGGCAGTGCAGCCCTGGCCACCTGGTGCAGGAGCAGCAGGGGAGGCGGAATAGAGGGGCCACGGGCGGGGGGAGCCCTGCTCTGCCACCCGATTCCAGTCCCCTGGCAAGCCAGGAATGACCCTCAGCGGGCCAAGGCAAGGGGGGGGGCAGAGAAAGTCCCAGGTGGCAACTGGAGATAGAAGCTGGAGGGACAGAGGAAGTTTAATTTCAGACTTTTAAGGATGCAGCCATTTTCTAAGTCCAGCACCTTAGGACCCAGGCGTGCCCTAAAGCTGAGATGCCGCCACCCAGGACCCAAACTGGGGGAAAAGGGGACCCTGGTTTACCAGTACAAGGCCTATTTTGTCTTGGTTACTAAACCACTTGCCATCCCTAACTTCAAAGGCCTGTCATTTTGTTCCCTGTCCAAGGAAGGGTGGGGGGACCCAGGACATCACCACTCCCCATCCACCCCAAAAGGTGGGGCAAGGGGTGACAGCAGAGGAGAGAGGGCTCTGGTGCCATCCTGAGTGCCAGGCTAACAGTCTAGTCTGGGCCTTCCAGCAGTGACCCAGGGCAGCCAGCTTATTGGGCGAATGCGTCCAGGTATCAGACCATCGTATCGTGAGGAGAGAAGTCCGAGACAGCCCAGCCCCCTTTCCATGTTGTGTGGGAAATGTATTGCAGGAAGGTCTGCCATGGGGTGGGGGGGGGGAGAAGCCTTTCTTCCAGGAAAAGGGGCAGGCCCACGGGCCTCTCTGGCATACACATTCACTCGTGCTCGCACACAGAAACAAGGCTGAAATAATAAATCAGGACTTGTTTCTCTCTATAATTTGGTGTTAGATCAGGCATCCTGTTAAGGCAACGCAGACGGACACATCAAGAAAATTCAGATAGCTTAGTTTCGCTCTAAGGAGATAGCGTGAAAGCGCTAGAAACGACTCTAACACTCTTTGAGGGAAACGGTGGTGCTAAGGGGGCGCGCGGGGGGTCTGACGTGGAAGGGCAGCGAAGCCGGGAAGCCTTTCTCGGGGTCCCGACAGCCCAGAACTACATGCCTAAATCAAAGGACAGACTTCTAGTTTCTCCATTTATGAAAACTGCTTAAGAGTCGCTAGCCAACTAGGACATCACTTTAATATTGGTCAATGTGCCATTTTTATTATCACTTCAAAGTTTTCTTGTCTGATAGCTTTAGTGTTTAACCCATGCTTGTTAAGGAGAGCTGGAGGAGCAACTGCTTAAGGCTTCAGTTGATGCCATTCTCCCCGGGGGGCTCCGGGAACGGGAGGGAGGGGAGGGGAGGGGGGAGGGGCTCACCCCCACAGTGCTAACTCAGACCCACGCTACCAGGCAACATTCACACAGAAATATTACATGTCCGAGTTTACAGTGATTGCTTTAGCCAGTGTACGGAGAAAGAATTCTAAAAGGCAGCTGTAGGTTTTGTCTCCTTCTTTTTAAATTCCAAACTTGACCGTGATCATTGCGAGTCCGCCGTCTGTCCTTTTGGGAGGGGGAAGGCTGCGCAGACAAGGAGAGCACGCTGACTTGGCATAAGCTAGCAGGGAGCAAGTGGGACTTGAGCCCCAACGGGCAGAACGGCTGCACAACTGAACCGCAGTGGTGCAAAGATTCCCCAACTCGGACCAGCTCACGCTCTGCCCCTCTGAGGAAAGCTGGAGGACGCAGAGCAGCCCATCCACCGAGCGAGCCGTGTCTCAGGACAGCCGAGGCACGGGGAGGGAGTGCCCGCGTGCCCGCATGCTTCCCCAGCACTCGTGGGCCCTGGCCAGGGATGCGGCTTCCCAGCGGGGATCCCCTTTGCCAGGGCTGCCAGCGGACGACCACCAGCGGAGGAATCAGCTCCTATTTATGCTCTGGACGGACTCCTCTCCTGAGCAGATCAGCAGGGTCCAGCCCCCAGGGCAAAAGGCCTGTGGCGGCGCAAGATTCCCAGAGGGGCCGGAGCAGGCGCGCCTCTGCTTCCTACCCGTCACCCCAACTCTCGCCTCCCAAACTGCCTGGGAAGAGAAGCGAGGGTCGTAATGCAGCCCCACTTAGAAGGCCTCTGCTGCAACTCATGGGGAACTGCCTTCCTCTCTTTGGGCCCCCTGCCACTGGGCGGGGACCAGGGGTCCCCAGGGCATTTCTTGAGCCCAGCCCTCCTGGCAAGAGGAAGCAGAACGGGTGAGAGGCGCCTGTAGCTCCAGAGGCCAGGGGCGCCTTTGGTCCCGGTCGGTCTGCTGTGGGGGGGGAGGGAGGGAGGGGCGCCCGGGGGGGGCGTTCTGCGTTTGATACAGGCTGGCAGAGGGGAGGTCCGAGGGGGAACCGCACAGAACTTAGGGAGGCCTAGAAAATCTCTAGTGTCAGCAGTTTGCGATAATGATCACAGAAGTTTGCAAGTTAAAAAAAGATAAATAGAAAACAGCCACGCGCCTGGCTTCTTAATTCCAATTCAAACTACCCCTATGATCACTGCCTTCTCTGAGTGAAGTCACCTTGCTGCCGCCGCCGCCGCCACTGCCGCCTCATCTATACCCCGGGTGCTGAAGGTGAAGGCTCCGGCTCTCCGTGGGCTCGCGCACTCGGTTCCCGGGAGGGCGGGCGGCTTTGCTCAGCACGGCCCCACCCTGCTCTCGGAGGCAGGAGCGGTGGAAGTCCCCACTTAAGTACTCCATCGTCTGCATCACGCCACCCTGGCCGGGGGCACCTGCCCCGGCTCGGCAGTGGGGCGCGGCCGTGCACTCCAGGGCAGCTGCCCCCATTGTCTGCAATCCTCCTCCTCCTCCTCCTCCTCCGCCCCCGCCCCCGTGGAAAGGCAGGGGCAGGTCCTGCGAGCCTGAGCTGTCGCTGTTGGGCGTCGGCAGAATGTTGTTCCAGAGGGGCTGGAAATAATGCCCGTTGGTGAAGGGCACCGGGCCCGGCAAGCCGTTGATGGGAGGCGAGGGGGTGGGCTTCTCCAGGGGAGGCTTCCCTCCGAATGGCTGGGCCAGGCACAACTCCAGGGCGTAGCCCGGCCCTTTGCCAGCAAAGCTCTGCCCGGGGAGCTCTCGGCTCGGGGGCTTCCCCATGGGCCCGGCGGGGCCGATGGCCTCGCCACACATCTGCTGCAGGTGGGCGAGCTGGTGCTGATTCCAGGCTGCTACCTGCTTCATTTCGCTTTGGTACGCAGGAGGACCTCGGTTCACACTCCCCAGGGGAACCCCCATGGCGGCAGCGGAGGGTGGGACGGGGGTGGCGTGCTCGCCAGGGTTCACCACGCAGGAAGGCAGGGGCGTGGGGACGTTGTGAGCGGATACCCTGGTGCTCGCGCTGATCAGGAGGTTGCGGCTGATGGGGCTGGGGTTGGCAATCTGTCCCTCGCACACTGAGGTAGCGCTGGCGCCCGTGCGGGCCTGGCAGAACTGGTGGATCTGGTGCACGATGCTGCTCAGGTCCGGGGGCGGGTTCTGCTGCAGGGTCGCAGCCATGGACAGCGGGATCGTTGAGGTAGAGACGGTCACATTCGGGGGGGCGTCGGCGTCTGCAATCTTCCTGCCCCCGTGCATGCCTGCGAGTGGCGGGGGTTGAGGCTGCTGCGGCAGCAAGTGGTTGGCGGGGCGCTGCAGCTGCTGCAGGGCGGGGTGGGCTGTGTTCTGCGCGTGCTGCTGCAGGGCGGGGGGGACCCCCCGAGGGTGCAGCTGCTGCAGGGCTAGTGCCTGGGGGTGGCCTAAAGTGCTGGGTGCCGCGTAGGGGGCCGAGGGGGGATTCATCGTGGCTTCCGGCAGCAGGCGCGTCCGCTTCCCGTCAAAGTCCTTGATGACCCCTTTGGCCGGGGACCGAACTATGGCCAGGAGGCCTGTTTTCACAGCAGCCTGCGACGGCGGGTAAGGGCTGTACCTCTGCCCGGAAGTGTCCAGCCCGTTCACAGTACGGCGAATGTGTTTCCGCTGAGGGACCTTGATGCTGTTGGGGAAAATTTTGATCGTCAGAGGATGGTTGGCTACCTTCTTAGCATACGCGTCCAACTCTGCTGGAGTAGGGTGCTGTGCGGCTCTCATTTTCTGTGTAGTGTCCCCTGGTTGGGGAAGGGAGGAGGAGGAGGAGGCGGAAGAGAAAGTCAGAGAGACAGAGGGATGGAGAGAGAGAGAGAGAGAAACAGAGAGAGAAACAGAGAGAAAAACAGAGAGAGAGAAGCCATCAACACCGACTGAGCAAGTCAGCGTTGTCTCTTCAGAACGTCAGAACCGCGCGGGGCTGGGCTGAGCTTGAGAGAGGTGGGTGCTGGGGACGCTCGCCAAGCACAGGGGCCCAGCAGGGGTGTCCACAGGGTATGGCGAGGGGGAAAAAAAAAAGACAGCCACAACAGTGCAATTGAAGCGCCACCCGCTTTTCAGGTGCGCCCGTGGAGTCCTGCTCACCCCCTCGCGAGGTTTTGACCATACCCTTCTGGCACCGCTGGGGCACAGGCCCCCTCCTCAGCGACCATGCTGAGCTTTGCATACCCTGAAGTGGCTACATCCAAACCCCCAAGTTGCTTGAATGAGTTTAGTCCTCTCTTTCTTCGAACACTGTGGAAACGAGCTGGCTGTTAATGCAGCGCGTGGGCCTGAGAAACGGGGTTGCTTCACACGCTGCGGAACGGATCCCTTTCCTGGGCCCTCGCCCTGGACTGAGCGAGGCCTCCCAAGTCGAAAGGAGCGTTCGCTTCTTCCAGATTTCCAGAGGCACTATTACTGATGTGACAGAAAGATCTGCTTGGGGACAACTCCCCCATGCCCTGCTGAAATAAATGGAAGAGTTCCCCTCCTCGGTCCTGTCATCCAGGACAACATAGGTAGCCAATTTTTACTCTCTGCCCTAGGGGGTCCTACAAAAAGTATTCTGTGGAGCTCCCTGTGGGGCAAGAGGCCTTCTCTAAATTGGGAAGCTGCAGCACAGGGAGCCCAGATCCACCGTTCAGCTTTGCAGAAGTCCCAGCAACATCCGTGGTTGCATTATGAACCTGGAGCTCGGCCCAACAGAATACAATGAAAATCAGCTCCTGCTGGACTTTCTCAGCCACCCCTGAAGTTCCTGCCCCGAATCTGGACTTAATGCTCAGCTGCCGGGGGGGGGGGGGAGAAGCAGAGGGTGCAGGGCGGCCTCCCTCACCAGCAGACAAGGTGGCGCTGGAGCTGCATCAGGAGTAACTGAATATTCTGGTCACCGCTGAATCAGATATAAAGGGGAGATAAAATTACTCATCTCAGCAGAGCTGACTGGAAAGGAAATGGGGCCAGAACAGGGAAGCACGCCTCGATGCAGCGGGCAGCCTCTTGTATTGGTGGCCTCCCGGGACTTTGATGGTCAGAGAAGTCCTAACCTCTCCCTGAGCCTCTGTTGCCGACATGGGCCGGGTTGGCAAGGCAAATGAAACTGCTGGGTGCTGAATGTACCAGGAAGGAATAAGCACGTCTTCCTTGCCCACCCTCCTCCTTTCAGATTTAGCCACCAGCGTGTACCCCAAAAAAAAAAGGATTGGAGAAAGTTGTCAATGATGTCAGAACCACGGAGAGTCTCTGGAGGGAAAATATTGAAGCCACTTTCCTGGATGTTCTGCTCATAAGCTGGGAGGGCATCTCCATCAGTCTCGGCAACTGAGGAACAGACATTGCTCAGAGGAAAGGAAGGTCCCTGGTTTCTGTCCCACCATCACCAGGTAATCGATAAGTGGGAATACCTAGATTGGTGGCTTGGAGCACAAGGTCCACCTCCCAGTTCAATCCTCGACAGCATCTTCAGAGCTGCGAGAGACCTGCTAGCCCAAACAGTCCTGAGCTAAGTGGATCTACAAACTGACTCCATGGACCAGATCTTCCTAGGTCCCTGTGATCGTTCTCTGTGGATCAAGGCCAATTCCCTGAAGTGCGCCTGGGACCTGTTGGAGTGCTGGTTCTGCCCTCAACAGTCCTCAGAGAGTGGTTTACTTCCTCCCCCCATTTCCCTCCCGTTGGGTATCTTGTCAAAATCCAGACAGAAACTCACATTTCTGAAGCCCAGCGTTCATCTGCGGGTAAGAAAGCAGCTGGAAGGAGAGGTCGCCTGGTCCTGGCAGGCAGGCCAGCATGGCAGGCAGCTGTTAACACATGGGGTCCTGGGTCCTCTGCGCACTGCAAGGAAACACAGGTGTCAGGTTAGACTCTGTCCCACGAGGTTCTTCAGGACAACCCCAAGGGCTCTTCACAAGCAGCAGCCAGAAAGCCCAAGGTCAAAGAAGGGCATTATCTGAAAGATTTAGTTTGGAGCTACCTGCTTTTTACACATCCGGTTAATTAGAATCAAGCCAATACAGAGAGCACCAAAAGCACGAAACGAGGGGCCCAACCTAGTTGGAAATCAAGCATGGCTACTGCTGATGCTTAGGAAAAAAGAGATTTCTGCTGACAGATATTTGTCTGCCTGTTTGGTATAGAAGCTGACTTCTTAGCAGGATTTGCTTTTGTTAAATGTCACCATCTTTGTAGACAGAGAATTCCTGATACAGGGGAAAAAAAAAAAAAGATTCTGAGTTAAGCCAGCAGTGTTCAGCATAGAGACTCCAGTACATCCTCTCAGGTCAATCCCAGGTAGAGTAGGAGCCAAACGCCAAATAGCAAGAGCCCCTTGACCTTGCAACACATTTCTTCGTACAAAAACACGGAACAGTGGCTCACAAAAGCTTTGGCCTTTTAATCAAATGTGTTAGTCTGAAAAGGTGCAACCGGACTCCTTCTGATTTTTGGCCTCCAGAGAATTTCTTTTTATAGTAAGAATGGCTAAGTTCGCACAAATTGTTTGCTTAGCTCTGGCTGAACATGCAGTGTGAAACCAGCCATTTGTGATGTGTAAACAATGGTTTATGTTCATGTGAACCCTCGACTTAAATACACAAACACAGTCTCTGTTCACTGCAGACCTGCACCAAATATGATCCTCATGTCTTCAGTCAAAAGTATCTGTTCCCAGGTCCCAAACTGGCTGGCAAAGGGAGGGGGGGGGCAGGTCACATTGGGGAAAAAGGCCTGAGCATACAACCTTCTGCCTTGATAAAATAAACAGGCACATTTGAAATTCTGACATTACCTGGCGAGGAGTTATTAAAGCTGACTTGGCCCACAGAATAAGCTGGAGAAACTGGCGGTCTCCGTGCCCCCTAAAACCCAGCCTCCCAATTCTCTGAAGTTTCCACCAAATGTGAGTGACTGAGAGCTCCCACGGAGAACGACGTGTTCCTCCACGTGGCACGAACCAGCGGTGCCATCAGGCTGCAGTATTTTCAGTCTTTATAATGGCTTCTCGAGGGAATGCAGAGTCTGGCCTGGCTAACTGGTATTCCAGGTGAAAGCCACAACCGCTGCCATGCCTACTTCTGCCTTCCTGGTGGCCCGAGAAGATATGCACGCACCTGCCTCTAGCCACCATTCCTAATCACCCCAAAGCAGTTCCTACTCACCACAGAGAACCGAGGGGGCAGCTGCCTGAAAACCTGCTGCTGTCCAGCCCAACCTATTAAGTTTTGCCACCACAAACTGCCAAGTGGATCTTACCAGGCCCAACGTAAGGTTTTGGAGTTGTCCTTTAAACCCTCATGTGACCTATGAGAGGAGCGCCTCCCCCATTACAAGCCCATCTGGTTGTTTGAGCAACAGGAGAAGCCCTTTGCAGATGTTGCCAGAGGCCCGTCTTGGCACAGCTTCCAGCTCCAAACGCTCTCTCTTGGGGGCTGGGTTTGGCCCCGCACTTGCAGGGCTCGATCACGCTGCTTGCCATTTTGTTTATTAAAGGTACTACTACTGCACATGCTGTACGTGAAATCACAGCTGCCAGTTCTTTAGCTGGCGCTGGCCTTCATTCACATCCAGTTCTTCCCAAGAACCTCGGATGCTGAAAGCCGTGTTTCTCAACCGTGGCCACTTGAAGAGGTGTGGACTTCAACTCCCAGAATTCCCCAGCCAGCAAAGAATTCTAGGATTTGAAGTCCGTACCTCTTCAAGTGGCCACGGTTGAGAGACACTGTCGTAACGTATCGGCGTAGTGTATGTGCGGATCCAAGCAATGTGGCCTTTTGTAGCTGGCAGATGAAAATTTTGCTTTTGTATATTATTGTTATTATTAAACTTTTATGCCAGCCAACTCTCAACCACTATAGATATAGCCATCCATCAGGGGAACTCTGGGCAGCAAACAAAGATAAAACCGAATTCACAAACAGTGAAAAAAAAGTAAACTAAACGAAGAGATGAGAGTTGCCCGCACCATAAGCTCCGGCGCCCGAGTCGGGGCCAGAGCTGTCTGGGGCCAGCTAGCTAGTGTTTACCAAGTCAAAGCGTCTGAAGGACGGCCATAACTTCCCTCCGGACATGCCGAGAAGCAGACTTGCTGCGGGCGCACACGTCCTGCGCTTCCTCGGCCAGGGAGGCAAACGTTGTGTGTCACTCCTGCTTCTATCCACAAAGGACCTCATCTTACAGCTACAGTTAAACTGAAAATCTGAGAAAGACCACCGCTAACAAAGACCGTGACTGAACTATGGCAAGTGCTGCTGCGACGGGCAAGGAGCCAGCCACACCAGCGTTCAGGCGGTACGACTGCCCCAAAAGTAAACACGAAGAGGATCTGAAGACTGCAGCTGATCCCGAGTGGAACTGAAGCCTGCAGCGGGACGCAGGTGTGCCGCCACTGAACGGGAGTCCCGGCTGCCCTGGGGGCTCTGGCGGGCATCCTATGCGACCTGAAGCCCAGCAGGCGCGAGTCGGCTCGCTGCTGTTATTGCTTTCCTGTAGTTTGCTTGCCCTGAATGGTGTTTGAGTTCGGATGTTTTAGCTATAAGCTTGCAATTTGACCTGCGCTTTTTCGTTAGCGGCCCTTTTTGCTAGAAAGGCGCACCACGCCACCGCCGGCTGGGCTAGACTGAAACACTTCGACGGGCAGCGCCGCTGAGCGATGGAACCAGTGACCTAGGCGGGTGGTCCTCATAAAAGGCAGGAGAGCCTGCTGAGGTCTGAGAGGGCGCTGTCCTCCTCCAGAGATCGCTCTGCCAGTCCAGCCGCGAAAACTAAGCATACTAAGCATACTATGACACACACACACACACACGTACACACCCCAGTGATGAAATGAATTTCTGCAACCGGCTCTACAAAACAAATGATTTCATTGGGGTTAGGCTGGGTGAAGAACAGACAGACCACTTACTTTTCATAATTACAAGTTAATCTATGTATCAAACAAAACAATGAGATAACTTTCCAACTTCATAAATAAAACCGTTTCACTGAAGAGAAGCAAAAAATAACCCCAGGCAACTGCTTTAAAACCCACTTGGTTAAGGGGCAGCTGAGCTTGCTTCCTCGTGCGTCATTCCAGAAATCTGGGTTGGGGAGGGGGGGAGGGCGTTTCTTTGCCTTAAACTGGCTTCTCCTAAGCCGCTGGGGCTTGCAAAACACAGGCAGGCAGGAAGCTGCTGCTCTGGGCTGTCTCTGCCCACCTTCAGGACCATGCAACGGCCCGGCCTGAAGCCTAAAAGTCCTTTGGGTTGTTGTTTTTTTAACTCTCTGCCTTCCGTGGAGTCCGTGGGGTTCTCTGAGCTTGGCTGTTTTCTTGCGAATGTAACATCTTCAGTGCTAGAATGGAATGGGGTTTGCTCTGTTTATATAGGGTGGCATGCCCTGCCAGTTTTGGTGGGGGTGTGCTCAGAGAACCCCAAGGGCTCCACCATTCAACCCTGAGCTACACATATTCCCTTCTACTGGTACTCTGCCTTCCTTTTGCCCTTCTTTTCAAAGGAGGACTCTGGAAAGAGCTACCTCCGCTAAGCTTTACTTCTCCTTCTAGGGATTATCCGAACCAAGCTATCCCAGGGAGAGGGAGGAGGAAAGGCCACTCCAGGACTTTGGCTGAAAGACCAGCCCCTTGGGGTCCCTTCCCTTCCCTACTAGTCATGAGAAGTTTACTAAGAAGGAATGTATTTCCCCCCTCACCAAATCATGTGAGGGGGGCCGGGGGGGGCCAACCTTGGCTGGCAGGCATATGAGTACATTTTTTCCAGCTAACCATAGCTATGGGGGGGGGGGGAGTCACAGAGGCAAGGCTCAGAAGGGAGCCGTGAGCAAAAAAAGAAAGAAAGTTGAAAACCCCTACACTAGAGCACCCCTGACCCTGTTTGAAGACCTCCACTGAAGAACCGTGCGCGTCATGCGGCAGCCTGTTCCACTCTCGAACAGCCTGTCCGGGCAGGAAATTCCTCCCGATGTCCAACCTGAGCCTCCTTCCTGGCAGTTTTTACCCCCTGGTTCTGTTCCTGCCTCTTGGGGGGAACAGAGCGTAGGTCCATCCTCTCCTCCGTATGACAACCCCTCTCTTCCTCCTCCCAATTTCTCAATTTTGGGGCTAATTTCGACCCCAAGTCTGAAGGAGGGGCTACCTTATCACCAACTTTTTCAAGCTGGGGGGGGGAAAGCTTTCAATACATAAGACCCTGGGCGACCCTGCCTTGCATCCTTGCCCTGTGCATGTATTCACCCCATTAGCTTCCAAGGAGTTCATGCCCCCCCACCCCCTTTATTCAGTCTGGGAGCCCTTGAGGTTATTTCAAGGTAGACCTCAAGAAACAGGCCAAGCTCCTCAGCATCAGAGTTACGCTTGTGATGCAGAAGGAAGGAGGTGCCCGGTGCCTGGTCAGGGCTAAAATAATGAAGCCGTCCAAATGGAAACCTTGCTTGCTTTCTCTCTCCAAGATGGCATTCAGTGCAGCAAAAGGCAGAATTAGCAGTTCCTCAGGCTGCATCTCAGCAGGTGCTTTGAGGGAGAAGCATCTCATGTCTCCGGTTGGAGAATAGTCAGGCCCTCTAGTTAGCAGGCCAGCAAATGACTCCCCCATCCCAACTGTTGAGTCCTGGCATTTAATTCTCAAGTTATGAACATAATTCTGCCCATTTCAATGCAACTTCCCAACTGAGCATCTCAAGGACCTTTCTGAAAATGAGTCTGTGTTCTACTTTGGAGAGGAAAGCAGAGTGTGAGACGAAGAGAGGGAGGACCTACAAGGAAGGAGGTTCAGGCTAGACGTCAGGAGGGATTCCTTGACGGTGTGTGCTGTCAGCAGCGGGACAGGCTGCCATGCGAAGCAGCAAGTTCTCTTTCACAGCGGATCGTCAAACAGCGGCTGACAGAAATGCTCTAGTGCAGCAGTTCTCTCAGGATTCTTAAAAATGAGGCCTCCAAGGAACTGTGGTTTATGTGTTATGTCTATCAATAATGACTGTATTAGAAATTAAAACTCAGAAATTTGAGCAGAGGGGTGGGTTAGATGGCCTGTACAGGACCTTCCAACTCTATGATTCTACGATGCTGAAGATAAGAATGAAGCTGAAGGGGCTGATCCCAATTTTTAAGCCAGGTTGACGGGACAGTGCAGGTGGCCAACCTCCTGACGTTTTGTTCTTTAGTCTCAAGAAACAGCAGCGGCGTCTCTTCTGCTTCTCTTAGAAAAGAGGCCAGGAGGGAAACAAGAGGGAGCTCTTCCCTTCCTGCAAACCGCTGGAAATCATCTTCGGCCTTGGTGGGTTATGCCAGAAAAATTACGAGAGCAGCTGTGGCATAACACGATCCAAAGACAGGAGCCCACCAGGCTGCATAACCGCAAACGCAGCTGTTTACAAGTTGGCACAAAGGGTTGGGGAAATTGTGGGCTTGTGCTGAATTGCCACAATACAGCATGCCGTGCTGCACCAGAGACCCCGTTCTGCCTCTGGCCCATTACAGGAAGGCAACAGATGGAAGGTCCAGGCAGACGCAGCCTCTCGATGGAGAACTGAATCACCTGCAAGGTATTGCTGTCCAGCTACTAACCCATCAAATGCTGTAAATGCCAGGGTGGGAAAGGGGGGTGCACCTCTGGATACTGCAAATGAACAATCTTTGGATGCAGGCAATACACAGGAATGAAGAACAACATGCTGGAGACAATAACGCCAGCTCTCCTAGAGTCTCTTAGGCAGGAGGGCTGACAGACAGAAAGCTCTCAGAGTGATGGAGGAGGGTGGCTGATGAAATTAACTGTCTCGCATATTCAGCCATTTTGTGTCAGCCCAATTGCCTTGCCAGAACAGAGCCTCTTCATGCAGAAACTGCTTTCCAATCCACAGACTCTCAGAAAAAAAGCACACTAATGGGGATGAAACATTCAAGCAGGCTAGGCAGGCGCTGCGCAATGCTCTCTTGCTATGTGCCTCTTGCCTCTGGTGAGTAGCTGCGCTTTCCAGGCAAGCAGCCGAGCGAAAAATTCTATTGGGTGCTTCTGGGCACAAAATGCCCTTCCTGACCCTTGGGACAGAGACATCACTGAAGTGTAGAGACTCGAAAGAATAGCAAATACACTCCTTTCCTTACCTGAAAATACACGCTGCTCCGAAACCTGGAGGGAGAAGTGAGAAAAGTGGCCCAGCAGCTGAAAGGGGACTTATTTATTTATAAATTGTATTTATAAGCCGCTCGTCTCATTACAACTCTGGGCAGCACGCAAATTAAAACAACATTCAATATAGTCAAAAACAAAATTAGGCAACCCCCGAGAACTAAAATACAAATGCGCTGACAAAATCTTCCCCACCTCCGGTGCCTGGGGGAAAAGCCAGGTTTGCAAGGGGCACGGAAGGGTCCCTCCCTGGGAGAGGCAGAGAGGCGCTTAAAGGCCTTCTCTGCTCCCTCCTACCAACGGAGAGCGCTGCAGCCCTCCAGAGTTGGGGCTCAGTTGGGCCCTACGCTAATTCCCTTAGCTGTGGCCCCTCAAGCACCTTGAGACTGTAGCCCTGCCTGAATTCCGGCAGGGTGATTCTCAGCCACAGAATAGCACAATAAATATAGGAATATAGAACAAGGGAATTGAAATGCTTCCTTTCCACCCTTAAAAACCGCTCCATCCACCCGCGACTGGCCCAAAACATCCAGCCCTGATGCTTCTGATGCTACTGTGTTACAGGAAAGCCTCCTGTGGCCCTCCAACTGATGGGAAGTTTGTGCGATGACCCCCACGCCAAACAGCATGGCTCACGTTTGCTGCTGCACAATAAAACACAGCCGGAAAAGGCAACAGAAAGGTCTTAATAGAAGCATCAGGGGTTCCGACGGGTCTGGCCAGAACGCCGGCAACGTTCTGCTTCGGAGGCGAGTCTGACCTCAGAAGGGCCAATCCTGCCTGTAAAACTGAGCTGTAAGCCAGGCCGCCTTCAGGAAACTCAAGAAGCACCTTCCTTTTAGCAAGAACCCGCCAGATGCACTGAGCTGCTGCTAGGGTGTGCTCTGATATCTAGATAGGGATTACAAGCTGGCACAAAATCCCCTGAATATCGAGTGGACTATAAATACTTCAACAAGAATGTCAGGAACGCCGTCTGAAAACTTCATATATGTCCACTGGCTCCCTACGTTATGTCCTAAGGATACCGAGAAGCCCCAGAAAAGAGATCTCGGCACCACGCAGAAGGGGCTTCATCACAGTCAGCTCTGAGACTGCCAGAAACTGTTTGTTTGCCTGGGGTCAAAAGACCCGGGGATGGCCACAAACAAGCAGGGATCCCGGCGCAAGCCACGGCTAAAAGTGTGCGTGGAGGGCACCTTCAGAAAGAGCAGGTAATCCCTGTATTCCTCAGTTAGTTAAGGACCCCAAACATAGCAGGAGCTATCATCGCAGAGGAACAGGAAGATGGCCTTGAAGAAAGTACGTGGCAGCTGTTACGAAAACATGAACTCAGCCTGGGAAGGCAGGAAGAGTGAGAAAGAAACTCAAGCTGGCCCACTTTCATTCTGTTACGAGGGAAGGGAAAACACTCTCAGGCTTTCCAAATTCTGTCATTGTGGCCTATATTAATAAAGTAGAGTTCTAGTATTTCTTGCGGAGTGTGTTTCTGGACCTGGCCTACCTTGAAGGGCTGACAATCATACAAACAAGGCTCTGGAGGAAAAGGCATGGCACCAGTCCTTTTTGTCTCTCTGCTTGCCCCCCACCCTGACAGTGGGGCCTACGAGCCACTCTAAGGCAAGAGCTGCACAGTGGAAGAGCCCCAGCTCCCTGCCTGGGGAGGAAAACGGGGGGTCCGGCCTCTTCCCTTTCCCTGCATGAACCAGCGCTCTCGGCTTGAGAGAGGCAGGACCTTCTGAGCAAATGATGAACCGCCTTAATTAGTATTTGCCAAAGTGCCTGAAAATCTCCCTTCACTGCCCTTGACACTACTCAGCCCAGCTGAGTTGCTGCTGGATCACGGTTTCTAGGCCACTGCCCTTCTCCAGCAAGCAAGTGCGGGAGAGACCACTTCTAGGCCAACCTGCGCAGTTGTTCTGCTCTCAGGCTGCAGAGGCGTCCAGCTGGTGCAAAGGGACGCCCTCCAGAAGTTTAAAATATTAAGGCTTGGAGCAGGGACGGAAAATGCCGGCAAACAACCTACCCCTGCCCCCCCGCCCCCTTTAGTCCGACCTCACCTTGAAGACTGTGTCCAGGTATCAGACTTCAAGGATTCAGGGAAACTGGAACAGGATCTGAGCAGGCCCAGGAAAGTCAACCCTAGAAGAGAAACTGAAGGAGTGGAGGCTCCTAAAGCTTGAGAAAAGACGGCTGAGGGGGAGGACAGCCCCCTCCAAAGACGGGGAAGGATTTCACTCAGGAGGAGGCAGGACCTGTCCTCTCTCGTCCCGGTTTCAGCTACCGGGAGGCAGATTCCGACGGAATGTCAGGAAAAGCTTCCAAAGAGGAATTGCCGTTGGCTGGGGGAGCCTGCGAGCCAGGGGGGTGGAGCCCCCTTCCCTGGAGGGGTTCAAGCAGAGGCTTCAAGGTGGAGTCTGCCCTGAGCAAGGGGTGGGATCTGACGGCCTATTTACATATTCAACAGTTCTATACTGGCCTAATTTCTCACAATTCAAGGCAGTTTACATAACGATAAAGTACAATCAAATACAATAAAAATTACAAAAAGCAACCCAACTCCGCTGTCCTTCAAAACACACACATTCACACAAGGAAACAAAACCCCCCCCACCAAACACCCACCGCGACAGGAAAGTCTTCACAGCTTTTGAAATGCAAGAATGTTGGGGATTCCTTCACTCCATAATATGGGGGCAACTGCTAAAACGGCCTGCCCTCAGCCCCCTACCTCTCATAACTTCCCACGGGATGGGGACCCTCCGTAGCACACGCGATGAGCTACTCTACCCAGGTGAGATGGTCCTGCAAGCACGCAGACGCCGAATCGTGTAGGGCTTTACAGCTAAAGCCAGCAGCTTAAACAGGGCGCAAAAATGTCTTTAAGGGCAGTCCTATATAGGGCACGTCAGAATAGCAAGGGGCTCCTTCACCTGCTAGGATTCTAGGCTGTCTTACTCAAAGCATATTCCCCTGACAAACACGTGTTTATGTAAGAACCACCTTGGAGATACATAATGAAGATTGACATGTACTTCCTGTCTTTTCTCCAAGGAACTCATGGTGCTGTACACATTCTACTTTCTCACATCCCCCAGTACTCTGATGGCAACCCAACAATGCCAGTTAAAATCCAGGCCACCTGGGCATTCTAGGAGACTTTGCTCCATGACTCAGTCTCCCCAGGCTAACTTTGCACTCTGCTGGTTCTCCATGTTCAAGCGTTGCAAATCAGTTCCTCCAAATTACTGGCTTACAAAAGAAGGCACAAACTTACTGGCTGCTGGTAAAGGACAGTTCCCCCTCAGCTTCACCCACTGTGTATCCCTCCTTAGGCGCAGCGAAGTCACAGCCTCTAAAATTCCTTGCTGGTGTGGAACAAAGCAGCAGAGAAATAATGGAACGATTACGAGGCCTTTCATTGTGCAATTCAATGTGCAAAAAAAAAAAAAAAAGTTCAATGCAGAAGACCAGGTTCTCTACTCCCATCCTGCCCAAACAGGCATCTGAACAAATAAAACCTGACTTTAATTGCCTGTCAAATAAATGCAGCGGACACTTTAATTTTCTTTCAGTAGCAGCTGTAACGTATTCATAAATCAGAGAACTGAAACGCTTCATACTGAATGACAAGTTTAAAAGGGGGGGGGGACAATGAACTGGAGAGAACAAGGGCAGTGCTAAAGGGAGCAACATTTCTTACATTTTTATGAATATCATAAATCACTTAGATACAGAAAACGAGAGCGCTCTTACCCCTTCAGCAATCGTGTTGGCAGGTCATGTTCCCCAAAAACACTGAGGAAGAGACAAGCCCGATGAAGAGCTACCACCGAGCAGACAGGATTATGAGCAAAAGGCAGATCTCTCCCTTCTCAAATGCCAGGTGAGAGCACAAAGGCTCACCTGTCCCCTTCTGCTCTGCCTCTTTAGCACTACTTAATGCTGTAGAGTGGTGGTTCCCAACCTTGGCAGCTTTCAGAGGTGTGGACTTCAACTCCCAGAATTCCCCAGCCAGCAAGGCTGGCTGGGGAATTCTGGGAGTTGAAGTCCACACCTCTGAATTGTCGAGGTTGAGAAACACTGCTGTAGAGGTTCCTGTAATAGCATGCTTTCCACAGAGAGGAGACCTGCATCCAGAAGACTAAAAATGGAAGCTTCACTAAGACCGCGGTTACATTTAAAACTCCCAAGCAGAGATATGAGCATACAGGGTGCCTATTTAGATTTTTCACATGGGTGGGGTTACTTGTTTGGACTTACGAGGCTGTCCAAAACCTTTGGAAAATCAGCCTTGCAGAGAATCCCACAGGACTTGCTGACCCACATACATTCTGGCTAGCTTTTTTCATTAATCGCAGCTTCCAAATTATGGGAAGTAACTGATCCACTTTATTCAACATCACTCTGATCCCATCACTGAGTCCCTTGTCAGTTCTGGGTTTGGCTTTCTAAGGAGGATTCAGAGACACTGGAACAGGTTCAGAAAAGACAAAAGGGATGGTCAAAGGAGGAAATGAAGTCCCACGGAGAAGTCCCTTGAGAAAATGGAGTGACACCACCCTTCAAAGATCCAAGTGAATGTTGCAAAGAAGACCGAGACTTGTTTTCTGTCATTCCAGCCAGAACCGCCTTCCTTGTAATTTTAACCCACTGGCTCCAGTCTTGCTTTCTGAAGAAACAGAAAAAAGTCTATCTCTCTTCTTCCTTCAGATATCCGAGGACTGCTATTGTATCTCCTGTCAGTCATCTCTTCTGCAGACCAAACATCCCAGATCCTTTAACTGTCCTTCAAAGGGCTTCTCCATCTTGGTAGTCTTCTCTGAACTCGCTTCTCTTTCCTTTTTGGACTGGGGAGCCCATAACTGCACACAGGACCCCAAATGGGGCCTGACCAGGGCAAAAGAGACAATACCTTTCCACGATCTGGAATCTGTACTCCCATTATTGCACCCCAAGAAACTCATTTCAGCAGCTGCATCGCACTGCTTGCTCATGCTGAACTTGTGTTTGACAAGGACACCCAGAACCTTTTCATATGCACTACAGCCAGGCCAGGTCTTCCCAGTTATATATTTGTGCCTACACAGATGCAGAGCTTGACACTTCTCCTCGCTAAGTTCCATCCCGTGAATTTCAGTCCATTGCTCAAGCTGGCCTTTTTGAATCTCCTGCTTCATCTAAAGTATTAACCAATCCTCCCAGCTCTGTGTCATCCGCTAACTTGAGTAGGGTCTTCTTCAAGTCATTGATAAAAATGGCAAGCAGCTCTGAGCCCAGGACAGAGCTCTGGGGCACCCTTCTCAATACTTCCCTCCAAACCGCAGCAAAGCCGTTCACAAGCACCTTTTGGGTGTGGTTGTTCAGCCAACTATGAGTCCATCTAACAACAGAACCATCCAGCCTAAATTCAACCATTCTATGCACGAGATGCTTTAATCTGGATGCTTACAATGAGCAGGAGATTGGATTCCACGGCCTAAATCAGAGGTCTCAAACCCAACTCATGAGGGCCGCAGGAGGGCTAATTCCACAGTCCGAGGGCCACAACACTAAAGCCTTTTCATGCATTGATACAAAGATCTCTTGTGAGTCAAAAATGAAGAGAGTGAAGCATATCATGTCATGCCACAAACCCCATACTTAAAACATTACTCTGAAACAGAGCTGTGTTTTGCCATTTTGCCTTGGCTACCTAGGCTGAGTTGCTCCTGACACCAGAGTTGGGTGTACAGTAAATGGCACGGGGAACAGCTGCAAGCAGCAAAACCACTGACTGCAGAAGAGAGCCCAGGGCCTCCTCACCCCCAGCTCCTACCAAAGGTGGGCCCCGGCTGTCTCCCTGGACTGGGCTTGTAGAGCAACGTGAGGCTTCCCTTCCACCTGAGTCACCTAGGAGGGACAGGGAGCGTTGCCAGCTGTTGAAGTAGGCCTTGGGCAGCTGCTGCTGGAAGCAAGCAGGAACTTGGCAGGGAGAAGATCGGGGCATTTGATGTGAGTCTAGGTGGGCGTCCACCCTTTGGGCTGACCTCCCTGGATGCGGAGCCACTTTGCAGAATTTGGCCAAGCCCAGCAATCTGCACAGTTGTTCTCTCACTGTGAGCATTACGCTTTGTACTGCTGTGGGCCACCAGTGAACTTGCACCCCTGTCTCTGTCAGCCTGGTTTGCTCTCACCTCACTAGAGGAAGGGACAATGCCCTCTTGCCAGAGGATAGATGCAGGCCCCACAGGGCTTCCTCTTTCCTATATATCATTGCAGGCCACAGAAAATGACTTGGAGACCCACGTGTGGTCTGTGAATTTGAGGAAATTTCCGTCTCCATGACTCTGCTACCTATTAAAACCAAGGTCACACCCAGACTTTTCCTTGCTACTGGCAGCCCAGAAAGATAGCCATTCACAAGTCTCCCCAAAACTTCTTTACAATTCCTGTCCTAATTAAATTCTGCCCTGAAAACAACTGGAGGCTGAAGTCCCAAGAAGATGGTCACATGACCCTTTGTAGGGGATGCACTTCCACAAAATGGTCCCATCCATTCTCTTCAGTGCAGGGGCAGGTTTTATCCCACAGCAGGGATATAAATTACTGTGCAGCTTATGCCTTTGTTGGGAGTCAAGCTGTTCTTCACATTAATCACCAGGCCACCAGCATAAGAACTGCTTAGAAGGCAAAGCCCACCTCGAGGTGGCATGCAATGAAAACCCAAGGACTCCAGACCCCATGAAGCCAAAAGGGAGAATAGCTTAGGATGGCAGGAAAGCGCCTTGGAAAAAACAGCCAACTTTTCACAGTCTGTGGATCCTGGGGGTGCGGGGGGGGGGGAGCAATAAACTCCCAAATAGCAAGGAGGGAAACCTCCAGCTGTGACCTGTATGACCTCCCTCCGTCCCACCAGACCATTTTTTCTGTGATGAAATGAAAGCTGGGAAAAAGGAAAACAGCACACGAGATAAACAGCTTAGAAAGGGACCTCCAGGCTACAACATACGATCACACTGTTGGAGGGAATCCAACAGGTCTCTTCCAGGACTGACCCTCTGCTCTGAAATCCAGAACCCATCTGCCTGCCCGAAGACCTCCAAGGAGGGAGCCCCCACCCCAGCTTCAGATAATTAGACTCCTGCAACTCAAAGCCCACAGAGGTAGATCTGCTCTGCACTTGCGCTCTCTTTGGTGTGAGCAAGACCTCTGAGCGTCAGAGAGCATAAAGGGCATCCCCCCGAAGCCCCCCTGACCTGGCAAACTTTTCTTTATATATTGGAAATATTGATGAATTGCTCTTCAGCAGTTTGAGGTAAAAGAAAAACAAGTATCTCCAAACGATACAACTAGAAGCAGAGCCTTCTTTTAGACTTCGTTTTTTAAATCTGGTTTCTTCTAACTCTCCTCAAAGGACTTTTTGACAGGAAATCTGCAGGACTTTTTGGACTGTTCTCCCTTTGAAAATTCATAAACATTATAGAGCTGAAAAGCTTATATTTAGCAATTACCAAGCCCTTATGGAATTATATAAGGAGCAGACTGCCATCTTTGTTGACAAGTATAGCTGCAATTAATCAGGGATGTTCTCATCACATAATTCAACTACTACTATCCTTCCAAAAATTGCAAATTTTTAATATGTTATAACCATTCTTTCAAGAAAAATCACAGCGGTGAGAAATCAGGTTGAAAGGAGAGGACCTTTAACATTCAAGACTACGAAAGACTGAAACCCCTGTGAAGAAGGAATGGCTTGCTTGAGTATCTTCCCAGCAAGTCCTTCCAAAAACAGCCAGATATGCCCCAGTTCTCTTCATGAGTGCGTGCAGTTAAGAAATTCCACGCAGAATAGAAAAGACCTGCAGTCTCCTTTTCTTCTGTTTGCAAATACAGGTAGTCCTCGACTTACGACCACAATTGGGATCAGAACTTCAGTTGCTAAGTGATGCGGTCGTTAAGTGAGCCGTGCCCAATTTTATGCTTTTTTGCCATGGTCATTAAGCAAATCCAGCTTCCCCCACTGACTTTGCTTGTTGGAGCCCCTCGGGAAAGTCACAAATAGCAATCACATGACCCTGGGACACTGCAACCATTATAAATACATGCCGGTTGACAAGCGCCCAAATTTTGATCATGTGACAAGTCACTTTTTCAGCGCCGTCGTAACTTCAAATGGTTGTTAAACAAATGGTCGTAAGTTGACTACTACCTGTATCCTGGAATGGGGCCCCAAGGAATATCAAGCAAGAGTTTCAGTCTCTGCTAGCATGAGGTACCTAATCTCCAAAACCAGAGAATTACTGCATAAACACAGTTCAACAAGGACGACTCTTGAACAGCAGTGCCACAAGAGCCTGTAGCTGAATCCTGCAAAAACCTGCTCAAGAATACAAGAGGAGGCCGGGGGCTGGCAGGGATCCATCCACCCAACACTCAGGGTTTCCCAGTTGAAATCAGATGCATTCTGAAAACTCAGAAGCAAGGCAGATGTCCCTTGTTGCTCTCTGGTTGAAGAGGTGACCTGCAACCGTCATCAAGACTATTAACAGCTGACAATTTACTCCTCCATTGGTGGCCATCTATATCACGGATGCCAGCAAATTCCAGAGTACTGATGCCCTGTATAAACAAGAACTTCCATCAGTTGGTTTGGAGACTCCTCAAATTGAACTCTAACAGCTTCTAGCACTGTGATGGATCTTTAAAAAGCTCCATCTTTAAAAAGCTCCATCTTTAAAAAGCTCTTTAAAAAACATTCACCTTGTTTCTCTTTATTTAGACTGCATTTCCCAGAGCATTATAAAGCAAATGCTTTCCTCCCCCCCACCCCCCCAAACCACATACTTTCTGGGCATTTTCCTACTTGAGAATGCTCCCTCCTAGCCATACATTAGAAAAGAGATGACAAGATGTAAAGATTCCCACGTGTCTTCCAGACTATCAAAATATGCCCTTATATTAGATTGTTAAGAGTCATCCTCCTGCTCCTTTTTATCTATGTACTTTTATGATGCAAGAGTTTTAGTTTGCTGGCTTTCTACATTGCCCAGAGCACCAATTAGGCAGAGGGAATGGTTCATAAATTTATTAAATAAAATAACCCCCTGTATTTAGCATTAATCAATTATTTCCCTTCCTTCTTCCAAGTCAAAGCAAATCCATTAAGTTCCTGCTGAGCAGATCCAGGCAACTAATTCTGAGCAGCAACATTTCCTTCCTTGTTTGAACGGCAATTTGGTCAGCTAGGCTGACTTTAAATACGAATGCCTGGCACCATGTTGATGCCAATGAGACAAAAACCTGGGAAAGTGATGCCTTAGTGCTGAAGTTGCAGCTGTAATCAAGCTAGTGCCCTGGAAGTTTATTGGGAGGAAAAGGGGAGGGAGGAATTAAATGGCTGATAAGTGGCAACTCACGCAGCACTAGCAATTTGGAGAAGTGTGCCTGGAGGCAGAAGTTGAACCACCCCCCAACCCCCACCCCTGCTTTCAGCAGACTGACTTGCATTATTGCATAAGCAGGATGGCTTTCAATACTCTTCAGCAGGAAGAACTAAGACTCTGTGGAATCCGTGGGGTTCTATGAGCTTGGTTCCGGCTAAGTAACATCTAAAGAACTAAACCTCTATGCACCTCTTCAAACCGTGCTCCCCAAAGTCCTGCTGTGCTGCCTCATCGTGGTGGTGGTGGTGGTGGTGGGGTGTTCCTGGGAGGGATGAGCGAAGAATGTCGGGAGTCCAGGCCACGAATATATATCCCCAGCAGGGCCACCCAAGGCAGGAAGGTTGACCCAGCTGCCCCGCTAAAGCAAGCAGGCACCAACGTTGGGCGGCAGCGACAGAGGCAGATGCCGGAGGCAGAGGATCCCTTTAGGGACAGTGGCAAAGGCATGGACTCATACTGCGCGGGAGAAAGCCAGGGTAGACCAGGCCCGCATTTTCACCAGGAAAACCAGGTGACAGAAAATATAAAATGATTGACGATGCAGCGCCGGATGACGGGCCCCTCAGGTCGGATGGCACTTACCGTGCTACCAAGAAAGAGCTGAGGATCGTTCAGAGTCCTGATGGCGTCTACGACGTGACTAGATTAAAGCCTTTGGGATGTCTGGCCGCTGCTGTTGCCGTCCAGGGAAAGAAAACCCGAAGCGGCAAAGGCAGAATTACAGTAGGAACGTGGGCTGGAAGAAGCATGAACAGAGGGAAGCTCACCCCAGTGAAAGATGAAATGAAGCAACTACAGATTGACTTTTTAGGTGTCAGTGAACTGAGATGGACTCGGATGGAGCACTTTCAGTCAAAAGTTCACACTTTCAGTCAAAAGTTCATACCATTTATTACTCAGGACATGAAAAACAAAGAAGGAACAGCACTGCTTCTATAGTTAGGAAGGATATAGCAAGAACAGTACTTGGCTACAATCCAATCAATGACTGAATAATATTGATTAGACTTTGGGGACAACACTTTAATATGACATTAAATTCAAGTTTATGCTCCAACCACTGATGCAGACGAAGAGGAGGCTGATGAGTTTTATGAGCAAGTCCTATTTAAAATCAACAGAACATGCAAGCAAGATGTGTTGCTTGTGACTGGAGACTGGAATGCCAACACTGGAAACATGAAAGAAGAAAATGTAGCTGGATTATATGGCTTAGGAAACTGACATGAAGCAGGAGACTGACTTATACATTTCTGCCACTCCAATGATTTCTTCATAGCCAACACTGTCTTCAAAACAACCAAAACAATGCCTTTATATGTGGACATCACTAAATGGAGTCTCTAGAAATCAAACTGACTCTTTTATTTCTAAAAGGATGTGGAAGAGCTCGATTATAGCATCAAAGACATGGACAGGTGCTAACTGTGGAACAGATCACAAACTGCTCATGTGCAAGCTCCAGTTAAGCTAAAGAAAAAGAAGAAAGCCAGTCAGTTTTCACAATATGATCTTGAACATAATACCCACCATTTTCAAGGAGAACACCAGGAATCACTTTGAAGTCCTGAACTTCACTGATAGAGAACCAGGGGAATTATGGAATGAACTTAAAGAAGTCATTAAGGATTAATGTGGAAAGAGACTGCCAAAAATGAAGAAAAAGAAAGCAAACTGGATGTCAGAGCAAACTGTGGAAATTGCCAAGAAGAGAAGAGAAGCCAAAGCCAAGAAAGACAAACATCTCAGAAAGGAACTTAACAAACAATTTCAGAGACCTGTTAGAAGAGACAAGAAGCAGTATTACAACATCTGTAAAGACACTGAAGATGGAAATGGACATGGAAAAACAAGGAAAGTCTTTCAAAAGATCTCTGAACTCAGAAGGAGGTTGCAACCTCAAATTGGTGTGCTAAAGGATGCCAATGGACAGATAGTAACCGATTCAAAGGAGATCAAAGGAAGATGGAAGGAATATACCGAAACACTATACAGTAGAGATGTCAACATCCAAGATACCTTAGAAGATATTCCTTACAAGAGCTCTAGTACTAGAAGATGAAGTCATATCAGCACTCTACAGGAACTGATGGAATATCCACTGAAATTTTGCAAGCAACAGAAGAAGAAATCATGCCAGCAGACCTGGAGAAGGACACAGCGGCCAACCGATTGGAAGAGGTCAATCTACATTCCAATACCAATAAAAGGAGACTTAACAGAGCGCGCAAACTATCGTACAATATCGTTTTTCACATGCTAGCAAAATAATGTGAAATCCAATGCAGTTAATCATCCAACACAGATTGGAGCCTTACATGGAAAAAGAGATGCCAGATGTTCAAGCTGGCTTTAGAAAAGACATTATTGCTGATGCACGCTGGATAATTGAGAAAGCCAAAGAATACCAAAAAGAAGTCAGTATGTGCTTCATCGATTATAGAAAAGTCTTTGTGTCGATCACATCAAGTTGTGGAAAGTGCTCAGAAAAATGGGAATTCCAGAACATCTCATTGTCCTCGTGAGAAACTTATAAACAGGTCAGGAAGCCACAGCATGGACAGAACTTGGAGAAACAGACTGGCTCCAGGTTGGCAAAAGAGTGCGACAAGGCTGCATACTCTCCCCTTATTTATTTATTCAACCCATATGCTGAATATATATTAAGGGAAGCTGGATTGGAAGAAGATGAGTGTGGTTTTAAAATTGGAGGAAGAAACATCAATAACCTGCGCTATGCTGGTGACACTACTCTGACAGCCAAAAATGCAAAGGATCTCCAAGCCCTAGTACTAAAAGTCAAAGAACACAGTGGAAAAAAAGGGAACTAAAATTAAATATAAAGACGACCAACTAATGACAACAGGTAGAACAACCAACCTTAGAATTGACAATGAAGATATCAAAGTTCTGCCTTTTAGGATCAACCATCAACAGTAAAGGAACAAGCAGTCAAGAAATACGCTGCAGACTAGCACTCACTACAGCAACCATGAAGGCCTTGGAAAAGATATTCAGGTGCTGTGATGTGTCTATACCTACAAAGATCAGAATTGTACAAGCCTTGGTATTCCCTCTGACCCTCTATGGAAGCGGAAGTTGGACTTTGGAGAAGCAGAAGAGGAAGAGTATTGATGCTTTTGAACTCTGGTGTCGGAGAAGACTCCTGAGAATACATGGAAGAAAGTTGGGCAGCCAAGAAAACAAATCGATGGATCATCTAAGAAATCAACACAGAGTTCTCACGTGAGGCACAAATGACCAGGCTCAAATTATTGTACTTTGGACACATTGTGCAAAGACCCAGTTCTCTGGAAAAGGCTCTGATGCTGGAAGGAAAGAGAAGAGGACAACCAGCAGCAAGGTGGCTGGACTCAGTACAATGGTGATGTATGTGCCATTGAGAGACTTGAAAGGACAGGTAGGGATGGATCATCATGGAGAAGATCTATCTATGTGGTTGCTAGGAGTCAAAAACTGCTTGATGGCACATAATCAATCAATCAATCAATCAATCAATCAATCAATCAACCTTTTCAAGCAACAAGTTTTCATGTTACCCATAAAAGAGCAACAACCAGTATACCATACCCACAAAGAAACTTAAAGGACCACTAAGGAGATCTTAACTAAGTTAAATGCAGGAGATTCATGTCAGCCCCCTAGAACTAATAATAGTGAGATGTAAAATCCACCACTACTGTGAGACTGATTCCACTACTTAGATTTTTTCCTATCCTTTCATCAAAACCACCATTTATTTGCCCATCATTTTCTACAGGGCCCAAATTCCAACTGGGATTCTCCTGAAGGTGATGAGTTAAAATTATCAGGGGAAAAAGCTTAGTGTGTAATGCCCAAAATCAGATCCCAGCTTACTGCTTTTGAACAAGATCTTGAAGGAACTGCCCATTCTGGCTCTAAACATTGGTAGGCAGCAAAAAAGACAACCCAGAAGTCCTGGTTCAGACATAACACTAAGTTCTGGAGTCCTGATAAGATGCAGACAAGCTGAGCCTCTTCTAGGAGCAGCAATGCAAGAGCAGTCAAGCCTTTTCCTAGCACACTTACTCCTTATTTTGCATGAATGTGTTGACAGGAAGCAAAGTGAATACAGAATATAATACCATAAAACAATAAAAACAGAGCTTCTGGATCAAGCCAAAGCCTATCTCATTCCATCATTTTGTTTCTGACAGCAACTAACCAGTTGCTCACCAGTGGGAGACAGAGACACCCCTCTTGAACCCTTGTTCCCCTGCAATTGATATTTGGAGGGGATCTGTCCCCAGCCTGGAGATGACATGGAGTCCAGGATAGTTAGTCTTCGCTAAACCTGTCCTCTGTGAATTTACCCACCCTCCTTTGAAAACCACATAAATTAGGAACCATCATGGCATTTTAAGGGATTGAATTCCACAGAGTACAAGTGGTCCTCGGTTAACGACCACTCGTTCAGCGACTGTTCAAACTCGTGACAGCGCTGAACAAGTGGTACTTACGACTAGTTCTCAAAGTTCTGGCCGTCACAACACCCCTGTGGGCCCATGATTATGATCCAGGTGCTTGGCAACTTGCCTCGATTTCCAACTGTTGCAGTGTCCCACGGTCACATGATCACGATTTGCAACTTTCCCTGCTGGCTTCCCACAAGCAAAGTCAATGGGGAAGCCGGCAGGAAGTTGGAAGTTAAGGTCATGTGAGGTCCTGGCTTAATGACCCGTGCAATCCTCATTTAACAACAGTAACCTGCGACTGCTGTCGCTAAGTGGCATGGTCACAAGACATCACGCTTTACAACCGCATCACTTAGCAACAGAAATTTCGGTCCCAATTACCATAGTTAAGCAAGGACTACCTGTATTTATTTATTGAATAATATTTATAATCCACCCCAATCCTAATGAACTCAACAAAATTAGATGCAAAAGACAAATATAAAGGTAAAAACAGTAGCATTAAAAGCCATGGATATACATCAAAGGCATTTCACAACTGAACTAATTTAATCTAAGGGCTGAGTGCACGCTGGAACAAAATTGCTTTAGTTTTGTTTTTAAAATGCTGGCAGGACTGAGGCCATCTATACCTCCGGGGGAGAATATTCCAAAAGTGGCAGCCACCACTGAGAGGGCTCGTCGCCTGGCCCTTTATGCGCTGGTTGCCGTGTCTGTCCTCAATGTCCTCCCAGTCATTAGGCGCTCCTGGGCACAAGGTTTGGAGAGAGGGAAAAGAACTTCGCTCTGCCCCCTTTCTCCATGTCACACACCTCAATCATACCCTCCTTGGTCTCCTCATTTTCTAAGTGAGAAAGACCAAACATTCTAACTTTTTCTCACAGGGAAATTTTTCAATCCCCGATTATTTTCTCCACTTTTTCCAGATCCGTCATATCCTTTTTAAAAATTAGCCAAGCAGAACTCAGAAAGAGGCTGCATCTGAGCCAAACATCTTGCTTGTGCAGCAAAAAGCCCCTAAACAAGCAGAGTTCGACCTTAGCAAGTATCACCTTCAACCAGGTGAGTTCTGCAGGACCAAGGACCACTCTAGGTGCTGTGTAGCATGCCAGAAAGTAGATGGGGCCAAGTCAAAATCTAAGCTTGAGTTAATGTAATTTATAGTGAATTAGAAATCTATTAAATTGATAAAATGTGAATATGTTTGTCTTTATAATTTTCCTTTCTATCGTGTTAAAAATTACAATTTGCTAATAATTTTTAGGGGAGCCAGTTTGGTGTAGTGGTTAAGGCACTGGGCTAGAAACCAGGAGACCCTGAGTTCTAGTCCCACCTTAGGCACAAAGCCAGCTGGGTAGCCTTGGGCCAGTTACTCTCTCTCAGCCCTAGGAAGCAGGCAATGGCAAACCACTTCCAAAATCTTGCCAAGAAAACTGCAGGGACTAGTCCAGGCAGTCACCGGGAGTCAATAATGACTCGAAGGTACAAAATAATAACAACAACAATAATAATTTTTAGAGGGGCTTCAAGGATGGCACATGTGGCCTTGAAGCTTTAGGCTGGGCATCTCTGCTCGAAATCTCACTGGAGCAGACTTTCTTGTATTTACACCAATAAGGAGGATAATCTTGATGCCACTGGCCAGAACCACTGAGTTGTAAAATGGCCAGATAAATCCCTTGTTACAGAATCTTACTTGGCAGAGTTTCTGTTGATTTACCTGGCTTTTTAAAAACATTATGTTCTTTGTGCTTAAATAAAGACTTTTGAATTGCATAAAATGTAATTTGAATGCCGGTCAGATCTCCTTGCACACCAATTCCAGTTTGCTAAATTGGTACATGAAATAATCGTGTTTTATTTCTCATTTTAATCTTGGTTGATTTATCTAAATTTAATTGGGCTAGATAAATCCCAACCTACTTTTATAACCTCTTCCTCATTATTATTATTATAATACAGAAAAATGTTCTTTGAAGTTCATTCAAGTTTTTTCCTCAAACCTGCAACAATATTTGCACACAGCTAGACTTAGTAACATGCAGAGAATCACCGTATATGGTCATATACCTATGGCTGCTGCCATATTACATTTCTAATTTCTAAATTATATAATTCTGCAATCAAATCACTCTGCTTCATTAATATATAGCCACTATAAAAACACAGATTGTACATTAACTAAGATGGAATCAGGAAATTACAAGGATCATAAAAATTTATAACATACTTTACAGAAACTTCCCACAGGGAAGTGGAAGTGATTCTGAAAATTTTGAGGAAAATTTATTGACAGTCTAGCAAACAAAGTTGAACAATGAAATTTTAGGTTTTGTATTTACTGAGAAGGAAGTCCCTTCAACCAAAGTAATATTTCTGAGCAGTTACATATAAAGATTAGGCTGTACAAAAGGAAGTGGCAAGCCTTCCTTATCAGCACACTAAAGCAGAACTCCATCAAAACCTCACTTTGTTTCCAGTAATTTCCATGTCCTAAGAGACTGAAACATAACCCATGGAGGAAATCAGAAAAGAGCACAGTATCATTTTCCCTGTATCCCATAATTTCCCCTGGGGTGCTTATCCAAGCTATTTCTTTGTTTACTACTGCTTAAAACCAAAGGCCACTGCAGCCATTGGCAGGGCCATGTTCATCCACCCCAGGCAGCCTCTTCAGCCTCACTTTCTCTCAGACACAAAACCCAGCCGGTCAGCTACGTTACGTCTGCCTCGCCAATGGCTATGAAGACAGACCCCAGAAGGTCTTACTCCACCCTGGGCTGGGAAGGACTGTAGCTCGAGGGCCATGTCAGGGCAGCCGTGCTGGGTCCAGAGAGCAAGATCCCTCTGACTCTATCAGGCCACAGGCCTTGGCTGCCCAGAGCTCCAAAGACACTTGTCTTTTCTGTGCAGGGTCGCTGCAAAGGTTCTTAAACGTTTTCTTAAGTCCTGCTTTGCTAAGTTCAGCTACCAAATGGTGTCCAAACCACAGACAATACTAAAGAGCAGTTACAAACCTAATTCAGCTGGAAAAATTCTGAGCCATATAAAAATGAGCACGATCACATGACACAAATTCTTTGATCGACGCACAGTAGAATCAGCAAATTTGAATATACACACCACCCAGCTGAGGCAGCTCCTACACTACACTGATGGCTTTCTGATGGCTAAGCATGTGATATGTGCCCAGAATGGCAGCTAATTCCAATCAGCTCTAAGTGCAAGCTGAAGCCAACAATTCATCCTGCCTTCGGATTCTTCTGTTTGTAGGGAATATTCAATTCTGAAAACGTTCTTAACCACCACTTGCAGCCAAGAACGTGTATGGGCAGACTGACTCCCTGTCCACCTCAGCTGTCACGGCCGGCTGTGATCTGCTACCCACTCTTGTTAAGAATGGCCTGATTCAAGCAAAGCCATGTTCTGCTCTAGCTCTGGAGCTTTTGCTGTTCCTGAAAATAGATACACAAGCGCCTGGAGGCAGTGAAGGACCCTTCCCGGACAAAATAATGGCAGGTTCACTATATCGTGATCTGCCTGCCTTTGGTTGAGCATGTTATGTGAAACTAGATACTGTGGTTTGTAAACCATGGTTTGGCATATGAACCCAGCCAGTGTTACTTTCTTCAGCTAATCATAAAATATAACTTAAGAATAAGTTACAAATAAAAATAAAACTTAAACTATATAACAGACATACAAACCAGCCTTTCATTGTGACAGGGACTGGGAGAAAATACAAGAGATCTCAAAGTCTAGGGATGATGTATCTTGTTGTCAGGCAGAGCTGGTGTTTAAATCTTGGTTCCGGTACCGAAGAATTAGAAATAATTTTCCAGCCCTGGAACACAAAACCACTCGATACAGGGGTGGTTAACCCCCCAGGCTGTGGACTGTATGAGGCTGCCAGAAACAGCCGTGGTGCTTCCCTCCATTTTGCAGGTGGAATATCTGGAATTAGGGAATCAGCCTTCTTTTAAGCAGCCAAGAAAAAAAAAACCCCTGAGAAACAGGACTTTGCACAGAGAGGGGCTCGTTGCCACAACCTCCTCTCCCCAAAGGACCTAAAGGGCTCCCCAGTTTGAAAACTGGATAGCGATGCAGCCATGAATAAAGGCTCAGCTACATACAAATGAACCATCCAGGATTGGCGTGATCCTATCCAAGCCAATATCCCCCATTTCATGTCTAGGTTTTGCTGATTAAAGAAAGCTGCCAAACTGAGATCAGGTGACTTGTCAATTCCCATTCCTCCTCCTGCCTCAACTGCCAAGGGAAGAGTTCTTCAGTGGCGGATGATGCCCCCTCTCTGACAGACAAAGCGCCCAAGTCCCACCTCTCGGGGCGAATCTCGGCCTTCCAAATCTTGCTAAGAAAACGGCAGGGGGGAGTTCGGGCAGTCGCCAGGAATCAATACAGGCTCGAAGGCGCAAAAAAAAACAAGAAAAACAAAAAGAGCTACAGACGGGCAGTCCTGACTGACCGAGCGCCTCATCGGTCGGTGCGCTCTGCCCAGAGAGGGCGGAAGACCGGGGCCCCCGTGAGATTCCCGCAGACTCAGCGCCCAGCCTCCCCCGGGAGGAGGGCCCGGGGCCAGGAGGGGGAAGACCCCTCCGCGGCAGAAGCTCAGCCTGGAGAGAGGAGAGCCCCGAGGCGAGAGGCAGCGCGATGCCGCCTCCTCCTCCTCCTCCTCCCCAAGAGCCCGCGGCTCTCGCGCAAGAGGCCGGTGATCCAGCACAATCCCTCCCCGCCCCCCCCGCCGTTCTGGCAGCGGACACGCAGCCCGAGCGAGGGCGGGAGCGAGGGAGGGCTGGGTCCACGGCGGAGAGGGGAAATCGTCCGAACTAGGCCTCGAAGCTCGGCCAAGCGCGAAAGCCGCCCTGCGACAGCAGCCAGCGGGGCCGGGCTCCGGCGACATCCACACGTGCGCAGGCCCGCTGCAAACCCCGCATCGGAGGCTCGCTTTCGCCGGAGGGGCGGGTGAGGCGGCGCCTCCGGGGCTCCTTCGGAACGGAGCGCCCCCACCCGGCCGGCCGGCGGGCGGGGGAACCCCGATTCAGACGCGCTGGACGGACGGGCGCCCGCCAGGCCCGCGCCCCGGCGGCAGGAAGGGCCTCCTGGGCGGCTCGGCTCGGCGCAGCCGGATGCGGCCTCCCCCCCCCCAGCAAGCAGCCCGGGGACGGCCGCCAGCCGCCCTTCCTGTTTCGGCCTCGCGGCCTGCGCCCCCCCCGCTGAGGCAGCTTGGCGGGGGGGCGGGGACCCTCTGCCCAGCTCCGCTGCGGCCCCAGCCGGGCAGCGCCCGCGCCCCCCGCCGAGGCGCCCGCGGCCCTTCGGGGAGTGCGGGCCGTGGCCGCGGGGGAGCCGGGACGCTGCCGGGGGCGGGGGGAGCAAGGCCGGACCGGACAGAGGGCGGCCCGGGGGGAAGGGCCTGCGCCCCCACCGCTGCAAGCCGGGCTCCCGCGGCGGCCGGGGCGCTGCCGCCGCGAGGAGCGGCCCGGCGCCCCCGCCCGCTCACCGTGGGAGCCCCCGCCCGGCCCTCATGGCGCCGCCGCTCTCCGCCGCCGCTCTCCTCCGCCGCCACCGCCTCGTCACTCCTCAGAGCCGGCTCGGCCGCTCCTTTCTGCGCATGCGCCGCGACGCCCGGCCCTCCAGGGGAAGGTCAGCGCGGAGGGAGAGCGGCGCGGCGCGACTTCCGGCGCCCCCGAGAAGAACGGAGGCGGGGAAAACGGCGAGGCGGCCAATGCGGGGAAGCGACGCGGGCGCCGCTGCCGTTCCTTCCGCTCCCCCGCGTGGCTCGGCGGTCGAATGGCAGCCGGAAGCCGGGAGCGCTCGCGGCTCTCCCTGGGGCTGGGTCGTCCTCCGTGTGCGCATGCGCACGCGCTCCCGGAAGCGCCGCTCCCTCCGAACAGAGGCGCGGCTCTTTTGTCCGCGCACCGAATTTCCGGGCTCGCCCGCGCGGGGCCCCGCTGGAGCGCGGCCCACCCCCGGAGCCCCCGAAGGACGAGGGCGACCGTCTCCCTTGCCCGGCCACGCCGCGTTCCCCCCGCGAGGCGGGCGCTTCATCCGAAACCTCCACGGCCCGGCCTCTCCGCGCGCAGGAGGGGGGCCCCCTTCTTTCCCCCGCCCCGAGGCCCGCTCGCCCGGGCTTAGCTTCCCCGCCGGGGCGCCCCGAGATCCGCCCCTCACCCGCCGCCTTGGAAACGGGCGCGTTTGCGCGCCTGAGCGCATCTCCTCCAGCAGGATACCGTGGCTTCAAGGCAGGAGATGACGAAGTCTTAAAACGAATGGCACCATTTCTGCCAAACATTTATTATATGATCTGCGATTTCTACAGAAATATTTTGAAATTTTTTTAATGTTTGAAAAGCCATCATTTAAAATCCAATTATTCTGCCAGTAAACAGAACGAACCTTTCTCCTAGGTCGTTTCAATAGTTTAATTCAAAACTATTCTTAATTTACTCCAAGATACCCAAGCTTCCTACAGCCTAAGCAGGTGCTCATTAGTTGAAGGAAATGTCTTGTTAGGAGAAGTGTAAACATGTAGCATCTTAAAATTGTTTTGAAGTCATTTGCCTTTGAGATTTAGCTACCCCACCCCCAATTTTGGGTCTGATGTGAACCTGATCAGCATTCATTCCTAGCTCCCAAGGCCAGCTAAACCTGTTTTGGCTTCCCATGGAAGCCTGCCTTTGGGCAGGTGGTCAAGGTCAACTAGCTGCTAGTTAGCTATTAACTGTTCCTTTGCACTTACTGGCAGGACAACTGGAAAACAGGATCCTCTTATCTCTTCTGGTTATTCAGTAGCTATTGCAGATCAACACCAGCAGTTGCAGCTGGCAGGTTTCTGGGCGTCTTGGGCTGCAAGAAGCCATTATGCAGTTGATAGAGTTTTGGTATGGCATGTTGGGTAAATCAGTCACGTGTTTGTAACCTGTAGATCAGTGTTTCTCAACCTTGGCAGCTTTAACATGTGTGGACCTCACTTCAACTCCCTTGCTGGCTGGGGAATTTTGGGAGTTGAAGTGAAGTCCGTGCACCTTAAAGTTGCCACGGTTGAGAAACACTGCCATCGATTATATCTCAGCTGATTTTAGGAACACAACCTACTGTGGGTTATTCAACCATCACGGCTATCATCACTTGGTGAAGGAAGTTATTGCACAAGTCCCCCACCAGCCTTACAACCTGCAGGCTTTTTGGCTATGATGCTATGGGAATATTGGGAAGGACCCAGGTGAAACTAAGGACTCCTGTCAGCCACCTGCCAGGTTTGGTAAGACTAAGCAAGAGCCATTTTTAAAAGCTGGCAACCAAGACATGCAAGTTTTCCTTGCTGCAACATAATGTGGCTTCCTGTCCCCAAACCACACCTTAATCTTCCTATCCAAGAGTATCTCCTCACTGGAGTCCAAGGTTGTCTCTACCATTAGCTCAGATAAGAGGGCTCCTCAGGCAGTGGATGATGCAAACAGGAGGCAGCACCCCAGTGGCCCCAAGATTAGCTTGTTGGTGCCTGGTAATCTGAGTTTGCCATCTCCTCCAGGGGACTCAGAATGGCCCCAAGTTATGGAAGGGCAGCCTGGCCAGGCCTCACCTGCACGTTGTGTCACCTCGTGCAACCTCCAGAGACAGCAATCGCTGCTGCACCCAGCATCGGGCACCAGGTGACCCGGCCAGCAAGTACGATTGAGGCCGTGGAGAAGACTGCTCCTCCTCCCAAATCAGTACAACGCAGGACCCGGGAATGCGGACAGGAGGGCATTCTGTCCTTCAGACAGCCAAAGACCTTGGATTGAACTGGCGCTAATGAAATCACCAAGCTTGTCTGATTAATCATTTGTTGAGTACATTTAACATTTTTTGATGGGCTTTAACTTGAACAGCTGGTCTGAGAGGGGATGGCTTGCGAAGGACATTCTTTAGGGCTAACTTATCTGGCAGAACCAGTTTTCCCCCAAACTCAATCCTGTTGGAAAAGATTTTCTGTCTGACCTAGACAGGCTGAATCCAGTTAGTGTTGCATCAGCAGATGTTAATCGTGTACTTCTGAAACACCTTAAGCAAGGCAGGAGGCTGCATGGAAGGCAGCTTCCTTCTAACCTGACACTGAATCAGCCACCCTGTAAACCGGAGTTTCTCAACCTTAGCAACTTTAAGACATGGGGACTTCAACTCCCAGAATTCCTCAGCCACCATGGCTGGCTGGGGAATTCTGGGAGTTGAGGTCCACATATCTTAAAATTGTCAAGGTTGAGAAACTGCTGCAAACTGTAGTAATTTGAATTCTTTGCTACAGAACTACAATTTCTGCCATCTTTTCAATGTCAACTTTTCTAGGGAAGAGACTTGATGCTGGCTTACTTTGGCTACCTGGCTGGCCAGCCCTTACCACTCACGCTGTTACCTGTATTAGAACCCCCACAGAATTCAGCCTGTTCTGGATTGTGAAACACCCTTTGTCTCCCCCTCAGCCAGCACTGCCTTTCTTGTCAGCTAAGAACATAAAAGTGCTGGTCTGACCAGGAGGCTCATTTTATTGCAATGAAAGGTCAGCCAGATCAGCCAACTCCAAACATTCTTTACTCGCAGAGGGTCGGAGGAAGTGACTCAGATTTTCTTGCATCAATTTGGATGGAAATGGCACCTTATTGGTGTGCAATGTATGCACAACAGCGTGTCTGCCATACTTCTGCCTTAAGAACAGCCATTAGAGAGGAGGGAGATTCCTTTGCTCAGTTGAAAACAGGTTCTGAAGGACCCCCTCATGGAGAAGAGAGAGCTCTTAGGTGGCCCCTGCTACCACCACCTCTGGCAACATCTGCAAGAGGAGCTCCAAAGGCCAAGGGGTGCCACCCTCTCTGCCAGGCAAGGCAAGAGTATGATACTCACAAGAAGTCAAGGGACTGAACCACAGTTTTGGCTCAAATGGCAAAATTAACAGCGTTAGTAAGAGATAATACTGTTTCTAAATTTGTCTCCTCATGGCAACCCTTCTTAGTTAACGTGCTTGAGTGGGAAAAAAATGAAGCTTTGATTGTGGGATTTAATGATTAGATAGTTTGTGCTGATAGAAATAACGTGAATTTGGATTACATAGTGGTAAGAGATTAACCTTTTTTAATTTGTATTTATATCTGTATTGGAGATACTCGGAAGTCACTTTCTGTTTCATCTTTCTATCTATTTTCACCTTTTTAGTTTTTTGTTGTTTTCTTTTAGTTCTTTCTTCGCTATACCTTTCGATTTGTATTTTAACTGTGCTTTTTATACACCACAATAAAAATTTTAATTACCAAGGGGCTGAGCCACAGTTGGCACCGCTTTTCTTCTGCTTACCACGAACACCAGGACAGCACTGGCTCCCGCCCACTGGCAACTGTACATCTCTCTTAGCCTAAGAAGCCCTGCAGGGCTCCCGAGGAGGGAAGGACAGAGCTCCACGGCCGCTTCCAAGCCGCTGCCGCCGTCTCTGGCATGAGAGGGGGGGACTCCAAGCCGAGGGCAGCAGGGTCGTCCAGCTGAGCTCTCTGGCCAAAGAGGAGCAGTGCCCAAAAGGAAAGCCCAAGGAGACCCATCCAAGAGCGACCTGTCCTTGCAGGGTGGACGGCAGGCTGGGCGGTTCATTTCTTCAGCTGTACGGAGAGCTTCAGCTGCACTTCACACAGGAAAGCGTTCATCAAGTCGTGGCCTGCCTCGGCGGCAATCTTGCTGATCACCTGGCCCTGGTAGCCAATCAGCATCTTCTGCAGGGAGGGCAAAGAGGACCGTTAAAGCCAGCCCAGCCAGCCCATCTTCTGCGTGGTCTGCGATCCCCGCGTCATTGATCTGTACCCTCCCCTCGTCATCCACCCCCACTCAAACCGGTAGCACCGCAGGCAGTTTGCACCCATCGCCCAGGATAAGTTCCCGGCCGAGCAGGTCTGTGTGGGAGAGGAAGTGCAGAGTGAGGCAAGAGGAAAACCCAAATGAGGATTCTGCAGATGCCCCCTTCAAAAGGTACATGGGTCAGGGTTTTTAAATTCCAATCATCAAATGAATTGCTCCACCATCATCCTGAATGCATCTTGAGACACTCAGCTACATAAATGGCTCTAGTTAGGAAGAGCCATTCCAGATCAGACTAAAATTTCATTTCTCCCAGAGTGGGAGCCAGATGCTCCCGATCAGCAAGGCTCTCGGGCAGCAACCCTCCCTGTCGGTATCTGCGGCCTTCAGCAGGAGCTTCCTGCACCCCAGCAGTCTTGAATGCCTACAGAGCTGAAAGTTTCTCCTTCAGGCGTGGGGGTGGGATTCGACTCAAATGGGCTCCACCCAGAGGAGGAAGGGGCAAATGATGCCTCCGTGCCAATTCTAAATGGCAGGAAGCAAGGCCTCTGCAGAGGAATGGGCAGGGTCCTTTCCTAGCCCACCCCAACCCCACAAGTTGACCAAATACACAGCACGGCTTTGTTGTCAAAGGGCCAGCCCCCAAGAGCAGCCCCCTGCATGCGGAGGGGAGGTCCAGAGGGTAGGGGCTGCCTGCGCTCTTCCAGGGTTACGGCCTGAAACACGCACTCCCTAATTGCAGCTCTCCCTCCTTCACCAGTAATGGCCGGCATTGATTCCTGGAAGCATTTTGGGCTACTTCAAAACTTGGTCATTCCCCCAGGCCTTTGGCAGAATTGATACCGCTAAGCCTTCATCTCTTATTCAATCTTCCTTATCTGGTTGGAATTTTATTGTGTTTTAGGATCATACTGTAACTAAAGAAAGTTTAAGAATTACCCCCACAAAAAGGTGTTAAAAGTAGTCAACACCTCAACAAGCTACTGATACTGATAATGGTACTGAAGGGCCACCCCCGCTCCAGCGGAGAAGCCTCGGACACAAATACTTACCATGTATTTCTCCCTCTGGACCTCCAAATTCTGCACGATGACGAGCTCCCCACCTGGACCCTCTTCCCAAACGGCTGTTTTCTGAAAGAAAAGAAGCCCACAGGTCCACAATGAATCTGCCGGCATGGGGGGTGGGGTGGGGGATTGGGCGGTGGGGTGCTGCAAGCATTGCGTTCACCTGCGTCACGGCGTATGGCACTTCCTGCGGCAAGTGCTCGAGGAGCTTCTCCCGGATAAGGTTAGCACAGATCTCTTGCGGTGACTGGCTGGTTAAGACCTCACTGTGGAACTCCCAGGGGCCCGGCTGGGCTTGCTTGAGAAGGTACTTCTGTGAACAAAAAGAACACCCATGCCCGTGTCATGTCTGCTCGCGGTGCTTCCACGTCAGCCAGCAGATGGGGGAGAGGAACTGGAGTTCAGCATATGCTAGAGATCAGGCCTAACCATTCAACATGGCAAGAGGAGAAGCCACAGCTGAGATCTTGCCCCGTCAGAATACTCAAAGACAACCAAAACCTTATTCCTGAATATTCAGTGTAGATGCAAGGGAACCCATCCTGCTCTCCCCTCTGCTTAAGAGCTATTTCAGTTCCACAAAACCACCATCTCTAGTAGCTCTGAAGCATCTGGTTCCTAGCCCACCACCCTGACTGCAAGGAGGGCTACAGAACTCCTCTGCTTGCTTTAGCAGCTGTTCTCTGCAGACAGACTGACTCTGAAGCTGGAGGCTGCTCTTAGTCATGTGTTAACAGCAAGTGGAAGGACTAGTCTGTCTATTTTTTAAGGCATCGTGAAGCTAATGTCTGTCATTGCATCCTGTGGTGGTGTGCTACATTCTGGATGAAGAGATACTTTTTCTCATCACATCTGAACCTGTTACTCAGTCATCTTGCTGGGAAAGGAGAAAAGCTGTAATTTTTCAGCCTTCAGTGTAAGCCTTGCTTGTCATCACAACAAACATACCTAGTTCTAATTGTACTGGGCCTCGCTTTGGATTTGCAGCATACAAAGTCAGATACTGGCACTTTCCCCCAACTCACGGCTAAAAGGAAACTCACAGGCCCAGTTTTGTCTTAAGCCGAAACGTTTGCTCCTCCCTCCCTTCTCTATTTCAATCTGGCGAGGCTGGGAATGAAGTATGAGCTCTTCCTCATGGCCAGCGGGGGCTCCACGGCTGAGCTCTGTGCTTCTGACTGTTGCCACTCACGTGCCTTCAGAGTCTTCACTTCCTCCTCCTCCAGAGCAGTCAGCATGAAGATCTCCTGGAAGAGGGGCCACCCTTTCTGGTACTTCATCCTCTCTGGGGCACCGCTCTCCTTTGCAGAAGCCAGGCTGGCATCCTCCGTGACCACCTCTGCCTGAGACTCCACGGACTCTGCATGAGTGCTCTCAGTGGCCGCAGAGGTCTGGGCACTCTTGGGGGGCTTCCTACAAGGCTCTCGAGAGACATCAGGCCTGTACATAGACTTGGCTTCTAGCTTCTTTCCACCAACAGCTCCCTCGGTGAGTTCTACCACCAGTTCCAACAGAAGGCCTTTCTTCTTCACCAGATCCACCTGAACCCCAAAAGTGGAAGGGAAAGCAAATCAGCTGTTTCGCAGGAATATCAGCAAGTCACACTTCTCTCCTCCCTCCTGCTGGAATGTATTTCCATTAGTTGGTCCCTTTGCCAGTGTTAGAAGGTTGGGGCATGTAGACATTTTTATATATTAAGACATTTAGATGTTTAAACATTTATCTTTATATATTGTATAATATGAAATAAAAGCAGGCCTAGCAAAATGCCAATATTCCCTTTCCTGTATGTATGGTTAACTGTATTTTAGATTATCAAAAGGTTGCATTCTTGAGGATGAGACCTTTAACACTTTTCAAAATCTCAAGGATGTGTTAATTGCTGACATGGTTTGCCTCTTCCTGACTGGAAAGGCAGCAACTCATGTAAGCAGATAAACTGTCTTGACCTGATAGTCTCTTCTTGTTCAGATGACCCCTCACAAAGAAAGATAAGCGGTCCTGACCTTGTTTCTTAGGGATGTATGTTTGCATATGGCTGTTAACACTCAAGGTGATAGAAATTGGTTTACATACAGAAAGGAAGAACCTTATTTGGCATCAGAGAAAGGGGTCCTGGGTAAGGGGAGGAGTATGGATCAAAGTAACTGGCTTTGATTGGATCAGAAAGTCATGACACCTTAACGTGGGTTTGAATGTAACAGAAGGTATATAAGGTACTGTGGGGAGGGGGCCCAGCGGGGCCACCCACCTAACTGCCTGCTGTCATTGCTTCTGCACTTGGGTGAAGAATAAATCTCCTAACTTCATGCAATTCGTCAGTGTCTTTACTCCCGGCTCAGAAATGGACTTGGTAAGATAACTTTTTCTTCCAACATTTGGCGACCCAGATGGGACTGGGCTAACCTGATGGGCTGGGTCCCTGGAGGATAACACGCCCTGCCGGCACCGGGCCATTTGCCCAGCGGGTTTGTGATTTTCCTGCGGGATTGCCCTGAAGGTAGTAAAGGGAACTTTGGTTTTGTGCCAACCAATTGCATGAATTTAGGACAACGTCACAGTGGGTGAGTACCCGAACATTTTTTTTTCTTTTTATGTATGTATGTATGTATGTGTGTGTGTGTGTGTATGTATGTGTGTATATATATATATATATATATATATATATATATATATATATATATATATATAAGCCCAGCGTTTGTGTGTAATTAGTTGTGCCTCAGTGTTCGGTTGTAAGAGCTTTGTGTGTTTCCCCAATTATTTTCCCGCTGTTGACCAGGGCTGTGTGTCTGTCTGCTCCAGCCGCACCTATCTGGAAAACCCAGGTAGAAAGCAAGGGGGGCTGACAAGATCCACGTGCCTCAACAGGCTGTGAGTGTGTGAGTGAGTGACCATAAGCCGAACCTGGGAATGTGTGTTTGATCTCTTTTATAAAACCCGACTGCAGACCAAGGCTGTGTGTCAAACTGGTTCAAGACGCCCCTGGGCCTCTGCTCTCTGCTAGGTCCCAAAGTTAACTGGATTGTCTCCCCAGAGTTTCTAGGCTGTAGTGGTTTTATTTTCCACCCAAAATGGGTTATTTATTTTTTATTTATTTATCAAATTTGTCACTGCCCATCTCGTGAAACAACTCTGGGCTGTTTACAGCAAAATAAAAATTCATTAAAATGCAACATAAAAACAGTCCTCAAAATAAATAGATTCCAAGATGAAGAGTTGGTGAGTAATTCCAGGGAGCATCATCAGGGGACTCACACCCCCAGGGACGGTTAAGATTTGGGCAATAAGCTGCGCCAAGTAAAATTGGGGTGAGACCAGGATATGAGATCCAGCTCCATCATCTATCGCAGAGCTCCGAGCTACTTGCCCTCCCTCTCAGTCCAACCTGCCTCCCAGGACTTTTGCAGGGGGGATAAAATTAGGGAGGCTCCCCCATAAGCTGCTTTGAGCTCTCAGATGAAAGGTAAGGTGTAAATGTAACAAATCATCACAATAAAGGACAGACTGGCCAGTTAAAGCATTCTCTGTGTTTTACTCAACTGAGTTGCGCATTCAAAGCATTCCTGCACATTTAGTGAAATTAGTTTGTTTCTTGGGCATTATCACAGGAAAGAGAAAACTGCAAAATCATCTTTTTTCTCTAGGAAAGAATGATCATTTTTGGTCATGATGTACTGCAGTCCTCAAGAAAGCAGCCGTCCCCAAATGAGAATTTTGGCTTGCCACGGAAGAACTCATAGGCAGAAGTCCTTCATCCAACATGTATTCAGAGGCCTCTTTTGGTCTTGGTGCATGAAAGAAGTTCCACCCCCCCCAGAGATGACACCCCGGGCATAAGTTAGAAGCAAACTCACCTTGTTCAAGACAAGGACGCTGGGAATCTGTGGAAATTGCTTAAGGCAGTGAAGCACCTGCGGGTGAAGATGGTCCCGTGTGTAGCGATCTGAGACATCCACAAGGACCAGCACTTTAAGAGCAGGAAAAATGGAGGAAATGAACTTTGGGACAACCATCTTTCCTCACTCCCCATTTTAATGCAAACTGAAATTCAGTGGAATTTATGGCACAAGAAGAGAGCAACCTTGGCAGCCCTTCCACCTTCCCACCACAGCAGCAGAGAACTTCATCCAATCAATGCCCGGGGTGGGGGGAAACAAAAAAGGAGAGACCAAACCCTCACCTAAATCTGCATTCTTCAAGCTGTCCAGTGGGTCAGACAACATGTTTTTTTCCAGGTTATGCCTGAAATGGAAGGCACAAAGCATCTGTCATAAATTGGACACTCCCCCCCACCCCCAGAGACCCACACTTTGTCTTGAACCATTCCTACCTTTTGCCTTTGGCAGAGGTGGTGAGGCCAGGTGTGTCTAAAATAATCTAGGGAGAAAAAGAGGAATTTAAATATGTTCAAATCAGGACAATATTTTCTTCACTTTTGCCATATCCAAAAAAGACGACAGACATTTGTTATCTCCGCGCAGTGCCTTGAACTGTCATGCTGACTGGCCTTAAGGAGAGAGGGACAAGCTGTGCAGTAAAGCTGTTCCCTGCACACTGACGATCCCATTTTGGTGAGGAGCGCTATCTCTTCTGAAAGGATCAGGGAGAAAAAAATGGGAAGGGTCCACAATGTGATCCTTTAAATAGTCCAAAACTCTTTTCTTGGCATCTGAAGCTTCCTCCCTTGCTGAACAACACGGTTGGAAGCTACAAGAAGCAAAGCTTTGGGGGATGTTGCTCTATTCTGTGGAAAGCCCTTTCAGGACTTTACTGTAAGACACCAGTGGTGTCTTTAATATAATTCTGTGTATTTTAAAAATTCCGTGGTATGCTTTGATATGAGTGAATTCACTCTGTGAAAAAGTGGACGGGGGGGAAGCATTCATTAAGTAAATACATTCTTCACCTTTCCCAACATGGTGCTTTCTGGGCAGGATACCAATCTTATTAAAAATCACAATCATGGTGTGACTTGAGGAGGATGGAGGTTTAGTCTGACACATCTACAAGCCATTCAGTTGAGAAAGGCTGACAAAAATGAGTGCTCTGATAGGATTAAATAAACAAATTATGGTGATTTTTAAGCCATAAAAGCAAGCCCCACCTGCCAGGTTCAGGGACCGTTTGTTATCGAACCGCCTCTGTTCCCGCCAACAGATAATAGGAATAAACCACACAGGAGCCACTCTTCCCACAATGGAGTGCTTGCAAGCTTTCTAAAGCATACCTCCCAATGTTGAAAGAAAAATAGTTAAGAGTCATTTTTATGACTACCCACCAGCTGGGTATCCTCTGTTGTGATGACACCCTGAGCATTGCATCGTGTTGTGTGCACCTTCCTGGAGACTGGCAGGATCTGCCAAGAAAACAACTCAGATGTTTTATATTCTAAGGCCCGAAGACTGGCATTTATACTTATTCATCCGCTTCTACGGTTTAATTAGTCATGGTATTTATGCCCCATCAGGCTCCCAAAGCCCTCTGGAGGTTTAAATATAAACCACCATATAACCCATATGGCACTGCTCAGAGTTGTTTTGGTGACTGAAGTGGCTAATAAACAGATTGACTGATTAAATAACGTGGCAATATATAAATCAAGCGCCAACGACAATTCGAGCCCTAAGCCGTTACCTTCCGTTGGAGCAACTGATTCGACAGGGTGGACTTCCCGGCATTGGGAGCCCCAATAATGGCAACTCTCAAGATTTTGGGGTTCTCCGGCTGATCAGGGTGGTGAGCCAACAAGACCTCGTGCTCGTCTGCAAGAACAGTGCACAGATTCAGTGGGTCGCTAGGATGGGTCCCTGCAAACAGCGCTCAAAAGTTGGTATTCTCATGCTCTAAACATCTCCTCCTCCTCCTCCTCCTCCTCCTCCTCTCCTACCGCCGCTCTGCGCTGTAAAATTCAGGGAAGCGCCTGCCCTCAGCGAGGAAGAGCCGCTCTCTTTCTGCTCTACGGTCGCTGCCAGCCACGGACAGAGGGTCCTTCTTGCAGAAATACGGCCACCCAGCACAGGCTTGCTCTCAGGGCGCTCCGCTTGGACGCTTCCGACGCCCGGTTCTTCTCTCGTTCTCGTGGGGACGCGCGCTGCCCACCCTCAACGTCCGAATTACGAAGACGGGCCGGGAAACCCCTTTCCCCCAAGAGGAATGGGGAGACGGCGCCTGGGGCGAAACAGCCGGCGGGCAACCAGGGGCCGCGCCGGGAGGACGGCGGCGCCGGCAGCAGCGACACCCGCGTGGACACGTGTCGCCGCCGGGCCACCGAAGGCGCGGGCACGCTCGACCCGGGCGGCCGCGCGGCAGCCCGCCCCCGCGCCCCCCAGCTGGAGGCCTACCCTGAAAGGCGCAGGCGGGCGGCGGGGCCGGGCCGGCTTCTCCCGGGGCGATCCCGGCCAGGTGGTCCAGCGCAGACTCGCGGCCGCGCGGGCGGGCCGGGGAGGCGCGGCGGGGCTGCCGGGGGCCGGTCCCTGGAGCGGAACGGAGCAGAGCTTAGAGGGGCAGCAGCGCCCGGTCCCCCGCCCCTCCGGCCCGGACGCGCGGGGAGGGCCGCCGCCCGGCCCGCTCGAGCCGCCTCCCACCTGCGGGCAGCGAGTTCCACAGGCTCGCGGCGCGGGCGGAGGCCGGGTCGAGGCGAAGGGAGGCGCCCCAGCGGGCGCAGCGCGAAGGCCCTCTCCCGGGCCAGGCCCGGCGGGCGGCCAGGCCCAAGGCCCGCGAGCCCAGCCAGCCCAGGCCCATGGAAGCGGGCGCCGCCATCTTGGCCCTCGCGGCGCGAAGGGCCTGGCGGGAGGAGGGCGACCATGGAGACGAGCGGCGGGGAGCCGCGCGAGGCCTTGTGGGCTGGGGGCGGGGCGGGGCGGGGCGGAGGAGGAGCGAGGGAGCCGCTTTCTTTGCCTTAATGTTAGAGCGACCCGAGCATGCGCAGAGCGCACGCCGACTGGGCGCGCGAGTGCGGGGAGGGCTTCGTGTGCTGGAGGAGACCCGAGGCGCAGTTCCTCTGAGCCTACGCAGAGTGCCCTGATCTTCATGGACCTGAGCCCAGCCGGCGCGCCTTTTCTGGCCTGGCGGGTCTGTTTCATTTGGTTACCGCGCGGGCTTCAGAGGCTTGAGCGTTCTCCGGAGCCCCTCCAGTCCCTCCGAGCATATGCAGAGCGCTTTCGCGAAGGAGCGGCAGCCCCGCTCGGCGTCTGGGGACTGAGCCGGCCCCCGGCCAGCAGGAGGATGCGGTTGCCCCGCTCGCCTGGGACCCTCCCGCCCCTGGGGCGCCCTGCCCGCGGAAGAGCGCGAGCCTGCCCGGCTGGCGCAGGAACCCGAGCGCGGCTCGACCGAAGAAGGAGAGGCAGCAGGCGCGGCGGGTCGGGCGGGCTCTCGCTTTATTGCGCCGCGCCGCCGCGCAGGCCGAGCGCCGTCTTCTGGCCCGCGGGCGCCGGAGGAGGCTGGCGGGCAGGGCAGGGGAACCCTTACCATTACTAAACTCAGTAATGGTAACGGTTTCGCTGACGTGCCGCGAGGCTGGTCGTCCGGGTCGCGGCTGCTCCCTTCGGGCGGGCCGGGGCTCGGCAGCGGCGAGTTCCGCCCAGGGCTGGCGCCGGAGGGGCGAGACCCCCGGGGGGCCCGTCCGCCTGCGCGGCGGCCGATCTGGAGGGGGGTGAAGCGGCGAGGCCCCCTCCCAGCCTCCTCTTCCACCGCGAGGCTTGCTGCGGGTCCTCGCGCCGTCGCTGCCGCGTTCCCCGGAGCAGGCGGAGCGTTTCCAGACGCCGCGGCCTGGACGGGCTTCCGACGGATCCAGGAGCTCCAGATAGTACATCATCTATACTGTAGTGTCTGATTCCAACTTACAGTATATGATGATATCCGAGCTGGAGCCCCAGCAAGTCTGTCCGCTCTCTCGGGGGGGCCTGGAGCCGAGGGCTGGAAGGAAGAGGAAAGCGGACCAGTTAGGGGGTGAACGCTCGCCTAAAATGCACCCTGGGGTGTTGGCTGGACCCTCCCAAAAGTGGGGCACCGTCTGCGCATTCCTAACAGTAAAGCCATTCCCTGGGCAGGGGAACAGGACCATCCAACTTGTTTACTGACTTCGATAGATGGGAGCATTTCTCTCTCAGCCTAAGGGGGTTCTTGTCCTAATAAAAGGTTTTGCAGTAGAATCAGGCTACCTAGAGGTTTGAAAGGCAGGCTGGATTGAAATGCAGTTAAGACGCAAGTTCCTAGTTTGTTTGTAAACTTCTGAAACAATAAATAAAATCTCGACTGGCAACACTGTCATTCCTTCATGCTTTGGGTTCTGGAGCCACGCATTTAACGAACTGCTCACATAAAGGTGCTGTAAACATTTGCCCACCCATCAAAGCAACACGTTAGAGAAAAGTCTTACGTCTCCCGAGACGGCGCTGGACGTACAGAAGACAGAGCTGCCCCCGCCACCTTCCACAGTTGTCCTGCACCCCAAATGCTCGTGGCATCTGCTCCGCGGGAGATGCCTTCTGGCCCTAGGTTCGGGGGGGGGCAGGACCAGGGGACAAGGGGAAAGGTTTGTGAGGCTCCCACCCCGGGGGTTGCCCTCCCCGGATCAGCGCTTACCCTCTCTTGCATCTGGCGCCCTTGAGGGCAGCAGCCTCTTGAGAGGGGGCTTCTGAAGGAGGCCCTTTTATAGCCTGGGCTGCAGTGGCACCCTATCTCGACAGCCCTCCCTGCCGCCCTCCCTGCCTGGCACTGCTCCAAAGGCGCCATCCTTCCAGACAGCCAGGAAACTCAAGTGCTCCGAGGACACCCAGGTGGGGCTGAGATAAGGCTGCTGCGGGCCACGTGGGCTCCCACTCTCCGAGGTGGGGCGGCTTCACGTTGCCCTGGGCTCGCTCGCCAGCTAGTCTTTCTCCTCTTTGGGGTTTCCCTGTTTCTGTCGATGAACATCAAAACACATGCCGAGGCTGAAGCCCAGGCTCAGAGTCAAAATGCAGGTGACAGCAACTGTTCAAAGGTGGAGGCTTTTTAGGGTGCAGATTCAGTCTCTCCTTTGGCCAAAAAAAAAAGTGATCTGGTCGTTAATTGAAGCCAAGGTGAAGCCATCACTTTGGCCCAGATGTGGACATTAACAGGACCGCCTCTGAGCTTGGGCAGAAAGTCTATTCCATAGTACGGCTACCACCAGTTCAAGAGCATTCAGAGAGAAAAGAGGACCAAGGACCTCTTGATGCCTGGGTGATGCCCAGGGCTTTGCCATGCCCAGCACTGAACTGTACCCAAAGTATCCATTCCAACAAGTATTTTCCTACCGTGCCCAGAGGCCCTTTCTGCCAGTAATGGGGGCTGTCTGAGCTAGACTAAACTTTGCCTGCAGCCCGCTTACCAATATCTGGGATGTGGTGAAGAGGCTTCCAGTGGTGATAAGAGCTCCAGGGAGAATTTAGCCTTATACACCCCCCACCCCGCCAGCCCGATTTGCACTCTTATAAAATCAGCCTCTGGACATGCTCAGAGGTAATCTTATCATTCCGTATTTGTGGTAGGGACGAGCCAGGCGAGGAGCAGAGCATCCTGCTGAAGGAAAAGTCTTTGCTTTTGACCACTGGCTTCTGGGGGACACAAGGTGGGGCCTGTTGGAGGGCTTGGACCTGCAGGCCAGGCCAGGTTTCCTCTGGTGACTCACTCCCAGTGTGCTCATCTGCCTTGCCTGTCCGGAGCTGATAAGGCCCTGCCGGGACATCCTTCCAGCATACCTCTGCTTATCGGGGGCCCAGCCCAGGCAGGCAACTGGGCAGGGAGGCATCGGACCACGCAGCCAGCCCTGCGCTTGGCCTCACTGTCTGCACCCAGGGACCAGCCTGGGGATCCGGCTGCCACTGGTTGTTTGCATGGCCCATGATAGGCTGGGAGCACGTCTGCCGTCATCCCGGCCCAGCCCCGCCTGTCCTGTGAAGGGACGATCGTGCCCTGGACCCACGTCTCCGGGGGAACCTGGGGTAAAATGCGGTGCCTGGGCAGCTGGGCTCCCTCCCTCTGCCCCTGCTTTCCTCAGAGAGGCTTTGTGCGCGAGCTCCGTGGGCGTCTCCCCCCACTTGGGAGTCAGCAGGTGCCTGCCCTGCCTTGCCCTGCCTACGGAGCCCTTCCAAGACCATAGTCCCTCCTTCGCTCATCTGCTACACTTGCTTTCCCACCACTTTCTGTTTCAGGTGTGGGTTAGTATTTCATGTTCAAATGCCGCTTCATTTGCCCGGACAATGAAGGTCTCACAATAAGTCGCTGCTCAGTGCTCTGACTGGCTATGTGCCATCAGGTCAGTGAGGACTCTCAGTGACTACGAAGATAGATTTCCTCCATGGTGATCTGTCCCCAGCTTGGTCTTTCAGGTCTTCCCATCGCACTGTAACTGAGTCCCTCCTTCTCGCTGCTGGTCGTCCGCTTCTTCTCTTTCTTCCACCTTTCCCAGCATCAGGGCCTTCTCCAGAGAGCTGCTGGGTCTTCGCATCGTGTGTCCGAAGCAGGAGAATTTGAGACTGGTCATTTGGGTCTTGAGTGAGCACTGTAGACTGGATTGTTCCCTCATCTATTCGTTTGTTTTCTTGGCTGTCCACGGTCTTCTCAGTAGTCTTCTCCAACACCGAAGTTCAAAAGCATCCATACTCTTTCTGTTTTGCTTCTTCAAAGTCCATCATTCACTTCCATAGGGTGACACAAGAAATACCATTCTGATCTTTGTAGGTATAGACACGTCACAGCATCTGAATAGCTTTTCCGAGGCCTTCATGGCTGTTCTGCCAAGTGCCAGTTTGGGGTATGCACTTAAGTGCATTATTGGAGTGCATTTTCAGGCAAAGCATAGTTGGGTTGGATTCAGCCCATCTCCGCTTGGTACCTCCAGGTGTGTCAGACTACAGTTCCAATGATCCCCAGCTAGCCAGGATACTAGTGGTTGAACTGGCCTGGGATGAAACAACTTGAGGTCCACGTGGTAGCTATCGCAGGTGTTTCATGATGCAAACTTGTGCCTGGCAACCCAAGAGGACTCTGAGGTGGTCAAACCCACCCTGGAGGCTTTGATCGATCCCACTGTCATCCCTGCACTCTCTCCAGGCCAAGAACTGGTTTAATGTGGCAATAAAGTCAGATCTAGCCTACTCTCTGATCTGGACAAGAATCCTTGCTGCTGTTAGACTCAAGAAGAGCAAAGCTAAACCTTTTGATTAGTACCAGGCAGAGACGTTTCCTGCTTTGTTCCTACCAGTTCTCATTCAATTGCATGAAAGAGCATTTGCTTTATTTTCTTTTTTCCAAAGGAGAAGAGAATTTCAGTGCAGCTGGCATAGATGGAGGGCGGATACCATCTAACTTGTCCCTCTGCTCGCTGCAGGATCCAGTAGTGCATCTCTAGCCGCTGATGACCTTCGGGGAGAACTCCCCACTTCTTGTGGCAGCCTGTTCCATCTGCTAACGGCTTGTCAGCCAGGAAGTTCCTCTTGACATCTAGCCCGAAGCTCCTCCTTTGTAGTTCTGGTCCTGCTCTCTGGGGCAATAGAGGATAAGTCCTCTTCTGCGTGAGAACTTCTCACCCCAACCTCTCTTCTGTGGGCCAAACATAACTAGACCTATTAACTCAGTGTTTCTCAACCTCTGTGACTTTAAGATGTGTGGACTTCAACTCCCAGAATTCCCCAGCTGGCTGGGGAAGGAAATTCTGGGAGTTGAATTCCACACCTCTTTAAATTGCTGAGGCTGAGAAACACTGCTTCAGCTCTTCCCTGGAAGTCTTAGTTTTCAGACCCTCTACCATCTTGGTAGCCCTCCTCTCAACCTGCTCCAGTTTGTCGCTGTCCTTTTTGAACTGGGTGCCCAGAACTGGACATAGAACCCCAAATAGGGTCTGGCCAGGGGGGACAATTACTTGTGCTCCCATTGGTGCCCCCCACGATAGCATTGGCCTTTTTAGCAGGCGTGTCACACTGCTGGCTCATGGTTACCTTGTGGTCAATAGGGCACCCCCATCAGGTTTCCACCATCCTGTATCTGCACCTTGCATTTTTTCTACCTGGATACAGAGCTTGACCCTCCAGTTGCATCCTTCTCATTTCAGCCCACAGGCGAAGCCTTTCTAGACCTTGTTGAATCTTCTCTTTCTCTTCTAAGTGACAGGCACTCCTCCTAGTCTGATGCCCTCTGCAGATGTGATCGTCACCCTCTCATGCAAGCCATTAACAAAAATGAGAAGCACAGGGCAGGGCCCCCTCCCCCCTCACCTGATGCTACCCTGCAGCTGATGGGAGCCATGTGCAAGTATTCTCTCCAGCAAGTCTGTCTGTGCGCTTTTTGGAACGAGGCAGCTAGACGAATAGCAGCACTCCAAACATAGCTTGATGGATGCAAAATTGTCCTGTGACCTGGATGCTACAGCCCAATTAATAAAAGCAGCACCATGCTTTTAAAAGTTAAATATTTTTTTTAAAGGAAATAATGCAATTGTATTTGTTTTTCTTGGAACTGCCTCACCCGCTACCTTGTGTTCATCTTCAAAGCACCAACATATATATTTTTTATTTTACAAAGCGCTGGCGGCACTCCCTCTGATCACCCCAGGTGTAACTGGCCGAGAAGCCCCTAAGATCTTGCAAGTTTTCTGCCATGTTTTCAAATCAGTTTTATTTTGGCGCCTAGCAAAAGATGGCCAAGGTTTGATCTGTATCAGGACAGAAATCCACTAACTGTCCCCAGCTGATGGGCATCCAGCCCTCATCTGAAAATTTCCAGCAGAAGATAATCTGCCTTTGCCCCAGGCAGGCGTTCTGCTGTTTTCGCACTCTTTCCACCAGGAAATTCCCGAAACTTTTAATTTAATCCCACTGGCCCTGATTGGTTTCAAAAGAGCAAACAGCAGCTTTTTAGGTATTTGTAGGCCTTTATGTATTAAATTTGTACGGCCACCCATCACACACATGTGACTTTATCGTGCCCACTTTTAGCCTTCTCTCTTGCAAGCTAATGGCAGGCAGCTCCTGGCAGGGCTTGGTTTCCTTTTATCCTCCAGTGGGTCTCCCCTGTGCTGCTTCAGCTTCGCCATCCATATCTAGAAGTGGACACTGTCCTTCAGGGACAGGCCAACCCGCAGACTGGAGGTAACGAAACTCTTCTCTCCTAGAAATCTCGATGCAATGTTTGGGTTAAAACTGCCTGAGATTAGCCACTACAACAGGTTTGCTCCTGGCCACCTGGGGATCCACCGTTAGCCCCAGTCCCCCTTACCTGCACAGCACCAAGGCAGATCTTGGTAATCCTGGGCCAATTTTTCTATCTAGGACCTTACCTTTACCACCGCTGAAGATCATCTTCTTGGATTTGGACTAATGTCAAGGCTGAGCGACGTTCGAATTAGGCTTGTGTAGATACGCATTTTATAAAATAAATGAATGTTGTTCTACAACCCCCTGCCCGCCCGCCCGCCCCCGGCTAGGTTTTATCCACAAATCTGATAGTATTCCTTTTACGCAAATCCTTCAGGTCGCTTGTAAAGAAGGGCCAAAACAGAGCAGCTGGGGTCCCGGCCAAGGCACTGCTTATGAGCTTTGTCCAATCAGCTGCCCGTCCACAAGACCACCAGACCGCCTGGGCCAGGTTTCTTGGTCTTCTCCGTAAGGCTATGACGGGGGACCAAGTCAAATGCTTTTGGTGCCCCACGCCCCCAGCGCTTCCTTGGCCTTATAACTCTGTAAGAGAAAGAGAGGGGTTGAGCTGTCACGGCTAGTTGTCACCTGGGGAGAGAAGGATGGAGCCTCCATGTTCAGAAGGAAAATGCCACATAATTGGGCGGGCCTGAGAGACGGTGACTGATTTCCCCGGAAGCATCAACAGAGCCTGTGACTCGATGGGGCAAATCCTTTGGAAAGGGCAGAGGTGGGTCTGGAGGGAGGCCGGAGAAAGATGCGTTTGTGTTGGGAACCCTCCAGCTGGTCTGGCAAGGAAACCTGCAGCCACGGCTGCCACCCTTCCTGTGCTCTCCAGGAGGACCGACAGGACTTTGGGTCCTGCTGATCTGATCTGAAGAGGACAAGGCGAGGCACGTTCGGGCCCTACATGAAGCGTGTGTCCGCACAGGGCGCGTGCAAGGGCAGTGTGCTCCTTGTAGGTCACCCAAGAGTCAGAGGCAAGGAGCGGGTGCCATCTTTCTTGGCAGCGGCGGTGAGAGCACCAAGCCTCTTATCAGCGCACGGCCGCTGCTTCTCTTCCTCTTTCCATCCAAGCAGCCCCAACCAGCTGCTTCTCTCTAGATAAGGAGCCCCCCACACACACAAGTCCAAAGGGACCGTATCCTGGCTTATCAGCAGCTCCACCCGGGATGCCCCACCCAACAGTGAACTGCCCCCCCGAAACATAAGCAGCCATTTCACTAGTCCCAAAAATTATCAGAAGGACCAGAGGAGCCCTCCCTTCAACCCCTTGCACATGCTCGCTCTGATGGCAGCCATTGGTCCTAGCAACTCGGCAGAGCAGTGTCTCCCAACTTCGGCAACTTTAAGATGTGTGGACTTCAACTCCCAGGATTCCCCATGTTGGCTGGGGAATCCTGGGAGTTGAAGTCCACACATCTTAATGTCGCCAAAGGTGGGAGCCACTGGGCTAGAGAATAAATCCCAAGCTAAAGAACTTCTGGTGAGTTATTCTCACAGAAAGAGGTGCAAAACTGGTTCTGATCAAGAGTCAACGTTGCCGACTTACGGCATTCATCCCGCCTCCCCTTTGCTGGGGTTGCTTCCTCCTTTTCCCTTGGATATGGGTATCTCCAAATCCCAGCTTCTCACTTTCAGGCAGACTGGAAAACACTTTTCATTGTACTGCCTCCCTCCCCCCGCCTTGCAAAGCTCCAGATCCCCTCATCGGGGCTGCTTCCTGGGACGCTGACGGTGTAAAATAGACCCCTCCCCACCCCGCGGGTTTGCAGCCCTCCACATGCATCTAGTTGGCCACTGTGGGCCCCGAAGGCTGGTCTCCTGATGCAGCCTTGGGAGGTTCTTCGACTGCGACAATCTGCAAGTCTGGCTGACGGGTTAAGCAACGGGCACCCGAGGTCCAAACTCAGTCCCATCCAAGGGCCACCTGCCCAAAGGGACAGCTACTGTGCTAGATTTCGTTAGCCGGTTCAATTTCTTCCCTTCATTTAATTGTTACGAAATGCTCTCCACGATTACTGCCTGCTACTTCTGGTTCATTAAGTTCAGTGTTGTCCAAACTTGGCCACTTTAAGATGAGTGGACTTCAACTCCCAGAATTCCCCAGCCAGCATGGCTGGCTGGGGAATTCTGGGAGTTGAAGTCCACTCATCTTAAAGTGGCCAAGTTTGGACAACACTGATTAAGTTGAAATGTGTGAACGCGTGCACAGCCTGCCCCTCCCCGGGATCCTCCCAGCCCACTGAATTTAATCTCATTTAATTTGTCCACCTTAAAAAACAGCATCAGAGGGGCTCTTGGACCAGAGCGAGTGGGGGGGGAGAGAGAGAGGTCCGGCTCAGAGGTGACTGGACAAGGTAACAGGAGGGGACCCAGCCCAGCCCAGCCCAGCCCAGCTCTCACCCCCGGAAAAGCCTCAGCAGCAGAGTCTCCAGAGCAGACTTCAAGGAGTAGGGGATCTTTGCCCAGCAAGGAGGCAGCGGCACCCAGCGCCCCACAGCTGTTCCTGCAAGAAGCCCCCTCAGCATTTCCTCGGAGTAAAGACCAGGAACAGCTTAGCAAGGTCACAACAAGTTTATTGTCCATTATTATTTCACATTTGGCTAAACAAGAGTTCCCTGGCCACCCCTGGCCAGGCCAGCGGCCATGCACCACGCCCAAGCAGGGGGGGGGCGGGGAGCAGGCGGCTTCTGCAGGTGGGAGGGGCAGGCTAAGGGGCTGCGCGAGGAGAGCCGGGGCTGGGGAGGGCTTGGCTAACTCTGGAGCCTTTGAAAACGAACTCCGGCCCCCAGCACCACCCCTGCCCAGGACCCAGATGCGCAGCCTTGGCGGTACAACCCGAGAGCCCGGCAGAGGGAAAACCTCGAGCTCCCGTGGCACCTCCACGCCCTCTTTGCCTTCACAGCAGAGATGGGGCAAAGCTGCCCTCCCACAAGGGGCAGGCAGCAAACACCTTCCAGGGATTGGAGATGAGAGCAAGCCTTTCCCCCTGAGGAAAAGGACAGGCAGCACCAGGGGGCCGGGCTTCCCTCCAGCCTCGTCACGGAGCCCACAGCCTTTCCCAGGTGGGCATAACCCCAAGGAGAGGGGCTGCTCCAGCCCACCCCCAAAAAGCAGGACATGAGGAAGGGGTCTGCCGTTTCAGCTCCAGGGCTTGGGGAGGACAGCCCTGGTTCCTTGGCTGTGGCACTCCTGGTCTAAGCTAACTGAGGATGCCCACGGGAGCCTGCCCAGATCAACCCTGAAGTGCTAGGAAGGGCAGGGCCCGGAGGAGTGGGTGGAGCGTGGGTGGGCCTTCGGCCCCCAGGCTCCCTTTCCAGGGGTTCAGAGGCACATGGAGGAAGGAGGATGGTCCCAGCATGCAACTTTTTTTATCCAGACTGACCGACCAGGCACTTTCACGGAGCACGTGGGCCGAAGGGGATGCAGTGACACTGGATGCAGGCGAAGCTGTGGGAGGGCTGAGGGAGGCCCTGGGATCCGGGGCTGGAGGATCAGGCATTGCGAGACAGACGGGCAAAGGGTGAGGCACCGTCTGGAGACGAAATGCTGAGCGGAGGCAGCGTTCTGAGGCATTGGGGGGCAGCACAGGACATGCAGCGTAAGGTCGTGGCCTATGGAACCCACAGCCAAAGCCGTTGGTAAAGCCCTCCCCCCCACCCCCCTCCCGAGCACCGGTGCCTGGCAATGCAGGCCCCTGGCTGATGGGGCTCAAGGACAGCCCACCCACACCGCTGGAAGAGGGAGAGGATGGCGGGAGGTCAGAGACCGCCGGGGATGCTTGAAGGTGCGGGGTGTGGCTCTCAGCTGGGGCGGCTCTGAGGGTCAGGCCCGTGACCTGGCCCCTCTGACTAGGGCCTGCTTCGGTCCAAGCAACAGTGTGTGTGGCGGGGCAGCGGGTGCAGGCAGTCAAGGCACAAAATCTGCGAGGCACGGGGTGGGACGTGTTGGCTAGCACGACACAGAGCAGAGATACAAAACAGGAAAGAACTTCTCTTAGAAATGCAAGGACCAGTGGCCGTGCTCCGTCCTGATCCTCCCACGATTAAGGCACCCGAGAGGGGCTCCCCCACCTCCCCTGCTGAAAGACAAGGCCGTCGGTGGGGAGTGCATAGTGGGGAGGGGTGCGCGTCCTCAGCCGGCGATTCAGGCCTGCACTCCGGTTGCCTTCTGGATCAGAGGGATCTGCAGGAGAAGAGCGGCAGGACAGGGACCCTGAGCGCAGCCATGGAGGGCTCCCGCCGGGGGGCCAGTCCCAGGGGGCCGTCCCTGCATCACTCTGGCATGCCCGTAGTCTCCCCTCTCTGGCCAAGAGGCATGGAGGAAACAGAGCCCCCCCTATCCAACTCTTCAAGGGCTCTGACCTCCGGGGCAGGGGAAGACCGGTCTCCCCAAGGGCGCACGGTGGGACCCCAACTTCCGCAGCCATGCTCCCAAGGCCCCATTCAGCCGCTGTGTGCCCAGCTGCGACCCCCCCGGTCAAGGGCGGAGGGGGCTGCAAGGCAGCCCCGCTCCCCATCTCACCTTGGAGAGATCGACTCCGGTGAGGGCGTGCACAGACGCCGGGATCTCAGCCAAGAGCCGGTTCACGTCTGATGTCATTTTGTTGTTCTCTCCGCTGAGAATGACAATTTCGTCCACCTTGGACAGAGGGGCCGAGACCTTGGCGGCGATCTGCGGAGGACAGAGATGCTCATCAGCTCACCGGGGCCAAAAAGGGAGCTCCTGCCCCCCTGCCCAGGCCAGGGACTCACATGGGGCAGAGCGTCCAGCACCAACGCCATCTTGGCCGCCTCCCCATACTGCTGGTAGGCCTCTGCCTTGAGTTTCATCTTCTCGGCCTCCGCCTTGCCGATGGCCTTGATCACCAGGGCCTCCGCCTCGCCGATCTTGCGAATCTTCTCTCCTTCGGCATGGGCGATCAGCACCTGCTTCACCCTTTAGAGAGGGAGAGATGGGAGGGAACCCCCCCAACCTGAGGTGGCACTTGCGAGGGTCCAGGTGCCCCAGCAGCCTTCTCAGGCAGGGATTTTGGATGGCTGAGTCTCCCAAGGTGGGCATATTTTAAACAGCATTAGCTCAGGCCAAACTGAGAGCCTGTTTGGTGTTGTGGTGAAGGCGTCAGGCTAGAAACCAGGAGACGGTGAGTTCTAGTCCAGCCTGAGGCGCAAAGCCAGCTGGGTGACCTTGGGCCAGTCCCTCTCCCTCAGCCCTAGGAAGGTGGCAAGGGCAAACCACTTCCGAAAAACCTTGCCAAGAAAACTGCAGAGACCAGTCCAGGTAGTCTCCGAGAATCAGACACAACTGAATGGATTAAAAGGAAAAAAAAAAGCTCAGACCAGGGTTCCCACAGTCCAGGAGTGAAATGGGGGTGATCTTATAAATTTGAGAACATGAGGAGATTTGGGGTTATTCTTACTACAAAATAGGGGTGGGGGGAGACCCTGCAGACCATCGGCCCCTGCTGCAGAGCAAGGCAACCCTCTCCTGCCCTCCGCCACACACTCACTTTTCTCCCTCGGCGATCTCCTGCATGCGGTGCGCCTCGGCCTCTGCGGGCAGCCTCACGGTGGCGATGAGCTCCTTGTCCGTGCGGACGATCTCCTTCTCTTCCACATCGATCTGCCTCCTGCGCTGCACCACCTCGATCTCGATCTCCTCTTGGCGGATCTTCTGCTGCTCCTTGGCGCCCTGGAGCTCGTAGGCCAGCTGAGCCTCGGCAGACTGTCCGGAGAAGAAGGAGGTGACCACCAGAGAACGCCCGCTGCTACGTCTACCGGCTTGCCCAGGACCTGGAGCCCCGGGGGGAGCTTCCCAACTCTTCTCTTCCCTCCAACCCAGTTCTGTGGTCCAGGTTTCTCCCTGCCAACTAAACAGGATGTCTTCTGTTTGTGATTTTCCCACGCAAACTAATTCTTGCTGCCCCTTTGTTCTTCTGTTTGGCCCTGTCTCCCCACCATGGCTGGAACAACTAAAGCACAAAGAGAGCTTGCAGGAGAGGTCCTCAGGGCTTCCTGCGACACGCTTTCAGCCTTTGTTCCTCCTGAAGCTCCAAGCTTTTCCTCCACCCTCGCGAATGAAAGAGAAGCACACCTTCATGTTGATCTCTTGGCTGAAGGCCGCCTTCTGCATCTCAAAGGCCCGCCTGGAATCCGCCACCTTGGTGTCCGCCATGAACTTCACGTCAAGCATCTCTTTCTTGCACTCGGCCTCCTGCAACGACAAGAAGCGCCCGTCCGGCTCAGTGGGGTCCCCCAGAGCCTCCAGGAAAGAGGGTGAGCAAGCCAAGTGGTTCAGCTCGCTCAACATACCCGGATGCCGGCATCTCGCTCTGCCTCGGCCACGCCTATATCAGCATCTCGCTGGACAACAGCGGTCTGGGTTTTTCCCAGGGAGCTCAGGTAGTTGACTTTGTCGTAGACATCCTGCAGGGGAAGGAAGATGGGTCAAAGCGAGCTCTGGCCTGGATACCCCTCAGGGGCGTGCAGAATGCCCCATCGGCACACTCTAGAAGCGACCGTCCCCAGAAACCTCTTCCTGGAATAGGAACTTCACCCAAGGGGGCATTTTGCACATTCCCCCTCTCCCCCCCCCCCAGCCACACAACGCTCAATGCCCCTGGGAGCACTTCTGACACAGAATGACCCTTCCGTGGGCTAGGGCTTCCTGCCTCTCATCCCCTGGGCGGTGTAGCACTGGCCCTTGATTTGGGGCCGCAGGGCTTTATGGAAACAGAGCTCCGTACTGGCCTGCGGTGCTGCCCTGCTCACTGCCCTTGTTTCCTACCAGTCCCAAAGCCATTTGGTCCGTACAGATTCAAAGTTCTCCTGGTCATAAAACAATGCCACAAGTAAGCCACATGGTGCACCAATGTGCCAGCAACATGGGCATCTGTGGCGGGTGGGAACCCGTGTAAGGAAAAGGGTGGGGCTGCGGCCACCGTGACGTTTTCGAGCCCCCCACGGACAGCTAGTGGCTTTCTTGTTGCCCACCAAGTTCTTGTCCTGTCTTCATTTTAAAAGATTCCTTGAGCTAAGAACAAAGGGGAAGCGGGAAGCAGCTGTGCCAATGCCCGGCATCTCCCTTCTTCCCCCCCAAGCAGTGGCTGCTGCACAGGCATTGGTAGGAAGCCCAACAGGGCTCCTTGGAGGGGTGCCTACCTGCCCAGACAGAAAGACCAAGGCAAGCTAAGGCTGTGGGGAGCACCTTGGAGGCTCTGGGGAAGGAATCCCCTCACCCAGCATAGCAACTGTTTTGCGCAAGCGCTCATACCCGGCTCTTAACATTCCAAGCTTGCCCACCGAATATCCCCAGGTGGGACACCCCACGCACCTCGGTGCTGTGTCCTGGAGTGACAATTGGCAGAACGGCTGGCCAGCAAGGTACCAGGCTGGGTTGGGGGACCAAAGGCCAGGCGGATGGTCCAGAAGGACCTAGCCCGAGAGTCATCGGATGTGCCCGAAGGCTGACTTTGCCCGATCCCCTCATACCTTGATAGTGAAGCTGAGGATCTCAATCCCCATCCTGCCCACGTCCGGCGCTGCCACCTCTCGCACTAGCTTCGCAAACTGGTCTCGGTCCTGATAAATCTGTTCGACCGTCAGAGTCCCTGCAAGGCAGAGAGAACTGATGGAGGAAACGCCACCCCAGCAGAGCAGCCGACAGGATGGAGAGGAGTAACTCTCAAGCGGCTCCACACTCGGCTCAGCAGGCCGTTACGAGGACGGAGGCTCCCTCGCGTCTTTCAGTGGTGTCTTTATCAAAGGAAAGAGAACATCTGTGAAAGAGGCTGAGAGCAGGACGTATACAGTGGGTACATTCAGGGGCTCTTTGACCACAAACGGAAAGATTTGCCATTGCCTTCTTTCAGGATATTTCTTCCAACTCCGCTGTCTAGCCAACAGCCCAGATCTCCTTGTGGTCTCTCGTCCAACACCGAAACAGAACCAACCTTGCTTAGCCGTTTCAGTACCAGCCAAGTTTACCTCTGGCTATTTACAGGCCATCACAAAGGACTTCTCTGGAAACTCAAACGTCAAGTTTTATATTCTGATTGCTTTTACAAATTTATTCTCCCCTTGAACATCCTACTTTTTAAGCACATTAGCAACGCTGACTTTTGCAGCTTCCCTTTCTGTACAGTTGTTTACAATCCCTTTTAAGAGCTGTTCTCAAGCGCCCCCCTCTCCAGGCACGGGGACGCCCTCTGTTCGGGGGGGGAGCTGCACGGCTGGCTCAGCACTCCCCCCCATCTCCTCGGCGGTTCAGCCAGACCGTGGGGAGATGCGGGAGGCGAGGCCGCTGGCACCTCGTTCACTTCTGGAAGACCTGCCCAAGTTCAGACAAGTCTGCTGGCATCTCCAGCTCCTGCTGCTGAGAGAAGGGAGGCAGCTTGGAACTCCCCACCTCCAGGAGACCCCTGCGAAACCCTCGGCCGGGCACGGGGGGCGTCCCTACGTCCTCCAGGGGAGCATCTCCACCAACCTGCAGGAGCAGGAAAGAGGAAGAGCCTGCGTCTTGCAACGCTGGCTGGCGAGTTCCCATCCCAAGACACCTGGATTGGCCTGGCTGGGATGGCCCCACAAGCTACACTGGGCCAAAAGGGAGGGGGCAGTTTGTGGTTCGGCTATTGTGCTTTGCAAGCCGCTCCGTTTATCTATTTCAAGCTTTATAAGGCCACCCAACTCAGGCAGTGTGACTCTGGGCAGCGTACAAGATAAATACACAATAAATCAAGCAGGAGGAGGAGGAGGAGGAGGAGGAAACTAACAACAAACAATCAATACAAAAGCTAAAATGGAAGCCAAGCACACAACAAAACAGCCGGCGGGGGGGGGGGGGACTCCCACTCCACTGACCTCTAATGCTGTAATAGTTTCTCTAAGGGGAAAAACATTTCAGGAGAACACAGGAATGACGTTTTGTAACACAGAGGTAGACTTATGCGTGCAGCCAGCCTCACCTGTGCAGCAGAGCCCGCTTGCTTGCAAAAGACCCCCAATTCTGTCCCTTCCACTCAACTTCACGGATCGGGCATCAAGACGGGGGCCTGTCAGCCTGAAAGACAGATGCTTCTCAAGGCCCCAGACCCTCTGGGACCCCGCTGAATGCCTCGTTCCAAACCGATTCCGTGCTGACTTCTAAAGAAGCCAGACAGACCTTTCTCCAACTAACAAATCTTCTTCAAAGGCATAACTTTTTGTGACCTGCAGCTTCTGCCTTTGAATATAATTTGTTAGTCAAAAAAAGGGTTACCGGACTCCTGTCGATTTTTGGCTACTGCAGGGTAAGCCAGCTCTCCTCCTCCAACGTCTGCGGACTTCTAGTAATTACCAGTTTATTTTCAAAATGCTTACAATCTCTAGACCAGTGTTTCTCAACCTTGGCAACTTTAAGATGGCTGGACTTCAACTCCCAGAATTCCCTAGCCAGCCAACCCTAACCCATGCTGGCTAGGGAATTCTGGGAGTTGAAGTCCAGCCATCTTAAAGTTGCCAAGGTTGAGAAACACTGCTTTACACTGTCTGCTCTAGCACCTTAGCACCCAACTGGCTGGAAATTGGGCAACCTAGATCTTCTTTCCCTGCTTTCTGATGTATGGACAACGCTGTCCTCCTCAGAACATCTGGTTCTTCACTCATGTGCCAAGATTTCCCAAAACCGATTGTCTGAAAGCCTGACCCACGTAAGGCACAACCGAAGCAAGAGGGGCAGATGAATGCTTCCCCCCTTGCAAATACGCACCTAGGATGGACCGAAGGTGCCCCTCCAACGTCTGTAGGACCACGTTCTTGATGTCCTGCACATTCTTCCCCAAAAACTGCTCGCAGGCAACTGCCAGAAGCTCCTTCTCAGTCATTATTTTCACCTGTAGGCCAAACGGACACAGCATGGAAAGACAGTTCTGCCCAGGTGAAGGGGCAGAAGGCTCAGCTGATCGGCGAGAGGAGGAGAGGCTGCCACTCACTGGGCTGCTAGGGCCCCTGGCTCCCAAGGAGGGCGGTGCTGGGTTCCCAAGGACAGGCCGCAGGAGAGGGAACCCCACAGCCAGCATCCTTTTCAGGACAGGGGACAAATCAGGAGAATAACCCAAAGGCTGCCTTCCAGTGCCAAGATGAAAACTGAATTCAGGGAGAACATCCTAAGGGCTTGTCTACTGCTGCATCCAAGTGGCATACCTGGTAGGAGCAAAGGGACACCTTTCCCCACTTCCCGACTGGACAGAGTTCGGGGTCCAGGCAGTGTGCAGCATCCCTGGGCGCCCCAGGCACGGAAGTGGGTGCTTGCAATCCTTTTGCTCCAGAGCACTTCCAATTAACCATGCAAGTATTTCTCAACTTTAGAAACTTTAAGATGGGTGGACTTCAACTCCCAGAATTCCCCAGCCAGCCATGCTGGCTGGGGAATTCTGGGAGTTGAAGTCCACCCATCTTAAAGTGGCCAAGGTTGAGAAACACTGAACTAGACCATGTAAGCCTCAGCGCCAGAATACCCTGGGAAGAATCCCTTTTTATGCCTCTCCCCCTCCATGCAAGCCATTGCCAGCTGTTCTTGCATCCCTTAGTTTAAGCAAGCTGGCCCTCTCCCCGCCCTCCCACTTGCCCTGGATAGCGGTGGCCTTTGCCATCCCAGCGCCCGCCTTCCAGGGTCACAGATTATGTTGGTGTGGATGCAAACAGAAAGTACAGGTAGTTCTCAATTAACAATTTGTTTTGTGACCGTTCAAAGTTACAACGGTGCTGAACAAAGGGACTCACAAACAATCCTTGCACCTACAACCGTCACAGCACCCCTGCGGTCACGTCATCGTGATCCAGGCACTTAGCAACCAGCTTGTACTTATGACGGTTGCAGCACCCCAGGGTCACATGATTGCCATTTGCAACCTTCCCAGATGGTGTCTGGCAAGCAAAATCAATGGGGAACCATGTGATTCACTTAACAACCACATGATTCACTTAATGGCCACAGTGATTCACTTAATGACTGCTGCAAAAAAGGTCATAAAATTGGGTGTGGCTCACTTAACAACTGCCCTACTTAATAATGGATTTTCCAGTCCCTATTGTGGTTGTTAAGCGAGGACTACCTGTAGCTATTTTGGTATCTGGGCAAGCAGATGAACCCGGCACACAAGAGGCTTTGCTGAATTGTGCAGTGGTCAGTAAATTGGTCTGGGGGAGGGAAAGAGGGTGGATCATAGCTCACCTTGGTTCCTCTCTTCAATTTTGGAGCCATCTCTTAGCCTTACAGGGTGCCCCTCTCTTTAACTTTAATTTTATTTTTATCTGGCTTGGTAAAAAAATTGTCCTCAAAACAGATTACACATTTAAAGCCTAGGAGAAAATTAAAAGAGAGTGGCGAAATGACCGGAAGGTATTGAAAATTGTATCCAGGGTGAAGTACCAGAGAGGGAAATGACCTTGGCACTATTCAGTTAGTTGCTCTTCCAGAATAAAGGGGGGGACTTCCAAAAATGGAGGCTTTTGGAATCACAGCCCTGACCCCCCCCCCAGATGGTGTGATGCCATCAGACCACAAAGGGAGCGCCCAGGTTAAGGCCGTGGGAACAGGGCAATGACGGTGATTGCCCTGTTCATCTTTCCAGATCCAGACCGAAGGAACCCTTTAGCGAGGAGCTGCCATCCTAGCTGCCCCAACCGGTTTCCGCTGAAGCAGCTACGTGCACACAGAGGGGGGAAGCAGGGAGGTCCTGGGGAAGCCATCACGCCACGCCGGTGGTAAAGACCAGGAGGATTACCCGCTGCAGCCAGGGCCTACGCAACTGCCAGAAGTACCTGGTGCAGCCATCCGCATCTACATTCGTTGCTATTCCTGCAACCAGGCTGGCAGGACAGGGGCGGAGGGCCCGAGGAAAGCCTGGCGGACAGCAGCACAGCACAACCGCAGTTGTGCCGAAAACCCTGCTCCAGGCCAGCTCCTCGATCCAGAGGTCAGGGGGCGCCCAGAACACCCCCTGCGGGGACGCTCTCGCACAAGCTGTCCTCCAGTGAGATGGCCTTCAAGAGTGGCGGGGTCTCTGCAAGGGGGCTTCCCGGTAGACTGTGTCCCAGGACTTGAGCCACAGCCAAGGGCTTGAGAAGGGAAGCCCGAGACATCCAGACTGCGGCCCGGACAAAAGCAGAGATGAAGCCTCTCTGTTCCCTTTGCCCCGTTGTTCGGGATTTCGTCCGGCTCTGCGCCTTAAACCAAGACCGAGCCGCCCAAGAGCACTTTGTTAACTGATCTCCCAGCCAGCGGATCTTGTGCTGGAAACCAAGTTTAGAAAACCTCAGTTGCCTCTGGCAAGGAAGACCCCGCGTCCACTGCAGAGGGAGGCCTTTGCTGGCCGGAGAAGCTCAGCTGTGCCTCCCCCCCCCGCCAGCGTCTCATCTCCCACCCAGAACAGCAGACAAACTACTCAACATTTACAGCGTTTATCTGCTAGATGTTTCACTGCATCTTTCTGGCTCCATTTTGGGAAAAGTCTAATCCAGCGTTTTTCAACCTGGGCCGCTTGAAGATGTGTGGACTTCAACTCCCAGAATGCCCCAGCCAGCTGGCTGGGGTGTTCTGGGAGTTGAAGTCCACACATCTTCAAGCGGCCCAGGTTGAAAACCACTAGTCTAAGTAAACCCCTGAAAATAGAAACAGACAGCAAGGAAGTTGTGGATAAAGACGACTGCCATTTCACGTGCTCGCGTAAGCTGGTAGGGAGACCTCACCCAGTCAGCGATAACATCTTCACGCAAAGAAAGGGCAGAGATGCGCCAGTCCCTGTTTCGTAAGGGAGCGATTCCATTTAGGCCCTTCGTTTTTTATTGCTATGACCAGCAAAGGGCAGCTGGTGAGGACCACCCTGTGTACCAACTGGCACCCCAGAAATAGGATAAATAAGTGGACGGAGAGAGCAGCAGCTCCTGGGTTTGGATCTGCCCAGTCACGATGCAAACACCAGAGACACCAAATTAGAAGCTGGAGGAGAGGAAAACGTTCAGACTGTAGGAGAAGCACCGTGACCCCATCTCAAAAACCAGCCACGCAGGATCCACGGCAGGCAGAGGGTCTCTCTGTCGCTGCCCTCTGACGCGCAGAGAGAAGCAACCGTTTAGTGACCGAGGGCAGAAGCAGCAGCCGGGCTCCCCCCCGAAACGTGGCCGCGGTGCAGCGTGAACCAGTGCGGGGGGGTGAGAAGCCCCCGCTTTAGAAAAAGGGTGTGCCTGGAGAGCCGAGGGCGCCTCTGTCTGGGTTAAAGCTGCCTCCTGCGCGGGAGGAAGGAAGGTTAGACCAGAGACATGCATTCCTGAAAGGAGGCGTTTGAGTTACTGTACCTGGGCCACACCTGTGACAGTTAAAGCTACCCCCTCCGCCGTCTCTACATCCTCGCACCTGGGCTGCAACGTCATTATCTCTAGGGAAATCCTGCCAAAAAACGTAAAACATTGGCGCGTTTCCAGGTAACTGGCCCAGCTCTCCCCTTCGCTCGGGGCCACCTGCTGCGTATGTCCAGGGTAACACAGAAGCCGGGCTTCCCTGCCGAGGGGCCAGCCTCCCGCAGGCTGACCGCCGGGCTCCTCCAGCCCCTGAAAGGGAGGCCTACTGGAGCGCGGCTTTCAGCGCACGGCAGGGACCGTAAGATGCGGCTGGGGGTGGAGGCCGGGAAGATCAGACCTTCAGGCCCTACGGCACCTTCTCCCCTCCCTGGCAAGCTCTCCAAGCGGGCCGCTCTAACTGTCCTGAGGGCTGAAGGATGGACGGCCCCAAAGACACCAAGCTTCAACCCCAGAAGCTTCCTGCAGCCAAGAACCACAGCAGGGCACCCATCCCTGGAGGACCCCCCCCCATTTCATAAAGACTGACTGAGGGCAAGAGAGTAAGTGACTGTGGCAAGCCGTGTGAAGGTGCCTGTCCTGGAAGACTGTCTGGTGCCTGACACTGGTTTCCTTTGTTTTATTCACCTGGAGTGCCTATCCACTAACAGTGTTTCTCAACCTGAGCAACGTTAACGTGCGTGGACTTCAACTCCCAGAATCCCCTAAGATGCACAGACTCCCGCGGTGTGCCGGCTGGGGAATTCTGGGAGTCGAAGTCTGCACATCGTAACGGTGTTGCTCAGGTAGAGAAACACCGCATTAACGGGCCCTCAGGTGAGCGCAGCAGCGTTGCCGACATCAGCCCTACCCTTGCCGCAAGCTCTACAATCTTGGCTACGCTCGTCTTCAGAACTGACCCGCAGCAGGAGACTGCTACGACCACCGTTTTAGAGGGGGCTCCCTTTGCCCCGAGGCCAGAAAGCTTGCCTGAAGCCACAGGGAAACCCCGGCTCCCCTGGGGAACAGGCTGCCCTGGGATGCCGGCATTCCGGCCCTGGCCCCCGGGCGCAAGCAGCCTCGGGTCAGGCTGCAGATGGGCCGTCTGCAGGAGATGGCTGAAGAAGTCAAGAAGAAGTCAAGAAGATGGCTTCCGCCACAGTGTGATCGAAGCTCCGCCGGTTTCTTAAGGGGCAGAGGGTGTTTCTTTCGAAACCACGGGCGACCTTCCTATGCAGAAATCGAGATGAGCAGATGCCCCAGGTGGGCCGTGGCCTGCTGGGCATCAGGCCAGGAGGGCTACAGGGGCCGCGGTCGCAGCAGAGCACAACCCGGGCCCTGCTGCCCGAGGCAGCCGTCCTGGCCTGAGGGAAGACCCAAACCTCTGCTGGTTTCGGAACTAGCGCTCGGGCGGGACGGTTTGCCCCTACGTTCAGCTGCACCCAGACGGTTCCCTGACACGTCGGCCTCGTGGTTACTGTGTAAAGTTTGTGAAGCGGCTGGAGCCACCCAGGCGAGCGAGTGCCAGCCACGTTCCTGCCGGGGCCAGAGCCCTGGACTTGGAGCAGCCCCGTGCGCCTCTCTGCATTACCATGGAGGGCAACAGCAGGTAGCGTGAGCCAGAGACGGAGGGGGAGCAAAGGAGAGAGAGAGAGGGAGGGAGGGCCGGTGCCAGGACGGCCCGCCAGAGAGCAAGCGGCCCCGGTCGGTCGCCTTCTGCTTTGCTGCTGCTGTGCTGTGCTGTGCTGCGTGGGACAGAAGGAAAGACGGAGAAGGGTTAGGCAGACACGTTAGAAGCGGGTGGATTATTACCTGTGCGACCCCCGTTACGTACAGTGGGACCCCCTCCGACGTCTCAATATTCTCACAGCGACAAAGGATGGTCATGACCTCCAAAGACAGTCTGAGCAGCAATAAATAAGGGGTGGGACACCAAACACATAAGGCGGTTACGAGAGAGCAACAGAACCCCCTTGCCAAGAGAAAAGACAGGGCTTTGCGGGCGGACGGGGGTTTCAGGGCACAGGGAGCGGGCGGGAAGTGGGGAACTGCTGGGCTTTGCTGGGTGCGCTCCAATCCACCCCCCACAGGAGGGGGTCAGCCTTTTCCAACAGGTCCTGGTCTGAGGGGACACCGCCCGAGGTGCTGTGCCCCGAGGGGAGGTCTGTGCTCGGCTGCAGGAATCTCCGCTAGGATCCGGCCCCTTGGCGGGAGCGCACCGTGCCGGCTTCCCTTCCGGAGCGCGGATCCCGCTTCGACTTCTCCCTCAAGGCCTCTCCTCTGAGCGTCTCTGCGCTGCCTCGACCTTCACTGAGAAAGCAAGCAGCCAGAGCTGTTGGTGGGAAGGCGGGTGGGTGTAATTCCAATAAACTGCCGCCATTAAGCCAACCCAAACCCTGCGCTCACCAGGGCAGCCACCTGATTTCGGCTTTCACCAGGGGCCCGGAAAGGGCGAGAGCCGAACTGCGCTGCGGCCCTGCACGGCCTCCTCCCCGGTTTCTGCTTTTGCCAGGCAGTGGGCAAAGGTGCAAGCCGGCCGACGCCCTCTCCTGAGCAGAGACTGTGGGGATGCAGAAGGCCGGCCCCGAGGGGAGGAAAAGGCTCGGGGGCACCACCCAGCATGGAGCATCCCCCCTCCTTGGATTCAACCCGGACTGAGCGGCCGCCTCTCAGTCTGTCCCAAACTGGCTCAGAAATGCTCCGTCCCCATCTGTCCGTCTCCCTCCACTCCTCCTGGAGGCAGAGGCCCAATGCCACCCGGGCCTGTGGGTGACTTGCAACGGCAGTCAGGGGAGCGTCTCCTGCAAAGCACCCACTCGCAAGAGCTTCTGCTCCTTCCTGGAAGCCAGGACACCCCCCCCGCTTCCTGCTCTGGGGAGACCCTTTTCCCTCCATACAGAGCCCAGGAGCAACTCGGGCGGAGGAAAGGGGCACGCGCAGCTGCCAACACACATCCTCTCCTAGGCTCTGCTGGCCCCCTGCCAAAGGGGGCCCGGACGGAGCTGCGTCAGGGGAAGAGCCGGGAGAGGACTTTGCAAAAGAGCCCTCTCCCGTCTGCAAACGTTTTCAAAATGATGGCTTCGTGCCGACTCTGGGGGCTCGCGAAGGGGAGCCTAGAAATCCTGAAAGCGCCCTTCAGCGCCATCCCCTCGCCCCCCGCCTTCTGTGGGGCAGCCCAGTCGGCCCCCGGAGAAGGCCTTCCCCCAACAGTCCTTGGTTCCTCCCCGAGCAAACCCAGAGCTTTCTCCTTCCCGTGTTAGTGCAAGCGGGGGGGGGGAGGGGGAGGGGGAGGGGGAGGCCCTCCCCCGGGCACACAATCCCGCGGTGCAAAGCTGCCCACACCACCCAGGGTGCTTCGCACAGCAAGAACAGCAGCACCAATCACAGAAAACGGGTTTTCAGAGGCTGCACAGAAGACACCCAGCAAGCAAAGCTCACGGGGGGGGGGGGGAGGGGGGACGGAGGGAGGGGGGAGGGAGGAAGCCCGTCAGAAGCCCCGAGCGCCCCCTACTGGCTCTGGAGCGCGACACGGCTACAACCCAGAGAGCAGCACGGTGGTCAAAGCCAAAGAAATCTCGCTCATCTCTAGGCCTGAACAGCTGAGACACATTGACTTCTGGGGTCAAAAACAAGGTGAAAGTTAGCATTAGCAAATGCAAATGAAATCGAGAATGAGGAATTGGAGCGTCCCGGTTTGGAAAACTGGTGGTTCCAAGCTTTAAAAAATGCAAAACGCACTTCTCACGCTCTAAGAACGAAGCCAATTCATCTAAAACCATGGTTTCATGTTTACCGGGATGTTTAAAAAGATGACTTGGGCTGGCATTGCAGGAGGGCTCTCAGACTCACAAGGTTTGGTCACGCCCAGTCATAGCTCACTTTTGGTTTGAAGTCACAGCCTAGGCTGGCTGGGGAATTCTGGGAGTTGAAGTCCACTCGTCTTAAAGTGGCCAAGTTTGGACAACACTGGCCTAGGTTAACACTTCCCTGGGAAAAAATACTAGTTAAAAAGATAACTGTAATATTGAATTATACTCCTAAAACATGAAATTTCGCATTTTATGAAGCACTCTGGCTGCATTGAGCCCGGGGCTCGGAACAGACAATTATTTTACATAGATGAACAGATATTTAAACTCCTGATATCAAGGAATGGATTCAAGATATGTGTTCTTTATTCATTTTTGAAATGTCTATATTCTAAAAATGAGACTACGGAGCAATACATTTTTATATGATCTACATTTAATAATGTTCAGGGGGCGAACTAATTTTATATCGATATCATATGGATCTTCTTTTTTCTAAATTGTCTCCCCCCATCCTGCATGTAGATTTTAATCCTGGCAATGTATGCTGTTTCTTACTGTATTATCCCTGATGTATTATTTGTTTTGTTTTATTACACTTCACTAAAATGAAATTAAAAGTGAACTTCTTGTGTTAAAAGTGGAGGCCGAAGTCACCCTGTTGCCCAAAGAGGTTCCCTCTGAGAGTGCAAAAGACTAAGGGAAGCAGGGGAGCCCGCTGTTCCCGGTTCCTGTTTCTGCATGAATCGCTGTTCTGAGGCCAAACCCGGGCAATGAATCTCACTGGTCGGCACGGGGCAGCCTCCTCTCTCCGTGGACAGGGACCGACTGGGGGACTTCACCATCCTGGGCTGGCCAGAAGGAGCAGCGCTGCACCCCGGGATGGCAGCGGGCAGCTGCTGGGCGGTGAGCCAGGACTGATTTGGCCATTCATTTCTTTGGCTTCTACGCTGCCCAAATCAGCCGGAATCGGAGCAGCCCACGGTGCTGGTATTCAGCTCAACCACCACGGGCCGGCTGCTCCCTGGCAGTACTGCAGGAACACTCAGTGCATGGGCTGAGGAATTGTTTTCATCACGGCAAGGTCTATGCTTTACGGGATCCTGGGACCATAGCTCAACTCCTAGGATTACTTGGGTGGCAGGGCCAGGGCAAGGGAGCAGGAGAAACAACCCGGTACTAAACTGCCCCCCCATCTGCTTATAATTCAGCGTAAATATGCCTCAGACACAGCAGAGTTCCACTGTTTCTGCAGCATGCAACGCAGGCTTGGGGGGGGGGAGGGAAACCCTCCCCGTTTCCCTCCCCCAGAAAGCAGGACATGGGCGCTTTCCAAGAAGGGTCCTGGCACCCAGACTGCCCCGTGCAGCCCATGACTCTCAAAATACGGCACCCCTTCCTCCTCTTCCTTGTATATGGACAGGGTGGATCTGTGGCAGCAGAGCCATCGTGCTGGGCTTGGCCTGGAGATACGGCGCCGCACGCAGGTCACACACTCCAGGAATCCTCGCAGCTGCGATGGCTGCACTGACCGCAAGCCCACCCCATTTCTGGAAGGGCCTCACAGAAGAAAGGATCACACAGCTTGGGGAGCTGGAAGGGTCCTGCAGCTTTCCCTCCTCACATCAGCTGCTCCAGCCATCGTTTTTGTTCCCAGTTTCAAGGCTGGAGGCACGCCGAGAAGGGAGAAAGCCGAGGGAAGAACAGAGTCAGGGCAGGTAAGTCCTACAGGAGTGGAGAGGCACCAGTCCCCCTCCCAGGTGCTCCTTCTACTGCTATAGGACTGCCCCCCCATGTCAAAACAAAGGCATGCCACATCTAGCTTTGCTTTCACCCCCCCCTCCGAAAAGGGAGAGAGGAGGGCGGGCCCTTACCTCTGTGTGTCCGATATGCACCACCACGCCCATGCCCAGCCACCGTAGATGTACTGTTTCTCATCTGAACCGCAGCACCCACCTGCAGGGGAAAGCAGAGGAGAGGGCACGGCAGTTATCGTTTCGTAAAAAGCTGTGCCACCCTTCAGCGCAAAACATTTTCAAGCTCTCTCTCTCAAAGCAGTGAACTCTAAACACTGCAGCAAGACGACAGTCGTTACAGCCGAGGCGGAGTGGGCGCCAAAGATTTGCCTCCTTCCTGCCCCCTTTTCAACCGCAGGCTCCCTTCCCTCCTGCTGGGAATTTTTCTAGGTTGGAGGCACATTTGGAATTTGCAAGGATGCATACAACGGTTGCCATGGTGCACACAGCCAGTTGCAAGGAAACCGAACCGAACCAAACAAACCGTTTTTTCGGAAGGCAAGCTCGGCCCAAGAGGCTTTCTCGCATCCCAGGGGAACGTCTGTGGGGCCCAAAATCCCGTCTGCCAATACACACGATACCAGAAGGTGGGGTTTTCCTCTGCAGCACAACAGCTTCTGGGGTGCCACAGAGTTGTGAGCCCCATTTCCTGAGGGGAAAACTCAAAGCAGGGAGGGACTGAAGCCCTGGAGGCAGACAGTTGTGGAAAAGCTATCCTTATCTGCCAGATGAAAAGGGGCAGGCAGGGCTGGGTGCATAAGGCCCCTTCTCCCCACTCTGAAACCCCCTTCCAGGGGTGCCCAAGTCTTTTCTTGGTTAGAGGAGGCAGCAGGAGGTGGGGCGAAAAGAGCTGTGCCCCATGAAGGCGGGAGATGGGAACTTCAGTCCAGCAATCTCCCGGCATCTGATGAGGCGCGCTGCAATGCACGGAGGCCGACGCCTTTTAACAAAACGTGCTAATCGGAAAAGGAGCTTCCAGACGCCTCCCGATTTCTGGCTGCCCTCCAGCACCCAGACGGTTCTGCAGGATGAAGGATCAGGGCACAGCCGTTGCAGGGGAGGCCTCAGAATCCTGCTCGCCTTTCAAAGGACCCCGAAAACATGGTTTTGCCCACGGGCACGGGGACCACGGACTGGTTTTTTTCTTGTTTTTTTAAATTGTTGTACGGCATTGTTCTTTTTTGTTGTTTTTTATATTTGTTTTAATTGTTTATAAGCTGCCCAGAGTCATATATATGAGAAGGGTGGCTAAATACATTTGAATGAATACATAAATAAATAAACCCGAACAGGGGCTACATGCTAGCTGAGGGTGGGTGGAGGAAAGCTTCAGCAGGTCCAGCCCAGAACAGGGGGTCAGACTAGCTTGTTTTCATTCATTCATTCATTCATTCATTCAGCTTGTACAGCCACCCACCTCAGACCAGTTGATTTCCAAGACACCTTCCAACCCAGTAAAGCTCCAAGGTTTCATCAGCAACGGCATGCATTGCTGACCCATCTCCTTTTCCCTCTTGGCAAAAGTTTTTCAGACCCTTTAGGGCTTGAGAGCCAGAACGTGGCCAGGCGCTGGAAAGCGCGGTGTTCCACTTGGCCTCGCTGAGCACTGTCAGATCATCATCATCATCATCATCATCATCATCATCATCATCATCATCATCTTATCAATATCCTTCTGGAAGGGAGTGGGCCTTTTGTTTCTATCTGGATGGGAGCCAGATTCTTTGACAAAATGATGGGGACGGGGGGCTGAAGACACAAAAGACTGAGAAGCATTGAGACTATAAATTAAGGCACCTTAATTTTTATGCAACACCCCTTTGGAATATGCTACAGCAATGTTTCTCAATCTTCACAACTCTAAGATGTGTGGACTTCAACTCCCAGAATTCCCATGCTGGCTGGGGAATTCTGGGAGCTGAAGTCCTCACATCTTAGAGTTGCCAAGGTTGAGGAACACTGCTCTACAGGAAGCCGACTGAGGATTCCCACCACCCGCAGGAAAAGCTCTCTTTCTTACAAACACACAACTTACATGGAAACACAATCGAACAAAACCAGTCCCAAGAGCCCCACCACCAATCTCTGAAATCCCACGCAGCGTCAGCGCTCAGCTTCTTAGCTCCCCTGTGGCAGAGGTGGGGGCGTTCGTCCCCATTTTATGCCGGCATCAGTGGACGCAAGAGCTCAGAAGGCCTCTCTGCTTTGGCCAAGCGGCGGGCGCTCTAAAAGCTGACCTCAGCGCAAAGGTGAGCATGAAGATTTTTGGTGCATGGAAAGAGCGCTCCTGCGCTCAGTGGAACACGGCAGTTCGCTCCCAAAGTTTTCAAAAAACTTCCATAGCTCGTCACCAGAGATGAGAATTTATGGGAACCAAGCCATGTACTTGCTAAGGCTGTCTAGACAGCTGAAGGGCTAAAGAAATAACTCCTTGCTCTATTTAAGGGGAGGAGCCGGATCTCAAAGATGGATGGGAGAATCTCTGGATCCGAGATATTTATACACACGCCCACAGAGGCTGAATTCTTTATTTACTTAGGTCATCCAAACTCCCTAACCAAATAAAACCTGGCCCATTTATTACCACTGCGACCACAGTTATGGTAGGGCCCATTCCAGCCTCCTTGGAGAGGTGGCAGGTCACTGTGCTAATAACAATAAGGCAATCTCACAGCCATTGCTCCTGAGTCATCTGCTCTGCTAATGTAGCTGTGGGAAGGGAAGGGAAGGGAAGGGAAGACGGGCCGGGCACTCAGAGAGACCACCCTCGCTCATTCTGCGGTCGGAGACTTCTTTGGGCAGCTCCACGCAAGAAGGAAGAGCTACGGTTCACACAAAGCAGCAGAGATCTGGGAGGCCAAATTCTGCAACGAATCCTGCCTTTTGCCATGAATCGCCCGGGCCCAGAAGCCGGACTACGCACAGGATTCCGCTTGGTCGCTTCCACTGCAAAGAAGCCGAGAGCTCTCCTAGGATCAATTTGGCGACAGGCCAATTCCCATTTCCCTGCCTGTGACCTTCCTCAACTGCAATGCCTAGCAAACGGAACTGGAACACGCCGACCTATTTCTTGAGCCCAGCCCACCCGGCGGTCTAGTTGCACCACTGCCCTGGGACACACATCCCAATCTTGTCTAATGCTCAGCTGATCTCCCCTTCCCCCTGCAGCACTATTTAACCTTGCTCCCCCTGCGGCAGAGATGGCCGCAGAGATATCTACTGTTTCACACCAAGATGGGATTTACAGCCTGATGCGCAGCTCAACCTGGGGAATGGGAGGCCCCAGATGCGCTTTGGAGGGATCTCAGCTCCCAGCCACCAGCAGCGTTCTCCACCAAAAAGAAGAACACTTTGGGAGAAGCCCCTGCTCCAAATGCCCTGGATCCACTTTGCAACTTGCTCCGTCGGCACCTGGCAGCCTCTTGGGCAGCTTCGCGGCTCCTGAGGGCTGCTGCTAATTCACAAGGAGCAACACTGCGGGCACTAGGCTAAGAGAGGGATTCATCCCTTCGTCCCACAACAGAAAAGCAGCTTTCATTTACGGCCTGACGTGACCGAGCCGAGGCCAGCTGGTCGTGCTCCTGTGCTACTCAGACGCACGCTGCACACGGACAGCCAGACCGGGTGCACGCGAAGCAGACTGTTCCCCTGAGGAGCGAGGGGGAGGCATGGCACGCAGCACGGCCCTTGGGCAGCCTGCTGCTTTTCTCCCGCCCGGACCCTCGGGACGCTGCGCCGGCTACGTAATCAGACTGGCTCAGATGGAGGCACCGCACTCCCGTTGAGCAAGCCAGGCGGGGGAGCGATGGCGGGGGACAGCAAGGCAGCCGGCGCTAATGCGCATCGACCTGTTTCCTGGCTGGGCTGCCCGAGGGGGCAGGAAGGTCACTCGGGAGCCAGCTCCCAGGCAGGATCTGCCCTATTCCGGGGCAAAGGGGGATCCCCGTGCGCTCCTCATTGATTGCAGAAGGAGACGCGGGCGACCGCGGTCCTCGTGAGCAAACGTCAAGCCTGCCGTTCCCGCCTGCAGCCCAAGCGGTTTCCCCAGCACCACCGCGTCCTCATTGTTTGTACTCTTGGTGTAAACTAGGCCACTCCGGAGCTGGAGGAGCTGAAGGAAGCTCTTGCAAAGAGGCCCTTCCTTCTGCTGGATGATAAGTGCCTTCAGCCGCCCAGGGCCCCCCAGGCAGGGAAAGCGTTTCTATTTCTGGGAGGAGAGCGTGTGGCTCGTCAGGCACACGCTGTGCAAACTGAAACTGCGCTCAAGAAAAGTATGCGAGTCCCCGTGGCAGGGAGGGAGCTCCGGAGAACACCTTCAGGAAGAGAAACCCCTCAGGAGCTAGAACGAAACAGGACCTTCCCAAGAATTAACCTTGTCAGGGCCAGACCCCTCCTCCCCCAAACGATTATGGGAACCGAGAAGGATCTTGCGACTGGATCATGAAATACACCACGGCCTTTCTGCGGCTGGCCTCCACGGGGGAGAGGGTCTGTTCAAGTGGCCATGCCTCTTTCCGGGCTCCACGTCACGGTGTTTTAAAAAAAATTCCGCCTCTGAGTCAGCCAGCGTTGACTCCTTGAGACCGCCTTGACTGGTCCCTGCACTTCTCTTGGCAAGATTTCAGAAGCGGTTTGCCATTTCCTCTTCCCAGGGCTGAGAGAGGAACTGGCCCAAGGTCACCCCGCGGGCTTCGTGCCCAGGTGGGACGAGAACCCGCGGCCTCTGGTTTCTAGCCTGGGGCCTTAACGCTACACCAGGATGGCTCTCCCCGCATCACAACGGCTAGGAATTTTCTCCAGTATCTGAGGCTGTAGCTCTTCCTGAACCGGTCGCCAGGCTCCACGAGTTCTTATGGGCGGCCAGCAAGAGACCAGAACTCGAGGCTGGAGGTGCAGTGGATGATCCCAGGTTGTAAGAATTGTGGCTCCTGGGTGATTTCTAGTATTATTTACACTTACATCCTGCCTTCTTTTCCAGGAGCTGAAAAACACTCCCCCGCTTCCTTTTATCCCCAAAACAAGGGCCCTGTGAGGAGCGTGACTGGCTTAAAGCCACTCAGGGAGCTCCTGTGGCTGAGGAGGACCTAGAACCCCTTCTCCCCGGTCCTGGCCCGGCACCTTCCCCACAGGCACTCTGACTCTGGGGGTGAGAGGGAGGGACTGGCCCAGAGGTCCCAGGGAGCATCCTTGCCTGGGGGAGACGTGAACCTGGGTCTCCCCACTCCTGGTCCAGCCCTTCCCCACACTTGCTCTGGGGCTAGGAGGGAGGGACTGGCCCAGAGGCTCCCAGGAGCTTCCATGGCTGAGGGAGGGACTAGAACCTGGGTCTCCTCCAGTCCGTTTCAGTGCACAATAACTGATGGAGGAAAAACTTTAAAATCCCAATTCTCCCCATTAGGCACAATTTTAGATGCCTTATCCTGGCTCCCTGTAACCTTCCTTCGCTAACGCAGAAGCTGAGTCGCCTTTTCTCCAGCACCACCAGGTTCTCTTTTTGGGGATGGGCTAACCGGAACTACGTCCCACCACAGTCCCGCTACAGATTTATACAAAGGCCTCCTCCTCCTCCTGAATTCTACTCCCATTTCCTCCCTTGGACTTGGGCCAGAAAGCAACTGGGCTCAAACCCCCATTCAGCCCCGAGCGGCCCCGGGGATTGGGGAAGGGACAGGGACTTCCCGACATTAAGACAGGAAGGAAACGGGGCTCCTGGCGTGAGTTATGGCTGACTGAAGACATCTCCATGCACGAGTGGAGACGACGACCACTGTGAAGAATGAAAAACCGGAGAGGAGACCAGCCCTTCGAAACTCTCTGGAGAGGGAGAGATCGGGAGATCGCCCATGAGTGTGCTGAATGGCAGTTCCTCGCGAGGAGACCATAAAACAAATTTGAAGAACAAGTACATAATTAAATAATATACTCGTGGGAAGGGACTAAAATGGACCTAAACCCATATTAGGAACTGAGGCTTCATGAAGGGTGCAAATGGACACTAGAGGGAACTAAAGGACCAGGCAGAAAAGAGTTAAAATGGTTAAGCCAGCTATAACTTTTCCTTATCTTAAAGAGTTTTTTACATGGGCTGAAATATTAGTAACTAATATCTCAGAAAGGATACAGATTTCGATAGATAAAAACTTTTAGAAGATGATGTGAAAAAGTTTTTAAAACTTTTACCTGACATAAGGTTTCCAGGGAAGCAACGGTGGACTGAAGGCGGTTCGGAGCCTTCAAAAGGACACCGGGTTTGCCCACTTCCTTTCTTAATCTCTTCTGGAAATTGCTTGTCAACCTCAACCAGGACTGAATGATGAGGTTTAAAGATTTGTGTATAGGTAAGATATGGGAAGAAGAGATTTTTTTTAATGTATTTTCAGAGAAAGTGATATGATGTTAAATGGAAAGGATTACAAAGTTGGCTTATTTGATTAAGATTAAAATATAGATGTGTGTGCTTATTTCTGGTATGTGTTAAACTTGTAAAGGAGAAAATAATAAGAAATTAACTTGTGTTAATTGATTAATATGTTGTTTCTGGTAGCTTTTAGGGGATGTTTCTTCACTAGGTCCAAATGATGAGGCTTTAATAGATAAGAGATGGGAAGAAGAGGGGTTTTTGTTGTATTTTTAGAGAAAATGATAAGTTACTGTGTTAAAAGTAAAGGAATACAAAACTGATTTATTTGATTGTTAAAATACGTAAGTTGTTAGTTCTGGTAACTCTTAATTGACGTTGAATGAGGCGGCTTTATAATTTGTTTAAAGATAAGAGATATGGGAAGAGATCCTTTGTTGAAATGTTAGAGGTGGTGATAAGTTACTGAAATTGTGTGTACTTGCCTTGATGGAGGGGGAAGTAATTTCTTTATACATCTTTTTTCTTTATATATTTTTTCCTTTTTCTCTTTTTCTCTGCACTTTTTCTTTTTTCTCTTTATATAGTTTGCATTAGCTTTTAAAGTATTTTAAAACTTTAATAAAAATTATTTTTTAAAAAACCCTTCTATCTGACATAGCTATTATAATGTTTGAAGGCATGGAAGAAAACAAAATTGAGATGTCCAAAATGGGAATGCAAAAGACAAATGAAGAAAAGATCTGGACGCACAACAGCTGCAACAAGAAATTCTGGATGATGCCTCTTTATGGGGTTTTCAGAGTAGGCTGGTGAAAGCTTTGAAGGTTCCTTGTAAATGCCAAAGAGTGATGAAAGAGCAAATCCTGCGATGCCATAGGAAGGATTTAAAGGTCAAGATTGTGCAGAGCAAAAAGAAGAAATGTGAAGTTGGACTATTTGACCAGGGATAATATTTCTGGTAATTCCCAGTGGACTTTTTGCTGAACTCGGATTGAAAAGATGGTGATTTCTGGATTGTGAATAGATTTTTTTTTTTTATTTGTAGCTTTAAAAGAGGATGAAAAGTTAGTATACAGTAATGTGAAAAAGAAAGCCCACCCTCTTTTGAGTTCTATGGCTTTACAGGACATACTAGGACAAACTAGAAGAAAAAAAAAAGTTGAGAAGGTGCAGAAAAAAAAGAAAAAGAAAAAGAGAAGAGAAGAGAAAAGAAGAAAAGGCAGCAAAGACATATTTATTTATTTATTTATTTATTTATTAAATTTATATGCCGCCCGTCTCCCCCAGAGGGTGACTCTGGGCAGTTCACAATTAAACAAGCATTAAAAACAATAAAAATATAAATATCCATATTAAATTAGCTAGAAAAATAATATTATACAAAAGAGAGTATACCATTCAAGGTGACGGGGGGGCAGAATTGGTTACCCCACCCGCCAATTCCAATAGTGCGAGCCCCCACAATATAAAAGAAGTGCCTTCCAATCTTCGTGACACTGAGCATAAGCTGATACAGTCGTGTGAAAAAGAAAGCCCACCCTCTTTGAGTTCTATGGCTTTAGGTACCAGGACATCATAAAAATCATCTGGTCCTTAGCAGTTCTCAAAAGTAGGTAAATACAACCTCAGATGAAGAACAACACATGACATGGTACACCATGTCATCATTGATTTTACAAAAAGAAAGCCACAATGGAGAAGCCATGGGTGAAAAACTAAGTACACCTTATGATTCAATAGCTTGTAGAACCACCTTTAGCAGCAATATCTTGAAGTCATTGTTTTCTGTATGACTTTATCAGTCTCTCACATCATTGTGGAGAAATTTTGGCCTGCTCTTCTTTACAACATTGCTTCAGTTCAAGGGCATTTGATAGCAGCACCTGGCTGCTACTTAGCCTCTTCATACGTATGGAAGCAGTAAGGGTGTACTTAGTTTTTCACCCATGGCTTCTCCATTTTGGCTTTCTTTTTGTCAAATAAATGACGACATGGTGCAACATGTCATGTGTTGTTGTTCATCTGAGGTTGTATTTACCTACTTTTGAGAACTGCTAAGGACCAGATGATTTTTATGATGTCCTGGTACCTAAAGCCATAGAACTCAAAGAGGGTGGGCTTTCTTTTTCACACGACTGTATCAGCTTATGCTCAGTGTCACGAAGATTGGAAGGCACTTCTTTTATATTGTGGGGGCTCGCACTGTTGGAATTGGTGGGTGGGGTAGCCAATTCTGCCCCCCCGTCACCTTGAATGGTATACTCTCTTTTGTATAATATTATTTTTCTAGCTAATTTAATATGGATATTTATATTTTTATTGTTTTTAATGCTTGTTTAATTGTGAACTGCCCAGAGTCACCCTCTGGGGGAGACGGGCGGCATATAAATTTAATAAATAAATAAATAAATAAATAAATATGTCTTTGCTGCCTTTTCTCCTTTTCTCTTCTCTTCTCTTTTTCTTTTTCTTTTTTTCTGCACCTTCTCAACTTTTTTCTTTCTTCTAGTTTACTTTGCCATTGCTTTTAACTATGTTTATTAAAAACTTCAATACAATTATTTACAAGAGAACAGGAAAGAAATGTAACTAACATTTCAGATGGAAGGAAAGACCACTGGGGATTTCCTGCTGTAGAATCTGCTCTCCTGGATTCCCCACCCCAAAACCTAAAACTCTATTATATTGAAAACCGACCAGCTCCCTGAGATAATTTCCAAAAAGGGGGTCTCGGAATAAAATGGCACCGGCTGAGCTTCAAGCCCAAGGAGGGTCACAAGGGGAAAAATCCACCTTTCCAGAACTTAAAAAACTGCTCCTCCACCCAAACCAGCCCAGAGCGTAAGACGGGAGGCCCACTGCCCACAGCCTCCAGGGGCAGCTGGACCACGGGGCCCCCCCAGAGCAAAGCCATCCACCTCCCCCCTTCTCTCCGGTCCCATTTGTAATTGCCGCACCTCCAACCGCAGCCAGACTGGGAGGAAGCAGGAGTTCCAGCCAACGTCCTGGCAGCTGGAAAGCCTCTCCAGCTATCTGAGAGGCGTTAGGAGGGAAAGACAACAACAGGAAGCACGCCCCGTGAAGGGGCCTCGCTTGGTTTGCTCAACCTTGGCAAAGCCGCGTCCCCGGATGCCAGACGTGATAGCCGCTGCCGGGAAGAAGGCAGTTCTCAAAGAAAGATGGTTGCACAACTGCATTACTGAGCGCGTTTGGGCTCCTCACCGAATCCTACTTGCTGGTAGGGCTCCTCCTGGGGCTTACAGGTTAGAGCAGTGTTTCTCAACCCTGGCAACTTTAAGATGTGTGGACTTCAACTCCCAGAATTCTCCAGCCAGCAAGAGAAATAGCAGAGAGGCATTTGGGAAGGGGTCAGCCCCAGCTGGGAAGCCTGAGCATTTGATGCCAGAGGCACTGGACTGGATGCCCCCAATGCCAATGCACGAGTCACAGGTCCCCAACCCCTCCACGGTGTGGACGGCAGACAGGACTCGCTCATGGTGCACAGAATCATAGGGTTGGAAGGGACCTCAGAGGTCGTCCAGTCCAACCCCCGGCTGACTCCAGGATTGGCTATGCCATTGCCCAGAGATGACCGTCCAGCCTCGGTTGGAAAACCTCCAGTGAAGGGGAGGAAACCTCTCCCTGCAGCGGTAACCTACTCCGCTGACTGCCTGACCTTCCTCTCTGGAAGTTTTTCCTCATGTCTCCCCTGTGTCGACATCCTTGAACCTTCATCCCACGACTTCTAGTCTCATCCTCAAGTCTGAACCCTCGAGGACAGCCCTTCGGGTATTTGCAGACCGCCATCAGCTTCCCTCTCAGCCTCCTCTTCTGCCAGCTAGACGTGCCCAGGCCTTTTCACCGTCCCTCGCAGGACTTGGTTTCCAGTCCGTTCACCATCTCAGTAGCCCTTCTCTGGACTTGCTCCAGTTGATCCATGTCCTTTTGAAACGGAGTTGTGCAGAACCGAGTAAGACTCGCTGCATGCGCCAAGGGCACTCTAGGACTTTAAGCCCTCCTGCCCCGGGGAACTCCAAAGTGGGGCAGAGGCTCTGATTGCAGTGCCACTCAAAGGACACGGTGTTTCCCATTCTGCATCTGATGAGGACGTGCCCCAACCCTGTTGCACTAAGATCACCACCCTCAAGAGTCCGTCCCTCGTGCGATGGGCGGTGGCCAATCTCAAATGCTGCCGGTTTTGAGCCAATCCTTGCTCCCAGCACAGTAGTCTCCCATGCAGACCTCAGATGTCGCTTTCGTGGTTGAATGAAAACAGGTAACTCCTTCTGGGTGCCACTCCCCAAGACCAGAGCTGTTGTAAAAACAACCAGGCTTGATGTACAGAGTTAATGCTCAAGGCAAATACAGCCAAGCCTACGTTTGCCACATCATCCTGGTTGTCAGGCACACACAGGGACGGGAAATAAACAGACGGGGAGTCACGATTTTCCAGAATGTCTTTATTCTATTTTCATGCAGGCACCCCCAAGACTTCAGTACAGGAAAAAGAGGGGGAAAGACCACTGTACTGTCATTCAGCTCACGTCCTGGGCTAAGATCTTAAGTGCCTTGCTGGGTCTGAGTTAGCAGGTTGTAACAGCTCAGCCACTGTGGTTTAAGGGCCATTTTTCAATCCTAATCTATGATGCAAACCCCCAATAAAGTCACCCCAAATAGCCCGAGACGGCCAACCTCTCCCAACCCACCATAATCTTCAGGATCTTACAAGGCAATGTTGATTTGCGACATTATTTTTCTCCCATTCTGAATGTCCACAAAAGCCCTCTATGCCTGCGGTGGATCCTCTGGCGCCATGGGTGGTACACTGCGCATGTGCAAAACTCCGGAGGCATTTTTGCCCCAGGCACCTCGAATTAAAAAGATCCTCTCTAGCAGAGCTGCCGAAGACCCTCTGCCTTGTAGCCACCATATCGGGCTAAAGGGACCAGTGGCTTAATTCACAGAACCACAGGGCTGGAAGGGACCTCAAAGGTCATCTGTCCAACCCTGCCAAGGCAGGAAACTCACAGCTCCGCAAGAGGGGCTCCAGATGGTTTGTCCGAGGAGCGCCCCGCATCGGGAGCCTCCCCTCCAGAGGCGTCGGGTCCAGCTTCCCTAATCCCGGATAACATCCTTTCCCAGCGCCATCGCCTGCAGGGGACCTGGATGCGGAGAGGACCGTGGAGCAGAGGCACATGAAGGGAAGGACCCTGAAGCCACAGGTCACACGCGCAAGGCGAGTTAAACGCCACGGGAGCTCCCTCGCCACAGACCCGGGACCAACGCCAAAGGCAGCCCCAGCGCCTCGCTGAGAGACGCTGTCGCCAAAAACGAAAATCGAATGCACGTCTGACACGTACGCCCGTGAAAGAGACGCATTACTTTCAGGCCAGGACTCCCCTTGCCCAGGCCAAAGGCAGCCAGGGCGTGGCCCTGGCAGCGGGCTCCCACTGCCTTGCCAGAGCCACCCATCCACCGCAGGGGACCCGGCCGCTGCAGAAGCCAAGGAATGCAGAAGGAAGAACGGTCCTCGTGGAGAAAACACGCACGCAGCACGCGCCCTCGCCGAGGAAATCGTTATCCGCTTTTCGGAGGCGAACCGGCGTTCCTCAACCGACGGCCCGCTCCTCCCGAAGGCCGCCCGGGCTGCAACCCTCCTGCTCCGGAGCGCGGCCCGGGCGAGGAAAGAGCCCTCTGCGCGTGGCCAGGGGCACCCTCTCCCGCTGCTCTGGGGCGCCGGACCTCGCGTGCGGGGCTCGGCCTCGGCAGGCGTTGCCGCCCCTCGCCCTCGGGCAGGGCAGGGCAGGGCAGGGCAGGGCCGGGAAGAGCCTCCTGGAGACACGCCCGGAGCTGCGGGAAATGCCTGCGCCCCCGGCCGCGGACCCTCCTCCCCCGCCCAGCGAGGCCAAGGGCGCCCCCGAGCAGCGGAGGGGCGCCCCGCGTGGGCAGCCCCGTCTCCGCGGCGCCACGGAGGACGGGCGGGGGCTTCGGGGCGAGAAAGAGGGGCGCCCGAGCACGCGCGGGACGGCCCTCCGCCCAGAAGGGGGGGCTTGGGCGCCCCCTCCGCGAATGCCTGGGGGCGGGAGCGCGCTCAGGGGGCTGCCGGGCGGCAGGAAGGGGCAGAGGGGCCCCTGGGACCGCAGAGGGAGGGGCGCTTCCCTGAAGGCGGTTTGCAAACCCCGAGGAGGGGCTGGGGCGGGGACGCGCGCACGCCAGCCCGGGGCCGGCAGCTCCCCGAAGGGACACGCGAATGCAGCGGGGCCGCGTTCACACGTGACGCGCCCGTGGACGCAGCGCCCCGCGACACGCAACCCGTCCACACGTCCCGAGCGGCCTACCTGAGACGACGAGCGCCTCGTTGGGCCCCACCGTGTGGCAGTTCCCCATGGCAAGCGCGGCTCGCTCGGCCCGGCACCACTCCGCTGCCGCCGCCTCAGCCTCAGCCGCGGCACTCCCGGCCCCGCCCACCGGAAGGGCGCACGGACACTTCCGGGCGCCATCTTGGCGCGCCTGAGGGTGGCTCCCCGCCCGCCGGTTCTGGGGGCCGCGTCCGCGCGAGTGTGAGGGCGCAGCGGGGGGGGCGCTTCGCTTCGGTCCGCTCCGCTCGCGGGGCCGGGCGCGCCCGGGTCGGCGGCCGCCGGAAGCCCCGAGAAGGTGAGGCCGAGTGGGGGCCTCGACCCCCGTGGCCGCCTCGCGGCCGGGGGAGGCCGCGGCCGCCCGCCCAGCGGAGGACCGGCGCCCCTGGGAAGGGGGCGTGAAGGTCGCTGGACGAGCCCCGCGGCTCCTAGTCCTTCCCGACGGGACTCCTTCGTGGGCGCCCCTCCGTTGGAATGCCACTTGCAGGCGCGGAACCGTGGAGCGGGGAGGGCCGCCAAGGCCGCTGAAGTGCAGCCCACTGCCCCGCGCGGGAGACCCGGCGGAGCCTGCTGAGGGGCCGTGGCCTGGCCCAGCCTCTGCTCGGGAATCTCCTGAGGGGGAGAACCCGCGGCCTCCACGGGGAGGCCCCCACCACTCTAAGCTCTCCCTTAGCCCTGCTCAGCATCTAGAAGCTGCAAATGGCACCTGGGTTTTGTGTTCTGGTCGTCCTTTCTGCGGCCGTGGAGGAGAGCGCGTTATCCCTGCAACATCCCTTTGCAGGCCCGAATGCGGCTATCGAGTCTCCCCTCCGCCTTTTCTCCAGACTGACCAGCCCGGGCTCCTCCTGCCCGTCCTCAGGCCTCTGCCTCGTTTTCACTGCTCTCCTCTGAACTGCCCTGACCTGTCAGGATTCTTCTGGAAGACGTCCCTGCGACTGCCATCTCGGTGGGGCTTCCCCGGTGCCACTAGGGAGACCAAGCAAGAGGCTGTCAAAAGGCATTGCCTCCGGACACCCACCCTAGTAGCGGAGAGGCAGACATCTTGGAATCAGGACTTCCAGAATGAAGGAGAGGTGGTGGGATCAGACTGATGCCCCCCCCCCAATTCATTACAGCATGACTGGAGGGTCTGAACGATACACAAGGCGAAGACGAGGTTCGGAGGGAGATGTCTCTGGAACTCAGCTGTTCTCATACCTTGTTTCGGGAACCAGGCCGTGATGAGCCTTAATATGGCCGATGTGCTTAGTCACAGTAAGTCATTTTGCAAGCAGCAGCTGGGTTTGGTTAATCTAGGTTTTCTTCCTGGAGAAGGTCTGTGTGATTGATGAGCGGGTGCTGATTAGATGGCATATAATCAAGTCAACTTGAGTTCAGCAGGTTGTGTGAGATATCCAAGATGGTATTGTTACAAGATTCCTGCTTCGCGGCTAACGGATCAACATTGGCTTTACACTGGACAACCGCAAAGATTTGTTTGGGACATCTTCCTAACTTGCATCCCCCGGTTTTACCTTCCGTAGCCTAGAATTTGATCAAGTCAGCTGCTTAAGAAAGAAGAAATAAAGCAGGACCACCCGTTCGTATTCTTCAAAGAGGGAGACTATAACTCAGAGCAGAGCAGGTAGCAAGAGCTGGAAGAGACCTGCTTTTGCAAGGAGCCATGAAGAATTGCTGCCTGTCAGTAGAGAACATTCATGTAATTGGACAAATACTCCACCTTGCTCTGAGACACCCACTTCCTCTGTGCCGGTGAAAAGAATGCTATTTTTGGAAATTCTCTTTCCACCCCTTTTCCTGGTCCCAGCCTGGGAATAGGAAGGAGGGACCCTTTTCATACAGATCATTGAAAGTCCAGAAAAATGGCCAGGGGTGGAGAAAAGAGAGACCAAGAGCTTGATGGCGTTTGTTTATTTAAAAGATTTGTATGGCCGCCCATCTTAAAACACAACTCTGGGCAGCTCACAACAACAAACTCTTAGACGGTTTCCAGCTTTTAAACTTCTCAGGAATTAAACGCTTGTATCGGATACACCACAACCCCTAGGTGGTTTTCTGATTCCCTTCAGTTTGATCTCATAGTTTAATCTGAAGCCCTCTTTCAGTTACCGCCAAGGCCCCCTGCGCTCCTCCCTGGAGATGAGCCCCGTCTAAGCAGTTAGTCCCAGCAGCCTCTCGCTGAATTCCCAGAGCTTCTTGGCCAAGACGTCATCGCAGGCCTGCGGCCAGGGCTCCTTCTGTTGGCATCTTGCAAAATACCGCCCGCTGAGCATTTCAATGCCTTCCTCAGTGGCACAGTAGATCGTGGTCTGAGCTCCTTCGTTACAGTCTTGCAGGAAGGGCTTGATGAACAGGAATGACACCTGGAACCACCCCATAAAGGAGGAAACCATGTTCGTCTTAATGAATCCTGAAAGCAAAAGCAGTTGGCCGTTGAAGCAGCACGAGGGCGGAAAGGAAGCCCTTTTCAGGGTTACCCAGACGGATCGGGAGATTGCAAATGGAACGGTCGGCACGACACCCGTTTCCCACCCGTTTCCCACAGGAAGCTTGGACCACTGGGCAGTCTTTGGGCAACATCTAATATTTTTCAGAAGACCACGAGCTGAAGTGGGTGGGTGAGTGATGATGCAAATGGGGGAGGGGGCTGCATCACACATATGAATCCATTCCAGTGGCTAACCAAATCAAATAACTAATAATAAATAATTTTCTATCTTTTCTCTTATCAAAGCTTTTGGGTTAGTGGCCGAAATCAGCATAAAAGGGATACTCACAAAACGGCTATGGGACAAGATACAAAATAGTTTCTGTGGGACAGGACTTGTCCCACACTGGGGAAGCTCCTTGCTCTGGCATGTTCACACCAAGAGAGGGGGAATGAAGGAAAAGAAGAAGGCTGAGAATAAAGAAGAGCAAGAGATTTGGGGAAGCCTCATCCTATTAGCTGAGAGGATGGCAAACCTCTTCCTATCTGGCTGACCTATTGAGGAAAATCACTGCGTTGCTTTGCAAAGCCCCCTTTGAAGAGCTGCTGGGGGAGAATGAATTTGCCTCCCCCCACTTGAAAGCAGAAGAGGGGGAATGCTTGGGAGGAGCTTCAGCATGACCTTGAGGACACCCTATTGGGTACCTCTGAGCAAGACTTCCACCTACCTGGATGAACTGCATAGGAGGTAACGTTGGATCCTTCCAGCCGGTTGGCCAACTCTCGGACATGCAGAATATTGGCTAATTTGCTGTTACAGTATGATTTAAATGCCTTCCATTTCCCCTCGGTCGGCTTGTGGATGTTCTGAAAGTCTATCTTCCCTATCTGATGCGATTCAGAGGACACTACTATGATCCGGCTAGGGGCACAGCGCTTCAGCCGGTCCAAGAGAAGGTGGGTCAGGAGGAAGTGAGCTAAGTGGTTGACCTGGAATGCTTGGTTGAAGCCATCCTCAGTTTTACTATTGTCAGTGACACCTGCCAGAAAGGTAAGCTGATTAAACCATCAGTAGGACATCTCTTCTCAAACCATAGCCAAACTGCCTCAGGACTCTCAAGAGAAGCACTTGAAACCCACAATGTTCTCAACGATCCTCCCCATTTTGTCATCCAGATACCCTGGTGTGTATCTGCTCTGCACCCAACAGGAGCACCCAAGCCCCTGCCTCCGGCCCTCCCTCACCTGCATTGTTGATGAGAATGTCCAGACGGGGCTCGGATCTCAAGAACGTCTCTGCAAAAGCTCGCACGGAGTCCAGGTTGGCCAGGTCCAAGATCATGAAGACAACCTCATTGTTCCCACTTTCCTGGAAAGAAAGAAGGAATACGTAGCCTTGGGTGTGGCTGCTAAGGCCAGTGGCTTAAAAGGGGGTTGAAGAAATTCGCAGCAGACAGGTGTACGAGTGGCTGTCGGTCTGGAAAACTGTATGTTACCTCTCAGTCATTGATAGTTGGAGGAACCGCGATCAGAGAAGGAAAGACCCCTTGGGTATATTTGCTTACAAAAAAACCCATCTCTCCCTCTGGTCATCTTGGCTTTCTTGGTGGGCTATAACATTTCCTAGATTTGTTGCTGTTGTCATCCTCCATCAAACTGTAGCTGACTCCCTGTAACTCTACAGGTCAAAGCTCTCCAAGCCAGATTACTCACTGGAAGCCAGATTCATGAAACAACTGTCAACTTTAGGACACATCTTTGGAAAGATGATTATTTGTTTATTCAATTTATATGGCTGCCTGTCTCATAGGAATGAGTTTGGTTGGCCTGTGACCAAAACAAATCAACAATCCACGTAACTAATCTCCGAGGTAAATAAGGATTGTTCCCAATTTACAACAGAGAAAAAAACAAAACCAATCAACCAGCAAAGCTTGCTTGAGCTTTTGGCCCAAAGGTCTGGAAACAGCCAGGTCTTTAGCGCCTTGTGAGAAGCTAACAGGGTCAGTGTCCTCCAAATCTCTGGAGAGATGCTGTTCCACAAGGTATGTGCTGCCACAGAGAAGGCACGACTTGGGGTCCATCAAGATGATATGGCTCGATAGGACAGACCCAGAGCATGCCCTTCTTGCAGTTTTGGTGGGGCAAGGAGAAACCATGTGAGGTGGGTGATCCCATAAACAGCCCGCCCTATGTTATGTGAGGCTTCATCAGTAATAACCAGCACCTTGAACCCTTTCTGTCCGCCTTGCCCAGCAGTATCATCTTTTCCATAGATGTATCACCCCTCATGGTGTGTTCAACATGGTATGGCTTTATTTCAGGATCCTGGCTTCCAGTGAGTGTTCTGGCTTGATTTCCTAGTATTAAATGGTGGGTTTTCTTGGTTGCCCACGGAATGCAAAGTAGCTTCTGCAGCAAACTTCTTCCTCTCGCTCTTGCACTGGGTCCATCCCTTGCATCCGTACATCATAAGAGGGAAGACCCTCAAGTCGAGCATTTCAACTTTTGTCTTGACTGAAATGTCTTGGTCTTCCATGAGCTTGTCTCAGTCCCTCAATGCCTTTTGGCCTATTGTCATCTTTTCTGAATCTCTTTTGCAGATCCACCATCTTTATCAATTCTGGAGCCTAGAAAATTGTAATTGTCAATTATTTCTTTTGTTTCATAGTTTAACTTAAATGCTTCTTTTCTGGTTGACATAATCTTAGTTTTCTTGATGGTCAAGCAGAGCATTGTCTTTTTGCTCTCCTGTTTTCCTTTTAGAATGATTGTTCTTAGGTGCTTGTTCCTTGTGACATTATCATGAAGTTGGAATATTCCAGTGATCTTTCTGGTTTTCTTAAATAGATCCTTTGTTCTTCCCATTCTATTTTCTTCTTCTGTTTGTCTACACTCAGTTCAGATAGACCTCTTTATCTCTTCTCAGCTGTCACAGGAAGTTTTCACTGAGATTGCTACTTTTGCCAGATCTCCTCTGGCTTTTCCCAGTCTTCTTTCCTTAGTTCCGTGTTTCTCAGCCTTGGCCACTTTAAGACGTGTGGACTTCAATTCCCAGAATTCCCCAGCCAGCAAAGTTGTAGCTATTTCTGTGGCCTTGTTTGATACCCAGTGTGTTCTCTGTTTCCTTCAGGCTCTTATTATGCGCTTTCCAGCTTCCTCTCTTTCAATCATTTCACTTCTTCCCATAATTCTTCAGCTCTCTGTCCACAAAATCCAGGTCTTTGAATCTGTTTCTAACCTCAATCTTATATTCTGAAGTGGGTTCTAGGTTCTATGTCATTGGGATTGGATCTTTCCGAGTCTTTTTCAGTCTGATGTGTATTTCTGTGATTAGTAGGTGATGGCCCGATCCATAGCCAGCATCTGGCAGTGTTTTTCCAATTCAGCATAGAGCTTTTCCATCTGTTGCTATGTAAGATGTAATCTATTTGATTATGGTATTATCCATTTGGAGGCCTCCAGAGGTAGAGCTGTCACGTCTTAGCAACGCACATATACAGACGTCTATCAGCTGTTGTCTTCCCTCATTGCAGAGCTCTAGCCCAAATTTCCCAACTCTTTCCAATACAGGATCCTCTCCAGCTTTTGCATTAAAGTCACCAATCGTTATTAGAACATTCTTCTTTGGTGTCTGATCTGTTATTTGATCTTTTACTTGTAATTCTTTCATAGAACTAATCAAGCACTTCTTCAGCACCCATCGTTGGTACTTACAGCTGTGTAATTGTGAAATAGAATGGTCTGAAAGATTTAATGGTGTCCCATTACACATGCAGCAAAATGTTTTGAATTGGTAATTGCTACAGTACTCCATTTTTTTCCTGCAGGTTTCACTTCCAGAATAGAACTTGTTGAATTCATCTCATTTTGTCCATCTGAATTTAAACATCTAGAAGAATATATTCTTCCATTCTGTAAGGTTTAATTGTGCCAAGGTTAGATACTCCTCAGCTCCTGGGGATTCATTTAAAAGCTCCTCAGCTCCTTTTCTGATATTAAGCACCAGAGTCTGGTTCCATCAAAACCTGACTCTTCTGTCCAGGCCCAAGTCTTCCCAGAGATCTCCCAGAGCTCACCATCTTCTCCCACATGAAGGCAGCTCTCGTTGGCCTGCGTGTGGAAGAGGCAGCATTTCTGAGAAACTCCCTTTGGTGGTTTGCACTTTTCACCCCCTACTTAGCAACCTAAACTCTGCTTCCAGGTTGCACAACTAATGTCATGATATCATTTGTGTCCATAATCACTTGAATTTCCCTGGAGCTGGTTCAGATGCTGCTGCTTGAAGTCCTTCACCTTAACCCTGGTCATCCACCTTCGCCAAAGCAAATGCAGTCCCCCACTACCACAAATGATGCAGTCGAGTCTCCCACATTGGGGGAAATTGCGGGGGTCAGTACACCCGGAGTACAATGGAAGAGCCTGACCCTGGGAAAACCACCTGCCAGGTCTAGAAGTAAGAAATGACTGTTAGTACTTCTGCCCTGAAGCCCTCCTCCATCTGCCCACCTGTCCCTCTCAGCTTTTGCAGGTCTGCATCACTATCACGAAGAGACCTGGATGGAGAAAAGCCATGGGTGTGAGTATAGAGGCAGGGCAGACCCTCACCCATCTGATGTCGTGCACAGCTGATTCTCCTTTTGCTTTGTTGCGGCATGCCAGAATGACCCGGGCTCCTCTGCGGGCCAGGTCCACTGCGGTGGCTTTCCCGATCCCTGCGTTTCCACCTAGGAAAGTCCAGAGAAAGAATTCACTGAGAATGGCCCAGCCTTTCACGGGGGAGCAGGAATGGTGCCCGCCTTTCTGAGAGCACTTGGGTGCTAGGAGGGTACCGTGATGGTGGCCTCACAGCAGTGAAGCATTTGCTTCGGGCATTTACTTTCCCAACTGTTTCAGAGCAGTCTTACCTCAACTTAGAAGAATGGCTTGAAATTAGGGATAATATTGCCTTTCTTTCTCAGACTGCGCTCTCGTCTTTCTTCCAGGAGCTCAAGGCAGCTTCTTTGGAGATACTGTTTGTCAGGCCCAGCCCAAGAACGACAGGGAAAGAGTCCAGCCAAGTTCAGTTCTTTTATAGCTTAAATCCTATAGACAGAACCTTGCCAGACTAAATCTGTATCACTCTATACCCTGGGAGATTCTCGGGAGCGCCTATTGTAAATCTCTTCCTCTTCCCACGCTCCTGCTCCGGACTGTGTTGTCTCTTGTCTCACCCCCCTTCCTGGAATGCGCTCCTTCCTCCCTGAGACCCTGCTGCGCTGCTGCAGTCCTCCCCACGTTTTAGGGGATCTGGGTCTTCTCCGTCATGGTCCAGCGACACACCATCCTGGCCCTGGGGAAGCGGCTCAGGCGAAAGGCAGGTGCTTTGCCTGCAGAAAACCCAACAGGGGCATTCTGGCATTTCCTGCATTGCAACCACCGAAAGACGCTCAGCTGTCTTTTTCCCAGAAGGGCAGGGTTCTTTCCTTGTATGTGCTTGTTGTTTTTTTTTTTATTATTATTATTATTATTATTATTATTATTATTATTATTATTGTTTGTTTATTGAAATGTATTGACCGCTGAACTCCAGTGGAGTCCTTTGCTGCCCTGCGTGTCTCCTGATTGCACCATGAAGGGTTATGCTGCTTTAGCATCATCAAAGGGTTCTGGTTGGTTTGCGCTGATTTAATGCTGAGCGGGGTGTTCTTTGGGGATTGGAAGAAACTGGCCTGGCCCAAGGCTTGGTCAGAAACCCGGAGCAAAGGTGGCTCTTTGCTCTTCTCTCCTTTTGCCTTGCAGCGCTTGGGCTGAAGTTGTCATTGTGCAGGGAGCTGAGGGGTAGTTCCTTCCACGCAGGAGGATGGGGTCAGAAGATGGGCAAGGAGCTGAGGCTCATAGAAACAATCATTTTTTTCTGGATGGGGAACAACAGGCTTCAGCTGAACCCTGGCTGTGGGTTGTGGGGCTCCTCTGTATCTGGGAATTTACCACCTTTGCATTTGCACTGCCCCAGACAGACCCGGTGCAGAATCCGGGGGTTCTCCTGCACGCACAACTCCTGCTCAAGGAGCAGGTGGCAGTCGTGGCCAGGAGGGCCTTTGCTCAACTTCATGTTGTGTGCCAGTTGCACCCATTCCTGGATCAGGAGGCCCTCCAGTCAGTCACTCATGCCCTGGTTATCTCTCGGTTAGACTATTGCAATGTACTCTACATGGGGCTACCCTTGAAGAATATCCAGGTTGAAAGTGAGCCGTGTGGGCAATTTGGGTGCCCCAAGGATGGCACATGCAACACCTTTGCTGCTGGAGCTGCATTGGGTGTCAGTCTGCTTCCGGGTCCAATTCAAGGTGTTGGTCATCACCCTTAAAGCCCTACATGGCATGGGGCTGGGTTACCTGAGGGACCGTCTCACCCCCATTATGTCGACCCGTCCCACCCCGGCAGACAGGGAAGGTATGTTACTGGATCCCATTGATTAAAGAATGTCGCTTAGCAAGTCCCAGGGGGACAGCCTTCTCTGTCACTGCTCCTGCCCTATGGAACACTCTCCCCGCAGAGATGGGGTGGGCCTCCGCCCTCCCGACCTTCCAGAAAAGGGTGAAGACCTGGCTCTGCCAGTTGCGTGGGGCTCAAGGAGGGTTAACTAGCCCTGGGGGTGGTTAGCACTCTGAAGACACTCCTGGAGGTTGATTATTTAACCCGAGGAAGAGGAGAGGAGTGCCAGCCGTCCTGCAGGACTGGCTCAGTCCTGGAGACCCCTTGGAGAAATCCCGGCCACCCTGACCTGCCTCTGCTGATCTGCTGGTCGTCGTTTGTTTGACATTTGTACGCCACCAGCTCCTACTGGATTCGTGGCGGCTCCCAACCCAACGTCTAATAAAGTTCGTAAAATAACCCCATGGTTGAAAGTGGAAAACAAGCCCTTCAGCATTCAGTCATTTCTAGCTGTCCTACCTGTAAAGCACATGTTGACTGGAGGGGAAACTGGATGGTCACGTGTGAAGGGCGACCCAGAAGACCCCGACAGCGGAATGCTCGCGTTAATAAAATGACTACAACTTCATTTTCTGCTGACCTTGCTATTTACACCCAACCCCCGGCTAATAGTGGGCGTACCTTTAGCCCGGGATATTTTGTGTATGCAGCGAAGTTAATTCTTTGCTGAGGGACTCTGACAACACTTCACACTTCCTCATACATATTCACGGCAATGATTTTTACTCTTGTGTGGTTTTACCCGATTCTGGCATGCATAAATGCACGGGATGGTCGGACTCCATTGAGAGACTTTGAGCCTGAGCTGATGGCTTCAGTCCACAGGCAGAGGACTCTGCTCCACCGTGAGGCTCTATCATAGACGGGACCAAAGGATGCCACCGTCCTACGCCTGTGGACTTGAAAGTCACCCCTTTCAAATACCACGGATGTACTTCTAAATGAACGTGCGGACAGTTGTATGCAATGTGAAGAGACGGATTCGTGTTTGTGCTTACTATATTTAACAAAGGATGTGATTGAGCTGGAAAAGTGCAAAAGAAGCCACAGAGTGGTAGTCTGGAGGTCTCCAACCTCTTCTCCCAGAAACCCCCTTGGTCGTCTTACTCTGGCCCCACCTCCTGCCTGTGGGTAGCCGCGTAGTTTTCTCCCTCCCACGGGCTGCCTCACCTGACTTCCTCGGCTCTCACCTCTGAGGAGGGAGGGAGGGGGAGAGAGAGAGAAAGAGAGAGAGAGAAAGAGAGAGACGGCTGCCGGGCGCTGCTTCCTTTCTGGCAAGTACCGTAAAAAAGGGGAAATGAAGTCACTGCCGGGGCGCCACCTCTTGGCCACACAGCACAGAGACGTGGGCCTAGATGCATCAGCCCTTCTTCCCCCACCCTTGGGAGACAGATCGATCTCACCAGGGGTAGCTAAAATTGTTTGCTTAAAGGCAGAAGAGATAAAAACATCAACCCCCCTTTAAAATGAAAGGCATTTCGAAGATGGGAAGTTCTAAAACGGGATGCAGTGCTTCTGTCAGACCAAAAGATGGTGCAGGGCTCCCACCGCTGGCTCCGTAGGATGTCGGTTTAGTCATACAAGTTATAAAAAGGACTTGTAAAGGCAAACCGTTGCATCAGTGCACGGATGAGAGGAGCTAAGTAATCTCCTTTCCCGGACTGATCCAGAGATAAATAGAGTTACTTTCAGCAGGACATAAACAAAGCCAATCAGAAGACTGTAATGCAATTTTAAGGTAAAACTGCCCTATTCTTATGGAAATAGATATTCCTTAGGTTCCAATGGAGATGCCTGCTCCTATTTCCCTGGCACTCGGCTTCTTGTTTCCCCCTGATCCTCCAGAAATCAGTTCCAGTCTTCAAAGGAGAGGAGGGACTGGGTTGAATTTCTCTCCTCCTACGTGCCAGGGACTATCTTCCTCCCGGCAAGCAGTGGACAGTTCCACGTCTATGCACTCAGCCAGCCTGGTGGGCACACCTGGCAGGTGGCTGCAAATGCCAGAATGGGAAGGCAGGCAGTCCGTAGTGAAGAAAAATGCCATGCCCGCCTTAGGCTGAACGCCTCTATATGCACAAATCCCCATCACTCTGTTCCCTTTCAGGGTAAGCAACGGTATGCAGAGTGCAGAAAGGGAGAAACAGCCCAAAAAATTAAAGGTAAGAAAAAGGAAAGGAGACAGAGCTAACACTGGGGCATGTACTAGATCTCTCCATACCTTTCTCTTTGCGAGCAATCTGCTTCACCTGTTGCCTTTGGGTCTTTCAAACGATCTCTTCTCATCAATTCCCTCCAGCCTCAACTCCCCCAGATGCCTTTCCCCTCAACCTGCTCACTCTTCCTTCATCTATTAGTCTTGCCATTTGACCCTCATTCATCCTCCCCCGGGACCAACCCGCCTCAAGGACTTCTTGCTTCCCGGCCAATTTGCTATACAGTGGTGTTCCTCCGGCCCTCGGTTGGGTTCTGGACCCACTTCTTCTTCTTTGACCATACGCCCTTCTTAAGTACCCAACTCCCAGTGCCTCCAACTTGCTTTTGTGTTTCTCGTGACCGACCCAGCTCTGCCTTCCCTGGAGCAAAGTGGGCAGAAGCATCTTCTGATAAGCAGCCATGTTCGCTTCTTTCAACAAACAGGCATTCCTCGCAGCAGGCCACACATTCTACCCACCTTTGCCCTTCTTAAACCCTCCACCCCTTTCCCCGTCTTCAGTAAACAGTCCACCAAAGCACCCAAATTCATCTGCCTGCTCTGGATTTTCCCCCTTTCTGTATCACTTGCAACTCTTCGCCCTATTTTCCCTGCCAAACCCAGCCACCTTGGTTTTTGATGCATGAATTTCCAGATCCATCCTCCTTGAGGAATCCATCTAGCTAACATTCACTGCAAATTTTGTCTTGAATGTACAGTCATGTTCACAGCAGTCATTAACGGTGAGGGAAAAGGGAGGTGTTTGTTTTCCATTCACAGTTTAAGTAATAAACATTTCCAACTTAAGAGGTGGCTTTGGAAGACAAACAGGACAAAGGTGCAAGATTATTTAAGTATAAATGTGAAGACCAGTTCAAAGGAATTTAGACATGGCCCTGGGGAAGATGCGAGAGTGCTGTTAGGGGGAGGGGGAAGAGCAAGCCGTTCAGGAGGGACTCGGAGAAGCGCTTGCCCAGTCCAGAGAGAGAAGGAAGAGTGAGAAAGAAACCCAAGATAATCCCACCTTGACTTTCTTTAGTACAAGAGGGATCAGAGAGAAACTTGGACAGGCTTTCAAGACTGATGTCAGCCCTTCAAAGTAGGCCAGGTCAAGAAACAGACCCTGCAGGGATTCCAGGGTACTGCTTTGTTCTTGGATATATTAACAGTCTTCTGGGGCAGGATTCCAAATGGGGACGTGTCAGCCGCACGGCTGTCCAGCCTCCGCTTGAATGCATCAACAAAGGGGAGACCCCCCTTGCCCCCCAGTCAGGGGTTTCCCTGTGCAATTGCTCTTAGCATTGGGAATTCGCAGAAGCCTTGACCTGGCATCCACCTCCGTGCAACTGGGGCCCTTTGCTCTGCGCTCTGCGCTGGGGAAGGAGAGATCCTGACCTCCTCCTGCGTGACTGCTTCCTGGACTGTGAAGGATCCTCTCCTGCCCGCTGCGCTTCCCAGCTCCTCCTGTCCCTCCTCCCAGGGCTGAACGGGCGTTCCTCCATCCTCCCTCCTTCTCGGGGCGCGAGGGAGAAGGGTGAGGCTTCGGGCTGGGCTTCTGCCGACCGGAGGCGAACCCGAGGCAGCTGAAAGGCCCTCGCCTCCTTCCAGCAGCGCCGCCGCCGCCTCCCTTTCCAAGCCAATCGGGGCCAAAACCTGCTTGCTGCGACAAAGTCTGGCTCTCCCCCTTCCTGCGCTGGGCGCTGGGTTTTGGCTGCCTGCGCAGAGGACTTTCGCCCCTTTGCCCCATCGCGCAAGCGCTCGCCTCGCCGTCCTCACCCCTGGCCCCAGCCCCAGTCCCAGCCCCAGTCGCTTCTGCAAACTGGGCAGCAAAGCAGCCCAGCCAGCGGCCAGCCGAAGGGCTGGGAGGGAGCCGTCGGCGGCACGCAGCCTCACCTGTGATGAGCACCGTCTTGTCCTGCAGGCGGACCGCGTTCCGACACTTGGACGGACGGGGGAAGTTGTAGCAGAGCAGCAGGTAGAGCCCTAGCAGCAGCGCTGTGCCCGCCAGCAGCACCTCCATGGCCATGGCACACACCTCCTCCCCGCGCGCTGCGCTCCTCTGGTGAGCTGAGCGCAGGACGCCTCTCTGCTGGCCACCACCCCCTCCTCTGGGTCAGCCCTCACCTTTGCCCTGCCCCACCCTGGGTGGCCCGCCAGCCCGCCTCCCGTGCCGCCTGCCCGTGGGGAGCGGCTTGGCCAGCCCACAGCCCGGCAGCTCCCTCTGTCTACCCTCACCCCCTCCTCCCGGCCTTTCGTGGTGGTGTCCCATTCCAGGCCCGAGGATGCTCAATCAGCTCAACACCTGACTCAAATGGTGTTGGTTTCATAGTCTGGTCTACCTCGTAGGGCTGACAGCCCCAGTATTGTATAATGTGGTGGAGTTATCTAAGGGCCAGGCAGTCAGGGTAGAGTTATTGCAGGCTTTGAATGCATGACATGGTTGCGCATGCCTAAACAAGGAGCTTGGAGACATTCCGAGAAGTACCAGGCTGTGACGGGAGAGAGAATTCTTAAACTCACCATTCCATTATGGTTTGGTCATGGTATGGGCACAAGGAGGACCACCCTAATGATGCCCTCAAAGGTGAATGATCTCTGCAGATGGATGAAAACTCGTCTGTCCGTTACAACCCGAGTTACGACGCTGAGGCAGTCCAACGCTGCCTATGAAGAAGAGAGCCGAAGAAAGGAGAAGCTGGAAGTCCCACCTTCCATTCCATTGAGGATCGTCTCGAAGAGCTCTCCTGGACTTCCCATCCCCCTTTTGTCGCTTGGCCAACAGCAAGAAGGGCTTCCGGGTGTGTAAGGCTTGTGTCAGTGAGAGAAGGCGTGTGAGATGCTTCAAGTGCGAAAAGAAAACTTTCAAAATCTACTGATAAGTCTCCTGCTATTGTTGGGCGGTATTCACCGACTTTGCTGCTTTAAACGGATTCCCAGGGAGCCTCTCGTAACACAAATCTGTGCACCAGAAGCAGCTGCCGGGCCATCTTCCAAGGGAGCCCCACGCAACGAGTATCTATCCGGAGGTGATCCAGGGGTGAGTGGCTGTCCCTGGTCCAGCCTGGCAAACCCCATTCCATTCTAGCACTGAAGATGTTACCTGGCCAGGTAATGAAACGTTTGCAAGAAAACAGCCAAGCTCAGAGAGCCCCAGCACTCCACAGTTCTACCCCGACCGACAGAGATCCTCTACTACTGCTATTTCCCTAAGGCCACCAGGCACAGGCAGTCTTCCCAATGCAGTTATTTCTACTCAGGTGCAGTCTCGCTGGTCCTTTCTGAACTAAAACCATCAATGGGGAGGCCCAGGATTCCTTTAGTCCTGCAAGCCTGCCTGAGGTGGAGGAAGAGTCTTACCACTTCTGGGGTTTGGGGATGGGGAGGCTGCCTTGGGCACAAGAGTGCCTGAATGGCTGAGAGCACTTACTTGGTGGCCCAGGCGTGCTCAGAGATTTTGCTTTTGGGCTGCTGACAGCCAACGTAGAGCAGAGTTTCTCAACCTCAGCAGCCTCCAATATGTGGACTCCCGTTCTCAAACTTCCCCGGCTGGCATGCATGCTGGCCAGGGGATTCTGGGAATGGGAGTCCACGTATTGGTGGTTCCTGAAGTTGAAAAACACTGCTGTAGACCAGTGTTTCGCAACCTTGACAGCTTTAAGATGTGTGGATTTCAACTCCCAGAATTCCCCGGCCAGCCGCGCTGGGGAATTCAATTCTGGAAGTTGAAGTCCACACATCTTAAAGTTGCCAAGGTCGAGAAACACTGGTGTAGACAATGCAGAGTCTCCCCAAGAAAAGACCTTCCCCTCCCTTCACAAGCCCCCTGCAGCGAAGAAGCTGGAGTCAGAAATATCCCCACAAGCAGCCGGCCAGGCGGTGCAATAAAATCACAGCACGAAAGGGAACAGATTCATTTCCTCACCAGCCACTGCTAGTCGGTTTTGGTGGCCAAGCACTGTGTCTCACAGAGGAAAGTAGATATCTCTAGCCCCACAAAAAGCAGCCCTCTGGAGCCTGCTGGATTCCGATTTGGCCGACGGAGCACGAGTCGGTTCAAGGAGGCTGATGGGCTCCAGGTCTGGAAAAACGGATGTTTTTCTCCTGGAGTTGCCCGTCGGCAACCAAGTTCTTCTGGCTGGGCAACTTTCTCAGGAACTGGCTCGCTTTCGCAGCTTGCCTGAGATGGGGTCAGGAGCATTTGAACATGCGCACGAGTGTAGTAACAGCTCCAGGCCTTGAGGCAGCCACCCTCACGGCGTCCCAACTTCACGGGGGTCAGTAAGGACCGCCAGGAAGCAGCCGGGCCCAGGAATCCTGCTGCCGCTCGCCATCCCCGCACTGGTACGATTCACCCGACGTGAGCAGCATTCTTACCGGGCTCCCCCCCACTGCCCCAGGCTAATAAAAGCAAGCTGCCCAGGGCACTGAACCGTTTCAGTCTTACCACTCCCCGAAGCGTGCTACGTGCCACACACACCGCTGGATCCGGATCTGAGCAAGAACAGGGAGGCTAGGTTCGAAGACGTGCAGAGTGCTGGAAGTAGTCGCTGCAGGTGAGTCTACAAAGCGTGATGTTCTGCTCTGCAGTCTAGGAGGATACCAGGCTGGCCTGAGCGGGTGCGTCTGTGTGCAGAGAGCCCTCTAGAAAAGGACCCCAGGCCTAGTGGTCCACCCACGTGGGCAGCTAAGCACTCACACCAGCTGGCTAAAATGGGCCCATGGCTTGCAAGGCACACGCCCAGCCGCAGGAAAAGTTGCCCTGGAGGCAAAGGCAAAAGGCAAGTGCAAAGGAGGGCGCAGGCTCGGGCTATCTGTGCACACTTTCAACAGCAGCCGATGTGCTTATTAATACAGACTTAATGCCGCTGGAAGAGTCAAGAAAGCCTTTCAGCCTTTATACAAAAGAAGTCAAGATCAGAAGGGAGCAGCAGGAAGCTTGAAGAGGCAGCCAGCTCTTCTCCAGGGTGCAGGTCAAGAGAGAAGACCCTCGATTCTCCCGTCCGTCGTCCTCAGGAAAGCAGCCGTTCCATCCCCACAGGATGCACCGGGGGTGGGGGGCGGAGCTGGGGACGCACCTCGTGCGCAGCTGGGCAGAAGAGGACCGTCTTGGGAGACCCTGCCTGCCGTCTTGCCAGGGGGCGGCGGCAGCAGCAGCCTCCCCTCCACAGGTGGGCACTGAGAGCGCAGGTGTGGATCGTGGCGGAACAGGGGCCGAGCGGGGCAAGGGCGGCCCCGGGAAATGCCAGCCGACGGGGTGATTTGTGCCCCCTTAACGGGGAGTCTCGACAGGCAGGCAGACACCAGCAGTGCCGTATTTTGTTGTTTTATATACAGAATACAGGAAAAAGGTGTCTGTAAAGCCTAAAACATTGCAATTACTTCTGTACATTAGAACTTAGCTGCTGAGAGAACAGGATGGGGGGTGGGGGGCGGGAGGTATTGGAACAAAGGGGCAAAAACAGGCTTACGACAAAAACGCTTTGCTACAATAGACAACCGGAGGCAACGTCATACCACATGTACCACTGTACACAGCTTAAAAAACACGGGAAAATGCCGCCAGTTGATGTATTTACACAGAAGCCCAAATACTTCTCATCATCTGAAAACCGGATGGATGCCAGGATCTAAGACCTTGGCTCTCACTGCCCCTGGCACCCAGAAGTGCCACGGGGAAGGAGGGGAAGAGGCAGTTTTGGCCTGCTCTTCTTTACAACATTGCTTCAGTTCATTGAGGTTTGTGGCGTTTATTTATGCACAGCTCTCTGGATGCGATTGGCCCCCTCACTCCTGGCCTTCCGAAGGGCCTCGAAGACCTGGTTCTGCCACTTGGCCTGGGGTGGGGAGGGAATACTTCAAGCAGGGGGATGGCTAGCCCCATAGTGGCGAGCTCTCCGCAGCCTGATTTTCCATCTGCTTGGATCTTCCTTTCTTTAGCATTGTTTTACATTTTGGATGTTTTATGTGTTTTAGATGTATTTATAGTTTTAATGTTTTTTGTAAGTCGCCAGAGTCCCCTGAGAAATCCAATAAATAAATAAATTATGTCCCGCCACAGCATTTCAATCGGGTTGAGGTCTGGACTTTGACTGGGTCATTGCAACACCCTGATTCTTTTCTTTTTCAGCCATTTTGTTGTAGATTTGCTGGTGTGCTTGGGATCATTGTCCTGTTGCATGACCCAATGTCGGCCAAGCTTTAGCTGTTGGACAGATGGCCTCACATTTGACTCTAGAATACTTTGGTATACAGAGGAGTTCATAATCAACTCAATGACTGCAAGGTGCCCAGGTCCTGTGGCTGCAAAAGAAGCCCAAATCATCACCCCTCCACCACCGTGCTTGACAGTTTGTATGAGATGTTTGTGCTGATATGCTGTGTTTGGTTTTCACCAAACGTGGCTCTGTGCATTATGGCCAAACATCTCCACTTTGGTCTCGTCTGTCTAAAGGACGGTGTTCCAGAAGTCTTGTGATTTGTTCAGATGCAACTTGGCAAACCTAAGCCATGCTGCCATGTTCTTTTTAGAGAGAAGAGGCTTTCTCCTGGCAACCCTTCCAAACAAACCATAGTTGTTCAGTCTTTTTCTAATTGTACTGTCATGAACGTTAACATTTAACAAGCTGAGGCCTGTAGGATCTGAGATGTAACTCTTGGATTTTTTGCAAATTCTCTGAGCATTGCACAGTCTGACCTTGGGGTGAATGTGCTGGGACGTCCACTCCTGGGAAAATTGGCAACTGTCTTGAATGTTTTCCACTTGTGAATGATCTTCCTCACTGTAGAACGATGGACTTTAAATTGTTTGGAAATGCCCTTATAACCCTTCCCAGATTGATGGGCAGCAACAACTGCTTCTCTAAGATCATTGCTGATGTCTACTCTTTGGCATTGTGTTAACACACACCTCAGTGCTCGAGACCAGCAAACTCCTAAAACTTCGGCTGTTATAGAGGTAGCCACACTTGCTGATGCTCAATTGATCAAGGGCATTTGATAGCAGCACTTGGCTGCTACTTAGCCTCTTCATACGTATGGAAGCAGTAAGGGTGTACTTAGTTTTTCACCCATGGCTTCTCCATTTTGGCTTTCTTTTTGTCAAATAAATGACGACATGGTGCAACATGTCATGTGTTGTTGTTCATCTGAGGTTGTATTTACCTACTTTTGAGAACTGCTAAGGACCAGATGATTTTTATGATGTCCTGGTACCTAAAGCCATAGAACTCAAAGAGGGTGGGCTTTCTTTTTCACACGACTGTATCAGCTTATGCTCAGTGTCACGAAGATTGGAAGGCACTTCTTTTATATTGTGGGGGCTCGCACTGTTGGAATTGGCGGGTGGGGTAACCAATTCTGCCCCCCCGTCACCTTGAATGGTATACTCTCTTTTGTATAATATTATTTTTCTAGCTAATTTAATATGGATATTTATATTTTTATTGTTTTTAATGCTTGTTTAATTGTGAACTGCCCAGAGTCACCCTCTGGGGGAGACGGGCGGCATATAAATTTAATAAATAAATAAATAAATAAATATGTCTTTGCTGCCTTTTCTCCTTTTCTCTTCTCTTCTCTTTTTCTTTTTCTTTTTTTCTGCACCTTCTCAACTTTTTTCTTTCTTCTAGTTTACTTTGCCATTGCTTTTAACTATGTTTATTAAAAACTTCAATACAATTATTTACAAGAGAACAGGAAAGAAATGTAACTAACATTTCAGATGGAAGGAAAGACCACTGGGGATTTCCTGCTGTAGAATCTGCTCTCCTGGACTCCCCACCCCAAAACCTAAAACTCTATTATATTGAAAACCGACCAGCTCCCTGAGATAATTTCCAAAAAGGGGGTCTCGGAATAAAATGGCACCGGCTGAGCTTCAAGCCCAAGGAGGGTCACAAGGGGAAAAATCCACCTTTCCAGAACTTAAAAAACTGCTCCTCCACCCAAACCAGCCCAGAGCGTAAGACGGGAGGCCCACTGCCCACAGCCTCCAGGGGCAGCTGGACCACGGGGCCCCCCCAGAGCAAAGCCATCCACCTCCCCCCTTCTCTCCGGTCCCATTTGTAATTGCCGCACCTCCAACCGCAGCCAGACTGGGAGGAAGCAGGAGTTCCAGCCAACGTCCTGGCAGCTGGAAAGCCTCTCCAGCTATCTGAGAGGCGTTAGGAGGGAAAGACAACAACAGGAAGCACGCCCCGTGAAGGGGCCTCGCTTGGTTTGCTCAACCTTGGCAAAGCCGCGTCCCCGGATGCCAGACGTGATAGCCGCTGCCGGGAAGAAGGCAGTTCTCAAAGAAAGATGGTTGCACAACTGCATTACTGAGCGCGTTTGGGCTCCTCACCGAATCCTACTTGCTGGTAGGGCTCCTCCTGGGGCTTACAGGTTAGAGCAGTGTTTCTCAACCCTGGCAACTTTAAGATGTGTGGACTTCAACTCCCAGAATTCTCCAGCCAGCAAGAGAAATAGCAGAGAGGCATTTGGGAAGGGGTCAGCCCCAGCTGGGAAGCCTGAGCATTTGATGCCAGAGGCACTGGACTGGATGCCCCCAATGCCAATGCACGAGTCACAGGTCCCCAACCCCTCCACGGTGTGGACGGCAGACAGGACTCGCTCATGGTGCACAGAATCATAGGGTTGGAAGGGACCTCAGAGGTCATCCGGTCGAACCCCCGACTGACTGCAGGATTGGCTATGCCATTGCCCAGAGATGACCGTCCAGCCTCAGTTGGAAAACCTCCAGTGAAGGGAAGGAAATCTCTCCTTGCAGCGGTAACCTACTCCGCTGACTGCCTGACCTTCCTCTCTGGAAGTTCTTCCTCATATGTCCTCTGTGTCGACATCCTTGAACCTTCATCCCAAGACTTCTAGTCTCATCCTCAAGTCCGAACCCTCGAGGACAGCCCTTCGGGTGTCAGGATCTACGCAAGCTAGAAACCTTAATTGCTTTTAGCGATGCATATTAAACGGTTAATGGTAAAAATGTTAATTGCAGGCCGCAATTATCTAAGGGGAAAGTTTTTACCAAGCTGGATTTAAGGGATGCATATTTTTGAGTGCACATTAAAGAAGGGCACAAATGGATGACCTCATTTTCCACCCCTTTTGGCTGCTATGAGTACAAGGTCATGCCCTTTGGGCTTTCTGGGGCCCCCGGGGTGTTCATGCAACTAATTAATGAGGTGCTCCATGAATATTTGTATCGGGGAGTATTGGTTTATCTGGATGACATCCTTATTTACTCTGATAACTTGAAAGATCATGTAAAGTTGGTTCGTAATGTGTTAAAAAAGCTACTGGATGCTCAATTATATGCAAAACTATCAAAATGTGCATTTCATAAACAGCAAGTGGACTCTTTGGGATATCGCATATCACATGCAGGAATTGAGATGGACCCCTCCCAAGTAAAGGATGTTCTGGGGTGGGAAGCTCCCAAAACTAGAAGGCAATTGCAAAGTTTTCTGGGTTTTGCCAATTTCTACCGCCAGTTCATTCCAAACTTTGCACAGGTAGCATTGCCTCTAACTGATTTGTTAAAAACCAAAGGCAAAGGAACACCAAAAGCCCAAAGGCCTGGAGCCCCTCTAATATGGACTGAGGAGTGTCAGAAAGCCTTTGAAGCTTTGAAAGCATTATTTACTGCTGAACCAATTCTAAAGCACCCTGAGCCAAATCAACCCTTTGTAATTCAAGCTGACGCTTCTGATGTGGCCATAGGAGCGGTGTTGCTTCAAAAAGACGAAGGGGGATCACTGAAGCCTTGTGCCTATATCTCCCGGAAGCTTACTGAGACAGAAAGGAGATGGCTTATTTGGGAAGAAGAAGCTTTTGCAGTTCGCTGGGCTTTAATGACATGGGGACACCTTTTGGAAGGGTCACCATATCCGTTCGAAGTTCGGACGGACCATAAAAACCTAGACGCCCTAACAACACCTAGAAAGCTCTCTCCTAAACAAGTACGTCGGGCTCAATTTTTCAACCGTTTCAAGTTTACGCTGAAGTTTATCCCTGGAGGGAAAAACTTTTTGGCTGATGCTTTATCCAGACTGCCTCAGCATAACAGCCAACGAGAGCAGATAGTCGCTCCCGTTATCCCAAAATCGCAACCAGGCTCAGTGGCACTCACCAGAGCTCGAACCAGAATTCCCAAACAAGCACCTACTAATGAACTGCTTAATAAATTAAACGCAGCATTGGATTCAGATGAATGGTTCCAGCACAATAAAAATACTTTAACCCATGAACAAGAAGCCTGGTGGATGGGAGACAAATTGTATGTACCAGCTTCACTACGTAAACTCATTTTGCAAAAAGGCCATGATGGCAAAACCTCTGGACATTTTGGATTTATAAAAACTTTGCCTTTATTACGTAGGCAATTTTGGTGGCCTACCATGAGAAAAGACATCTCTGAATATGTATCTACATGCCCTACATGCGCTATTTCAAAAAAGAGGGGAGGCAAGCCTTTGGGACTTTTACAACCTGTTGCATCTCCTCAACAACCCCGGAAAGAAATTTCTATGGACTTTATTGTTGATTTACCTGAGAGTAACCACAACACTCTTATTTGGGTTGTAATTGATCTTTTCTCTAAACAGGCACATTTTATTCCATGTGCTTCAATTCCTAATGCCAAAAACCTTGCTAAATTGTTTATTCAACACATATACCGCCTCCATGGCGCCCCCAAGAGGATGCTTTCAGATCGCGGGCCACAGTTCACCTCCAAGATTTGGAAGGAATTTATTACGTTAATTGGTTCCACTCAGGCCCTGAGTTCCATTTTTCATCCGGAAACGGACGGATCGACGGAGAAAATGAACTCATTATTGGAACAATATTTGAGATGCTTTACTAATCACCAACAAGATGATTGGTCAGAACTTTGACCTTTTGCTGAAGCAGCTTACAACAACACGGTGCACCAAAGTACTGGATTTACACCTTAGCTACTGGTCAGGACTTCCTGCCTTTCCCAGAACTGCCTTTGAAAAATTTTCCTGAACATTCCACAGATCAATGGATCACTAATATTACAAAACGGTGGCCTCTGATTGTCAAATCTCTACAGAAACCAACATAAAAAATTTGCTGATAGAAAATGATCTGCAAACCCTCCTTGGAAAGTTGGGGACATGGTTTGGTTATCTACCAAAAACTTAAAAACTACACAGCCATGCAAAAAGCTAGCCCCAAAGTTCGTTGGACCTTTCCCCTGTAAGGTTTGTCCCGTTCAACAGAGAAACTCCTGTGACACGTGTGGTTCACAAAAGAGGTTTACTCATGCGTAACGTAGCAGTCACAAGCAAAGCCAGGACTGGCTTGGTACAATTGCATCACTCGTTATATTCCCCCCTTCCTGCGCTTTTTCGCCCCACGATCGCGTTACCGCTGCGGATTATCGGCCCCCCAATAATCCCTCTTTATTGTCCATGATGGCAGGTTCGGTCAGGGTCCATTGTCCTTGATTGACAGTCCCCCCCCAGCTTGGGTTGGTTCCCCCCCGTTACGTGCAAGCCCGAGGGTTCTGCATTGCGCGGTGATCTTGTTTCGCTGCCTGCGGCCCCGTTCATTGTTGGCTTGCGCAGTTGTCAGTGTAGAGTTAAAGCTTCCGCTGCGGTTTTCCTGTTTGGCTGGGCGCAGGTGGCCCGTTAATTAGCGGCGCTTTCAGTTCCTCTTTCCCTCGCTAGCTGCCGCCGGTGGATTTCGCGTGGTCTGGCTGCGAGCTTCCCCGAAGCCCCGTGCTGACCGAACCTGACATACCGCCCCCCTGAAAACAAATCCCCCCCCGACTTTATTTCGGTTTCCCGGGGTATTTGTTGTAAAAGTCCCGCACTAGGTCCGGCGCTCTTATGTGGGTTTTGCTTACCCATTCGCTGTGGGACTTGGGAAAATGTTTCCATTGCACTAGGAGCTGGACCTGCCCCTTGTGCCTCCTGGCATCCAGTATCTGGTTGATCTCGAAATGCTGCTCCCCACCGACCATGATGGGTGGTGGCACCATCTCTGCCTTGTGCCAGGCGTTCCCCGGCTGGTGCAGCTTTAGGCGGCTGCAGTGGAACACCGGGTGGATCTTCCCGAGGCTTTTCAGGAGCGTCAGCCTGACGGTTACTGGATTAATGACCTCTGCAATGGGGAATGGCCCCAGAAACCTCGGGCTGAGTTTTTTCGATGTCTGGTGTGTCTTTAGGTTTTTGGTTGACAAATACACCTGGTCCCCCACTTTCCACTGCCCCTCGGGGAGTCTATTGCGGTCCGTGTGTTTTTTGTAGTCGGCTTTGGCTCTTTGCAATGCTGCGTGCGCCGCTCGCCGGGTGGCGTCGATTTGGGCGAACCAGGCATCCAGGGAGTTGATTTGGGATTCCGGCTGAGGCAACTCCGGCATGGGGACGAAGTCTCTCCCGGTGGCTACTTTGAATGGAGAAAAGCCGGTACTTTTGTGGACGGCGTTATTGTATGCTACTTCTGCGAATGGCAGTAGCTCCACCCAATCGTCCTGTTGGTGTCCCACGTAGAAGCGTAGGTACTGTTCGAGCCCCCCGTTCAGGCGTTCCGTGGCTCCCTCTGTCTGCGGGTGCGCCGCGGAGGAAAGGGCTTGCTTCGTCCCCACCCGCTTCAGGAACTCCCTCCAGAACCGCGCTATGAAGTTGCCGCCCCGATCGCTGACGACCCGTAGGGGTGCGCTGTGCAGCCGGTAAACATGCTGCACGAACAGCCTCGCCAACCTCTCTGCCGTGGGGACTCGCCGGCACACTACAAAGTGCACTTGTTTGGAGAATACGTCCGTAACCACCCAAATGGCGGTCTTCCCCTTACTCTCCGGGAACTCTACTATGAAGTCCATGGCAATCTCTTGCCATGGGCCGTCGGGGTCCGCTACCAACTGGAGTAACCCCCTAGGCTTGCCTTTGGCCCCTTTCGCCGTTGCGCACACCGGGCAACCCCCCGAGTATGCCTCCACGTCCTTCTGGAGCGTTGGCCACCAGAACTGCCACCGAATTAAGTGGAGCGTCTTCACGAAGCCGTAATGCCCCGCGTTCTGGCTGTCGTGGGCTCTTTCCATGACCCCCCGTCGGCATCCCTCGGGCACGTACAACTTCCCTTCGTGCCACCACAAACCCTCTTGGCTGGTTAGCACTTCTCGGTTTTGCTTGAGCCAAGCGTCCCGCTCCGCCGCCTCCGCAAACCCTTGCTTTACCTCAGGCGCCGTGTCCCGTCGCTCCCCCTTGGTCTGGCTCCGGGTCACCGCCTTTGCAGCCAGCCTGCTGGCAGGGATGATGGAGTCCACGATCTCCTCTCGTAGGCTGGCGTGCTGGGACATGCGAGACAACCCGTCTGCTAGGAAGTTGCGTTTCCCGGGGATGTGTTTTAGGGTGAACCTGAACCTCCCGAAGTATTGGGACCACCGCGCCTGTTTGGGGGATAGCTTACACGGGGCCTTCAGGGCCTCGAGGTTCTTGTGGTCCGTCCACACCTCGAATGGTTCAGCTGCCCCTCCAATAGATGCCTCCACGTGGCTAGCGCCCATTTGACCGCGTACACCTCTTTCTCCCACACCATCCACCTTCTCTCTGTCTCTGTGAATTTGCGGGAGGCGTAGGCGCATGGGTGGATGGCCCCCTCCGGGCTGGGCTGGAGCAGGACCGCCCCCGTTGCCACATTTGACGCATCTACTTGTATGATAAACCGCCAATCTGGGTCAGGATGGCGCAGGATCGGCTCCGCTGTGAACCGCCATTTTAGCTCCTCAAATGCCCTCTGGCATTCCGCAGTCCACGCGAGTGCCATGCTGGGCTTGGGGGGCTTTCCGCTGCCCTTGGTTTTTAGTAAGTCTGTCAGGGGAAGGGCGATTTGGGCGAAGTTCGGGATGAACTGTCTGTAGAAGTTCGCAAACCACAAGAAGCTTTGAAGTTGCCTCCGGGTTCGCGGCGCTTCCCAGCCGAGAACATCTTTTACTTTCGCCGGGTCCATCTCAATTCCCCGACTGGATAGCAATTCCAGTCAATTCCCCGACAGCCGAGGTAGTCCAGCTGTTCCCGATGAAACTCGCATTTTGATAGCTTCGCGTACAGCTGCACCTTCAGCAGTCTCTGGAACACCGTGCGTACCAGGCTCACGTGCTCCGCCAGGGTTTCGGTGTAGATGAGGATGTCGTCCAGGTAGACCAGGACGCCCCGGTAGTGTAGGTTGTGCAGCACCTCGTTTATTAGCTGCATAAACACCCCCGGGGCCCCTTTTAACCTGAACGGCATCACAGAAAATTGGTAGCTTCCGAGCGGCGTGTTGAACGCCGTCTTCCACTCATCTTTTGCACGGATCCTGACCCTAAAGTAAGCTTCGCGCAAGTCCAGTTTTGTGAACACCCTCCCCTTGGATAGGTGCGACATTAGGTTCTTCATCAGGGGGAGGGGGTATTTGTATTTGGTGCTGATTGCGTTCAGCCCCTGTTAGTCCACGCACATCCAGAGCGAGCCATCCTTCTTCTCCCGGAATAGTACTGGGGCCGCTAATGGTGACTTCGCGGGTTGGATGAATCCCCACACTAGGTTCTTGTCTATGAACTCCCGCAGCGCCCCCATCTCCCTCATTGACAGGGAGTACATTTTCGGTTTGGGCAGGTTTGCCCCTGGCTCTAGCTCGATGGCGCAGTCACTGGGTCGGTGTGGAGGGAGCTGGTCGGACTCCTTCTCCCTGAAAGCCGCCGTCAGGCCTCGATATTGCCTCGGGATTCCGCCGCTCGTCGTGGGTTCCCCGGACTCTGGCCCTTGTTTTGCAGTTGTCCCACTAGTCGCTGCTGCCTTCCCACGCCTCGGGTGTAAGGTTTGCCCCGTTCGACAGAGAAACTCCCGTGACACGTGTGGTTCACAAAAGAGGTTTACTCATGCGTAACGTAGCAGTCACAAGCAAAGCCAGGACTGGCTTGGTACAATTGCATCACTCGTTATATTCCCCCCTTCCCGCGCTTTTTCTGCCCTGCGATCGCGTTACCGCTGCGGATTATCGGCCCCCGAATAATCCCTCTTGATTGTCCATGATGGCAGTTTCGGTCACGATCCATTGTTCTTGATTGGGAGTCCCCTCCGGCTTGGGTTGCCCTCCCCCCGTTACGTGCAAGCCCGAGGGTTCTGCATTGCGCGGTGATCTTGTTTCGCTGCCTGCGGCCCCGTTCATTGTTGGCTCGCGCCGTTATCAGTGTATAGTTAAAGCTTCCACTGCGGTTTTCCTGTTTGGCTGGGCGCAGGTGGCCCATTAATTAGCGGCGCTTTCAGTTCCTGTTTTCCTCGCTAGCTGCCGCCAGTGGAGTTCGCGTGGTCTGGCTGCGAGCTTCCCCGAAGCCCCGTGCTGACCGAACCTGACATCGGGATCATTGCGAGTCTTCGGGTCTCCGGCGCTGCTGTTGCTGCTGTCGCCTCCCGGGTCTCGAGCTTCATCTGCTCTTGCCTTGTCTCCCCGTGCCTCGGATCCTCCACTTGCCCGTCTGTGGTTGCGGTCGCATCCGTCGCCACGGACCGGTCTCGCCTGCTCTCGCGCTCTGCCGGCCCCTCGACCCCGAATCGCACTGCCTCTGCCGTGCAGTCGACCTGTGGGTTCCGTTGCCGCAGCCACGCCAAGCCGAGCACCACCGCGTAGTCGGCCACCAGGACCACCACAAACCTTAGTTCTTCCCGGTGGCTCCCGATCGTTATCTGGACCGGCTCGGTGTAATACTGAGCTGGGCCCACCCCGCCAGCGAGCCGTCTAGCTGGCTGAATGCAATGGGTTCCCGGAGGCGCCTCAGCTGTAGGCCGAGTCCTGAGACCACAGCTGGGTGGATCAAGCAGCGGGTGCAGCCTGAATCCAGCAGCACCTGCAGCTGTGCCTCCCCTCCAGATCTCACCCCCCGGATGTGTATCCTCACCCGGAACGGAGGGCAGTCCTCATCCCCGATTGGGTCCGCGTGCCTCGGTTCCCCTGCTCGCACTGGGATGCTGTTCAGTGCGAGCGCGCCTCGTTTCCCGCCGGCTCTGAATCCTCTCCAGAGGACGCCGTCTCCGGGGTCGACCACCCCCTCCGTCCTCTTTCAGTCACCACCGCCACTGCACTCTTCCACGGTCGGTCGCCGGCCCTTTTTCCGGTAGGACGCGGGGGCTTGACTTCGGGCCGTGGTGAGGCTCCTTCCCGCTCGGTCGGGCACTGCGCTGCTCGGTGGCCTCTGCCTCCGCACCGGAAGCACAGGTTCGGGGTTTTGGCTGCCTCTCGCCCCCCGGTGGACTGCCGCCGACTGCTCCGCCTCTCCTCTGGGGGTCTCTCCCTCGGCCGGTCCCTCGTCTGGTCCCGTCGCCTCGTGCTTTGTTGAATCTGCCGCCACGCCGATTCCGCCGTTCCGGCCAGCCAGATCCAATCTTTCACTGTGGACGGGTCATCCCGCCCCAGTGCCCGCTCCAGGATCTCCGGATTGAGCCCCCTCTTAAAATACTTCACCCTCAGGGACTCCGGCCAGTCTGTGAGCTTCTCTACTAACCTCCGGAACTCCAGGGCGTACTCCGACACCGACTTGTCCCGCTGTCTGAACTGCAGGATGTCGTCCTCAGCCCGCTTGGCGCTCAGTGTGTCCTCGAATCTGTCCCGGAGTGCCTGCATGAAGTCCAGGAAACTCCGCAGTTCCGCCGCGTTGGCGTCGTATTGTCCGATCACCCAGCTAGCCGCTTGGCCGTCTAACAGCTCGGCCACGTAGGATACTCTATCCTCATCCCTAGCGAATAGGTGACCACCCCTCTGCATTAAACCCCTGACATGCGTCAAGAAGTGCGGCAGCTGTTCAGGATCCCCTGAGAACTTCCCGGTGATGCCTCGAAGTCTCAGGGCGTCCACCGCCCGTCGGTCCACTGACCGGGGCATCGTGGGCGGTGCCAGCTGGGGTGCCGGGCTGCCACCCCTGTTGCTCATGCCATCGCTCACCGCCGATGGCCCCGCGCTCCGTAGGAAGGTCTGGAGCATCGCCTCCACGGCGTCTAGGCACCGCTCGATCCTCTCCTCTAGTCGGGCGAACTTTTCGTCTCTCTCGCAGTTCCAGGCCCCTGAACCCCGGGTCATCGTGACGCCTGAGCTGTCTGGCCCTTGGTTCACGCACATCGACCACCTCTCCGTTGGAGGGTCCCCGGCCCTGGCCGCTGCCCCGTCGCTCCCGGGTGGCTCTGACCGTCCCTCCTCGAGTCCGGGTTCCTCGTGCTCCAGCTGACCCACGGATTCCTCGTCGCTGGTCATGCCTGTATTAGAAAGGGAAACGCTCCTCGGTGGCACTGGGTAGCGCTAACGGTGAGTCCTGGCTTTATGTAAGGTTTGCCCCGTTCAACAGAGAAACTCCCGTGACACGTGTGGTTCACAAAAGAGGTTTACTCATGCGTAACGTAGCAGTCACAAGCAAAGCCAGGACTGGCTTGGTACAATTGCATCACTCGTTATATTCCCCCCTTCCCGCGCTTTTTTCCGCCCCGCGATCGCGTTACCGCTGCGGATTATCGGCCCCCCAATAATCCCTCTTAATTGTCCATGATGGCAGGTTCAGTCAGGGTCCATTGTCCTTGATTGACAGTCCCCCCCCAGCTTGGGTTGGTCCCCCCCCGTTACGTGCAAGCCCGAGGGTTCTGCGTTGCGCGGCGATCTTGTTTCGCTGCCTGCGGCCCCGTTCATTGTTGGCTCGTGCTGTTATCAGTGTAGAGTTAAAACTTCCACTGCGGTTTTCCTGTCTGGCTGGGCGCAGGTGGCCCATTAATTAGCGGCGCTCTCAGTTCCTCTTTCCCTTGCTAGCTGCCGCCGGTGGAGTTCGCGTCGTCTGGCTGCGAGCTTCCCTGAAGCCCTGTGCTGACCGAACCTGACATCCCCATTGAAAAAATTATTAACCCAGTTGCACTTAAATTGACTCTTCCAAAACATTACAGGAACATATATCCAGTTTTCCATGTTAATTTATTGAAATCCTTTAAAGGCTCTAGTACATGGCATCCAACAGTACAACCTCCAAATCACATCATGATTGAGGGGCAAAGCCATTTTGAAGTAAAAGACATATTGGACTCTAGAAAATATAAAGGCAAACTGCAATATTTGGTCCAATGGAAACATTTCCCCAAAACACATCATGAATGGGTTGATATTTCAGATATAAAAGCTCCTAAACTCATTTCTGACTTTCATTCAAAATATCCTGATAAACCTAAATGAACTATGTTGCTTTATGTCAAATATCATTGTGTATATATTTTGCTTTATGTTTTTCAGATTCTGTTCCGAATGTGAAAACATTCGTTCTGTTGGAAGGCGGCATGTCAGGATCTAAGCAAGCTAGAAACCTTAATTGCTTTTAGCGATGCATATTAAATGGTTAATGGTAAAAATGTTAATTGCAGGCTGCTTGCTTGACCTGCCTTTGAAGTTAGGAGTAAGGGGGGGGGAGAAGATGCCAGGTGTTGTTATCTCTACTGAGGCGTCTACAAGGTCAAGCACTGTGAGAGCCAGAGTGAGGCGCGAAACACATCAAGCGGGAAAAGAAAGGAGAAGGGGGGGGGAAATTGGGCTTAAAAAGGGAAGGTTTTGCTTTGTAGAATTAGACTCAACAAACTGTAGCTGCTGTGCATTTCTCCCAGTAAAGAAATCTTTGATGGAACTATTTAGACTCCAGAGGACTTACTGAACTTTGGGAATGAGTGTGCAGACTCTGACATTTTGTTGAGTCTCACTATTTCGAACGAGGGATTTACCCGGGGGAAAATCCTACCATGGAAATCCCTCTCACCAAACGCCCAGCGGCTGTCGGGATGGAAGAGGCGGGTGCTGAACTAGGAGTGGTGGGGGGCTGCGAAGAGGAAGAACCCCTAACAGCAACCTTCGCCCGCTTGCCTGCGCCCAGCGATCCTGACAGGCGTAAAACCAAGTTATGGAGTCGGGAGGAGCTGTACGGGGGAACGCCCTTCCTAGAGATGGTACCCGAAGAGCGATGGGCCCTTACTACTGGCCGAATAGAATCGACGCGGATCGGAGCCTTGGAGGAAGGCATGAGCTTGCTGCAAGCCGAGAACAGCTTGATGCGACAAGAAGTAAGTGGGCTCGGTGACATGATATGGCATTCGGGTATGTTCCGGGGCCCCGAGGCAGAGAGGGAGTACGGAGAAGAGAGGTTGGGAGACATGCAGCTAGTCACCCCCCATCCTCCCGGGACGTTAGCTCCAGCAGCTCTGGTAGCTCGGGGTCCTCTGCCTGCTCCAGCTGCGCTGCCTGTGTGCCCTCCTGCAGCCCAACGGCCGGCCACACTTCATGACGCGCTCCTTAAGTGCTGGGGGCTGAGCGCAAAATTCAGCGGAGACCCGAATGAATTGGCTAGCTTCATGACTCAAGTTACCTTGTGCATGGAGCAGACAGGCCATCTGTTCGCCTCCGACAGGGAACGCGTGATCTACGTTTGCAGGGCGCTTTCCGGAAAGGCGGGAGAAGGGCTTATTGAAATGCGCGAAGCCCAAGCCCCTGAGCTACACCACCTCGGACGGTTTCTAACAGCCCTGCGAAGGAGGTTTGAAGACCCAGGAGCAATCACGAGGGCTCGCTCCCAACTCGTTAAAGTGCGACAGGGAACCCGGAACGTGGGTGAATACGCCTTAGAGTTTTGGAGCCTCGCGGGGAAGCTTCCCCAGTGGCCGGAAGATTTTAAAATTGCCTGCTTTCAACAAGGCTTGCGACAAGATTTGTGGCCGCTAACCTACTCGCGAGCAAACCCACGTGCCCTTGAGGGATGGTTCGAGCACGCCGCGCAAGTGGAAGCCGATTGGATGGCCGTGGATCCGGAGTTCAAGCGGAAGCTTGGCGTTCCTGCGCAGGCGCCTCGGAAACCGCCAGCGAGAGGAGGAGACGAGAAATTTCCCAGAGCGGCAAAGCAACGCGTCTGTTTTTGTTGCGGAGAGCCGGGGCATTTCGCGCCAGCCTGCATCAAACCAATGCCTGCGTGTGCGCAGAAGCCACGGAAAACCTCCGGAGCTGCCCAAAAACCCACCGGCCGTAAAGGGAAGAGGGGAACCGCAGCTGGGGGAACAGAGTCGCCGTTCCCAGACCCCATTCTCTATGAAGAGGGATCGGTGGGAAAGGAGCAGGGAAACCCAAACGGCCAACCCGGGAAGGCTCCTGGCAAGATGGTGGCCGCGACGGACGACGAGGACGACGATTCCGATGAGGACGAGGGGGTAAGTTTGACCACCATAAAAGTGACGATCTCAGCACCCAGAACGGAGCGCAGAGCTACGCTTACTGCGTTAATGGACACAGGCTGCTCGCGCTGTTTAATCAGTCCAATTCTGGTCAACGCTTTAGAACTAACGGTGAAAAAACTGAAAACCCCCATAGTATTTAACCAGTTGGATGGATCTCAAGCAGGGGAGGGGCTGTGCTGTACCGCACTGAACGTTTTGAGCTGCAAGTGGGGACTCACCGAGAGACTCTTAAATGTTTAGTGGCTCCTTGGGTAGTTATGCCCTGATCCTGGGAGCAAATCGGGTGAAATGGTGGGACCCTCGAGTCTTTTGGAAAACAGGGCGAATGCCGTTTGCAGACGGGGTCTATTTGGGTTCTGACCTGCCCAAGGGAAAAGGCGTGATGGCTGGAGCTGCAAGCAGTGGGATTCCGCCTCAAACCCCGGACCCAGAATCGATTGAAAACATTCCAAAACCTTACAGGGATTTAAAAGCTGTTTTCAACAAAAAAGAATCAGACAGGCTGCTTCCTCACAGAGACACTGACTGTGCTATTGAAATTGAACCAGGGGCTAAATTCCCAAAGAAGAAGACATATTCCATGACCCAAAAGGAACTGGCAGCTTTAAGGGAGTTTATAGATACCAATCTGGCTAGAGGATCCATACAACCTGCTAAGTCGCAGATGGCTGCACCAGTTCTGTTTCGGGAGAAAAAAGATGGAAGTTTAAGACTTTGTACTGACTATAGGGGCCTCAATGCTATTTGCAAAGAAAACAAGTATCCTTTACCCCTTATGAAAGACTGGTTAGGGCATCGGGTATTTGCAGACCGCCATCGTCTTCCCTCTGAGCCTTCTCTTCTGCCAGCTAGACGTGCCCAGGCCTTTTCACCGTCACTCTCAGGACTTGGTTTCCAGTCCGTTCACCATCTCGGTAGCTCTTCTCTGGACTTGCTCCAGTTGATCCATGTCCTTTTGAAACAGGGTTGTGCAGAACCGAGTAAGTCTCGCTGTATTCGCCAAGGGCACTCTAGGACTTTAAGCCCTCCTGCCCTGGGAACTCCAAGGTGGGGCAGAGGCTCTGATTGCAGTGCCACTCAAAGGACATAGAGTTTCCCATCCCGCATCTGATGAGGACGTGCCCCAACCCTGTTGCACCAAGATCACCGCCCTCAAGAGTCCGTCCCTCGTGCGATGGGCGGTGGCCAATCTCAAATGCTGCCGGTTTTGATCCAATCCTTGCTCCCAGCACAGTAGTCTCCCATGCAGACCTCAGATGTCGCTTTCGTGGTTGAATGAAAACAGGTAACTCCTTCTGGGTGCCACTCCCCAAGACCAGAGCTGTTGTAAAAACAACCAGGCTTGATGTACAGAGTTAATGCTTAAGGCAAATACAGCCAAGCCCACGTTTGCCACATCATCCTGGTTGTCAGGCACACACAGGGACAGGAAATAAACAGACGGGGAGTCACGATTTTCCAGAATGTCTTTATTCTATTTTCATGCAGACACCCCCCAAGACTTCAGTACAGGAAAAAGACCACTGTACTGTCATTCAGCTCATGTCCTGGGCTAAGATCTTAAGTGCCTTGCTGGGTCTGAGTTAGCAGGTTGTAAGAGCTCAGCCACTGTGGTTTAAGGGCCATTTTTCAATCCTAATCTATGATGCAAACCCCCAATAAAGTCACCCCAAATAGCCCGAGACGGCCAACCTCTCCCAACCCACCATAATCTTCAGGATCTTACAAGGCAATGTTGATTTGCGACATTATTTTTCTCCCATTCTGAATGTCCACAAAAGCCCTCTATGCCTGCGGTGGATCCTCTGGCGCCATGGGTGGTACACTGCGCATGTGCAAAACTCCGGAGGCATTTTTGCCCCAGGCACCTCGAATTAAAAAGATCCTCTCTAGCAGAGCTGCCGAAGACCCTCTGCCTTGTAGCCACCATATCGGGCTAAAGGGACCAGTGGCTTAATTCACAGAACCACAGGGCTGGAAGGGACCTCAAAGGTCATCTGTCCAACCCTGCCAAGGCAGGAAACTCACAGCTCCGCAAGAGGGGCTCCAGATGGTTTGTCCGAGGAGCGCCCCGCATCGGGAGCCTCCCCTCCAGAGGCGTCGGGTCCAGCCCGGTGTGCGCAACGGCGAAAGGGGCCAAAGGCAAACCTAGAGGGCTACTCCAGTCGGTAGCGGAACCCGACGGCCCATGGCAAGAGGTCGCCATGGACTTCATAGTAGAGCTCCCGGAGAGTAAGGGGAAGACCACCATTTGGGTGGTCACGGACTTATTCTCCAAACAAGCGCACTTTGTAGCGTGCCGGCGAGTCCCCACGGCCGAGGGGCTAGCGAGACTGTTCGTGCAACATGTCTACCGACTCCACGGCGCACCTCGACGTATCGTCAGCGATCGGGGCGGCAACTTCATCGCGCGGTTCTGGCGGGAGTTCCTGAAGCGGGTGGGGACGAAACAAGCCCTATCCTCCGCGGCGCACCCGCAGACGGACGGAGCCACGGAACGCCTGAATGGGGGGCTCGAACAGTACCTGCGCTGCTACGTGGGGCACCAACAGGACGATTGGGCGGAGCTACTACCATTCGCGGAGGTGGCATACAACAACGCCGTCCACAAGAGCACCGGGTTCTCTCCGTTCAAAGTAGCCACCGGGAGAGATTTCGTCCCCATGCCGGAGCTGCCTCAGCCGGAATCCCAGATCAACTCCCTGGACGCCTGGTTCGCCCAAATCGACGAGACCCGGCGAGCGGCGCACGCGGCATTGCAAAGAGCCAAAGCCGACTACAAGAAGCACGCGGACCGCAAGAGGCTCCCCGAGGAAAAGTGGAAAGTGGGGGACCAGGTGTATCTGTCAACCAAAAACCTAAAGATGCACCAGGCATCGAAAAAACTCAGCCCGAGGTTTGTGGGGCCGTTCCCCATTTCGGAGGTCATCAATCCGGTGACCGTCAGGCTGACGCTCCCGAAAAGCCTCGGGAAGATCCACCCGGTGTTCCATTGCAGCCTGCTAAAGTTGCACCAGCCGGGGAACGCCTGGCACAAGGCGGAGGGAGTACCACCACCCATCATGGTCGGGGGGGAGCAGCATTTCGAAATCAACCGGATACTAGACGCCCGGAGGCACAAGGGGCAGACCCAGCTCCTAGTGCAATGGAAACATTTCCCCAAGTCCCACAGCGAATGGGTGAGTAAAACCCACATAAGGGCGCCGGACCTAGTGCGGGACTTTTACAGTAAATACCCCGGGAAGCCGAAATAGGACCGAGGGGGGGGAGTTGTCGTCAGGGGCGGCATGTCAGGTTCGGTCAGCACGAGGCTTCAGGGAAGCACGGGGTTGCAGGGAAGCTCGCAACCAGACCACGCGGAATCCACCGGCGGTAGCTAGCGGGGAAAAGAGGAACCGAAAGCGCCGCTAATTAACGAGCCACCTGCGGCCAGCTAAACAGGAAAACCGCAGCGGAAGTTTTTAACTATGAACTGATAACGGCGCGAGCAAGCAAGGAACGGGGCCGCAGGGCAGCGAAACAAGATCGCAACGCAGCACAGAACCCGCGGGTCTGCACGTAGCAGGGAGGGACCAACCCAGCCGGAGGGGGACTGGCAATCAAGGACAATGGACTCTGACCGACCCTGCCATCATGAACGATCAGGGGGGACATTGGGGGGCCTAATAGCCCACAGCCGCAACGCGATCACGAGGCGGGAAAAAGCGCGGGAAGGGGGGAATATAACAAGTGATGCAATTGTACCAAGCCAGTCCTGGCTTTGCTTGTGACTACTACGTTACGCATGAGTAAACCTTCTTTGTAAACCACACGTGTCACGAGAGTTTCTCTGTCGAACGGGGCAAATCTCACACCGGAGACACGCCCGGAGCTGCGGGAAATGCCTGCGCCCCCGCCCGCAGACCCTCCTCCCCCGCCCAACGACGCGCCTCGCGGGAGTGCGAGGGGCCCCTGCCGGCCCGGAGGGCCCCGAGGCCAAGGGCGCCCCCAAGCAGCGGAAGGGGCGGCCCGTGTGGGCAGCCCCGTCTCTGCGGCGCCATGGAGGAGGACGGGTGGGGACTTCGGGGCGAGAAAGAGGGGCGCCCGAGCACACACAGGATAGCCCTCCACCCAGAGGGGGGGCTTGGGTACCCCCTCCACGAATGCCTGGGGGCGGGAGTGTGCTCAGGGGGCTCCCGGGGGGGCAGAGAGGGGCAGAGGGGCCCCTGGGACCGCAGAGGGAGGGGCGCTTCCCTGAAGGCTGTTTGCAAACCCTGAGTAGGGGCTGGGGCAGGGATGTGCGCATGCCAGCCCGGGGACGGCAGCTCCCCGAAGGGACACGCGAATGCAGCAGCGCCGTGTTCACATGTGACGCGCCCGCGGAGGCAGCGCCCCGTGACACGGAACCCGTCCACACATCCCGAGTGGCCTACCTGAGACGATGAGCACCTCGTTGGGCCCCACCGTGTGGCAGGTCCCCATGGCAAGTGCAGCTGGTCAGCTCGGCACTGCTCCGCTGCTGCCGCCTCATCCTCATCCGCAGCACTCCTGGCCCCGCCCACTGGAAGCACGCACAGACACTTCCGGGCGCCAGCTTGGCGCGCCTGAGGGTGGCTCCTCGCCCGCCAGTTCTGGGGCCACATCCACATGCGTGTGAGGGCGTAGCGGGGGGGCGCTTCACTTCTGTCCGCTCCGCTCACGGGGCCCAGCGAGCCTGGGTCGGCGGACGCCGGAAGCCCCGAGAAGGTGAGGCCGAGTGGGGGCCTCGACCCCTGTGGCTGCCTCGTGGCAGGGGGAGGCCATGGCCACCGGCCCAGCGGAGGAACGGCGCCCCTGGGAAGGGGGTGTGAAGGTCGCCAGCTGAGCCCCACGGCCCCTAGTCCTTCCCGACGGGACTCCTTCGTGGGCGCCCCTCCGTTGGAATGCCACTTGCAGCTGCGGAACCGTGGAGCAGGGAGGGCCGCCAAGGCCGCTGAGTGCAGCCCACTGCCCCGCGCGGGAGACCCGGCAGAGCCTGCTGAGGGGCCAGGGCCCGGCCCAGCCTCTGCTCAGGAATCTCCAGAGGGGGAGAACCCGCGGCCTCCACGGGGAGGCCCCCACCACTCTAAGTTCTCCCTTAGCCCTGCTCAGCATCTAGAAGCTGCAAATGGCACCTGGGTTTTGTGTTCTGGTCGTCCTTTCTGCGGCCGTGGAGGAGAGCGCGTTATCCCTGCAACATCCCTTTGCAGGCCCGAATGCGGCTATCGAGTCTCCCCTCCGCCTTTTCTCCAGACTGACCAGCCCGGGCTCCTCCTGCCCGTCCTCAGGCCTCTGCCTCGTTTTCACTGCTCTCCTCTGAACTGCCCTGACCTGTCAGGATTCTTCTGGAAGACGTCCCTGTGACTGCCATCTCGGTGGGGCTTCCCCGGTGCCACTAGGGAGACCAAGCAAGAGGCTGTCAAAAGGCATTGCCTCCGGACACCCACCCTAGTAGCGGAGAGGCAGACATCTTGGAATCAGGACTTCCAGAATGAAGGAGAGGTGGTGGGATCAGACTGATGCCCCCCCCCCAATTCATTACAGCATGACTGGAGGGTCTGAACGATACACAAGGCGAAGACGAGGTTCGGAGGGAGATGTCTCTGGAACTCAGCTGTTCTCATACCTTGTTTCGGGAACCAGGCCGTGATGAGCCTTAATATGGCCGATGTGCTTAGTCACAGTAAGTCATTTTGCAAGCAGCGGTTGTGTTTGGTTAATCTAGATTTTCTTCCTGGAGAAGGTCTGTGTGATTGATGAGCGGATGCTAACTAGATGGCATATAATCAAGTCAACTTGGGTTCAGCAGGTTGTGTGAGATATCCAGGATGGTATTGTTACAAGATTCCTGCTTCGCGGCTAACGGATCAACATTGGCTTTACACTGGACAACTGCAAAGATTTGTTTGGGACATCTTCCTAACTTGCATCCCCCGGTTTTACCTTCCGTAGCCTAGAATTTGATCAAGTCAGCTGCTTAGGAAAGAAGAAATAAAGCAGGACCACCCGTTCGTATTCTTCAAAGAGGGAGACTATAACTCAGAGCAGAGCAGGTAGCAAGAGCTGGAAGAGACCTGCTTTTGCAAGGAGCCATGAAGAATTGCTGCCTGTCAGTAGAGAACATTCATGTAATTGGACAAATACTCCACCTCGCTCTGAGACACCCACTTCCTCTGTGCCGGTGAAAAGGATGCTATTTTTGGAAATTCTCTTTCCACCCCTTTTCCTGGTCCCAGCCTGGGAATAGGAAGGAGGGGCCCTTTTCATACAGATCATTGAAAGTCCAGAAAAATGGCCAGGGGTGGAGAAAAGAGAGACCAAGAGCTTGATGGCGTTTGTTTATTTAAAAGATTTGTATGGCCGCCCATCTTAAAACACAACTCTGGGCAGCTCACAACAACAAACTCTTAGACGGTTTCCAGGTTTTAAACTTCTCAGGAATTAAACGCTTGTATCGGATACACCAGAACCCCTAGGTGGTTTTCTGATTCCCTTCAGTTTGATCTCATAGTTTAATCTGAAGCCCTCTTTCAGTTACCTCCAAGGCCACCTGCGCTCCTCCCTGGAGATGAGCCCCATCTAAGCAGTTAGTCCCAGCAGCCTCTCGCTGAATTCCCAGAGCTTCTTGGCCAAGACGTCATCGCGGGCCTGCGGCCAGGGCTCCTTCTGTTGGCATCTTGCAAAATACCGCCCGCTGAGCATTTCAATGCCTTCCTCAGTGGCACAGTAGATCGTGGTCTGAGCTCCTTCGTTACAGTCTTGCAAGAAGGGCTTGAGGAACACGAGTGGCACATGGAGCCACCCAATAAAGGAGCAAACGATGTTGGTCTTAATGAATCCTGAAAACAAAAGCAGTTGGCCGTTGAAGCAGCACGAGGGCGGAAAGGAAGCCCTTTTCAGGGTTACCCAGACGGATCGGGAAATCGCGAACGGACCAGTCGGCACGGCACCCGTTTCCCACCCGTTTTCCACAGGAAGCTTGGACCACTGGGCAGTCTTTGGGCAACATCTAATATTTTTCAGAAGACCGCGAGCTGAAGTGGGTGGGTGAGTGATGATGCAAATGGGGAGGGGGCTGCATCACACATACGAATCCATTCATTCCAGTGGCTAACCAATTCAAATCACTAATAAATAATTTTCTATCTTTTCTCTTATCAAAGCTTTTGGGTTAGTGGCCGAAATCAGCATAAAAGGGATACTCACAAAACGGCTATGGGACAAGATACAAAATAGTTTCTGTGGGACAAGACTTGTCCCACAGTGGGGAAGCTCCTTGCTCTGGCATGCTCACACCAAGAGAGGGGGAATGAAGAAAAAGAAGAAGGCTGAGAATAAAGAAGAGCAAGAGATTTGGGGAAGCCTCATCCTATTAGCTGAGAGGATGGCAAACCTCCTCCTATCTGGCTGACCTATTGAGGAAAATCACTGCGTTGCTTTGCAAAGCCCCCTTTGAAGAGCTGCTGGGGGAGAATGAATTTGCCTCCCCCCACTTGAAAGCAGAAGAGGGGGGAATGCTTGGGAGGAGCTTCAGCATGACCTTGAGGACACCCTATTGGGCACCTCTGAGCAAGACTTCCACCTACCTGGATGAACTGCATAGGAGGTAACGTTGGATCCTTCCAGCCGGTTGGCCAACTCTCGGACATGCAGAATATTGGCTAATTTGCTGTTAGAGTATGATTTAAATGCCTTCCATTTCCCCTCGGTCGGCTTGTGGATGTTCTGAAAGTCTATCTTCCCTATCTGATGCGATTCAGAGGACACTACTATGATCCGGCTAGGGGCACAGCGCTTCAGCCGGTCCAAGAGAAGGTGGATCAGGAGGAAGTGAGCCAAGTGGTTGACCTGGAATGCCTGGTTGAAGCCATCCTCAGTTTTACCATTGTCAATGACACCTGTCAGAAAAGTAAGCTGATTAAACCATCAATAGGACATCTCTTCTCAAACCATAGCCAAACCGCCTCAGGACTCTCAAGAGAAGCACTTGAAACCCACAGTGTTCTCAACGATCCTCCCCATTTTGTCATCCAGATACCCTGGTGTGTATCTGCTCTGCACCCAACAGGAGCACCCAAGCCCCTGCCTCTGGCCCTCCCTCACCTGCATTGTTGATGAGAATGTCCAGACGGGGCTCGGATCTCAAGAACGTCTCTGCAAAAGCTCGCACGGAGTCCAGGTTGGCCAGGTCCAAGATCATGAAGACAACCTCATTGTTCCCACTTTCCTGGAAAGAAAGAAGGAATACGTAGCCTTGGGTGTGGCTGCTAAGGCCAGTGGCTTAAAAGGGGGTTGAAGAAATTCGCAGCAGACAGGTGTACGAGTGGCTGTCGGTCTGGAAAACTGTATGTTACCCCTCAGTCAGTGGTAGTTGCAGGAACCGCAGTCAGAGAGGGAAAGACCCCTTGGGTATATTTGCTTACAAAAAAACCATCTCTCCCTCTGGTCATCTTGGCTTTCTCGGTGGGCTACAATGACATTTCCTAGATTTGTTGCTGTTGTCATCCTCCATCAAACTGTAGCTGACTCCCTGTGACTCTACAGGTCAAAGCTCTCCAAGCCAGATTACTCACTGGAAGCCAGATTCATGGGACAACTGTCAACTTTAGGACACATCTTTGGAAAGATGATTATCTGTTTATTCAATTTATATGGCTGCCTGTCTCATAGCAATGACTCTGGGTGGCCTGTGACCAAAACAGGCAAGCAGAAACCATGTGTAGTGGGTGATCCCACAAGCAGCCCACCCTATGTTATGTGAGGCTTCATCAGTAATAACCAGCACGTTGAACTGCACCTTTTCTGTCCACTTTTTCCAGCAGTATCATCTTTTCCGTAGATGTATCAACCCTCATGGTGCGTCCAACATGGGATGGCTTTATTTCAGGATCCTGGTTTCCAGTGAGTGTTCTAGCTTGATTTCCTAGTATTAAATGGCTGGTTTTCTTAGTTGCCCACGGAATGGAAGTAGCTTCTGCGGCAATCTTCTTCCTCTCGCTCTTGCACTGGGTCCATCCCTTGCATCCGTACATCATAAAAGGGAAGACCCTCAAGTCGAGCATTCCAACTTTTGTCTTGACTGAAATGTCTTCGTCTTCCATGAGTTTGTCTCAGTCCCTCAATGCCTTTTGGCCTATTGTCATCTTTTCTGAATCTCTTTTGCAGATCCACCATCTTTATCAATTCTGGAGCCTAGAAAATTGTAATTGTCAATTATTTCTTTCGTTGTTTCATAGTTTTCTGTTTGTCTACACTCAGTTCAGATAGACCTCTTTATCTCTTCTCAGCTGTCACAGGAAGTTTTCACTGAGATCGCTACTTTTCCCGGATCTCCTCTGGCTTTTCCCAGTCTTCTTTCCTTAGTTCCGTGTTTCTCAGCCTTGGCCACTTTAAGACGTGTAGACTTCAGTTCCCAGAATTCCCCAGCCAGCAAAGTTGTAGCTATTTCTGTGGCCTTGTTTGATACCCAGTGTGTTCTCTGTTTCCTTCAGGCTCTTATTATGCGCTTTCCAGCTTCCTCTCTTTCAATCATTTCACTTCTTCCCATAATTCTTCAGCTCTCTGTCCACAAAATCCAGGTCTTTGAATCTGTTTCTAACCTCAATCTTATATTCTGAAGTGGGTTCTAGGTTCTATGTCATTGGGATTGGATCTTTCCGAGTCTTTTTCAGTCTGATGTGTATTTCTGTGATTAGTAGGTGATGGCCCGATCCACAGCCAGCATCTGGCAGTGTTTTTCCAATTCAGCATAGAGCTTTTCCATCTGTTGCTATGTAAGATGTAATCTATTTGATTATGGTATTATCCATTTGGAGGCCTCCAGAGGTAGAGCTGTCACGTCTTAGCAACGCAGATATACAGACGTCTATCAGCTGTTGTCTTCCCTCATTGCAGAGCTCTAGCCCAAATTTCCCAGCTCTTTCCAATACAGGATCCTCTCCAGCTTTTGCATTAAAGTCACCAATCGTTATTAGAACATTCTTCTTTGGTGTCTGATCTGTTATTTGATCTCTTACTTGTAATTCTTTCATAGAACTAATCAAGCACTTCTTCGGCACCCATCGTTAGTACTTACAGCTGTGTAATTGTGAAATAGAGTGGTCTGAAAGAATTAATGGTGTCCCATTACACATGCAGCAAAATGTTTTGAATTGCTAATTGCTACAGTACTCCATTTTTTTCCTGCAGGTTTCACTTCCAGAATAGAACTTGTTGAATTCATCTCATTTTGTCCATCTGAATTTAAACATCTAGAAGAATATATTCTTCCATTCTGTAAGGTTTAATTGTGCCAAGGTTAGATACTCAGCTCCTGGGGATTCATTTAAAAGCTCCTCAGCTCCTTTTCTGATATTAAGCACCCAGAGTCTGGTTCCATCAAAACCTGACTCTTCTGTCCAGGCCAAATCTTCCCAGGGATCTTCCAGAGCTCATCACCTTCTCCCACATGAAGGCGGCTCTCGTTGGCCTGTGCGTGGAAGAGGCAGCATTTCTGAGAAATTCCCTTTGGTGGTTTGCACTTTTCACCCCCTACTTAGCAACCTAAACTCTGCTTCCAGGTTGCACAACTAATGTCACGATATCATTTGTGTCCATAATCACTTGAATTTTCCTGGAGGTTGTTCAGATGCTGCTGCTTGAAGTCCTTCACCTTAACCCTGGTCATCCACCTTCCCCAAAGCAAATGCAGTCCCCCACTACCACAAATGATGCAGTCGAGTCTCCCACATTGGGGGAAATCACGGGGGTCCGTACACCCAGAGTACAATGGATGAGCCTCACCATGGGAAAACCACCTGCCAGGCCTAGAAGTAAGAAATGAGTGTTAGTACTTCTGCCCTGAAGCCCTCCTCCATCTGCCCACCTGTCCCTCTCAGCTTTTGCAGGCCTGCATCACCATCACGAAGAGACCTGGATGGAGAAAAGCCATGGGTGTGAGTATAGAGGCAGGGCAGACCCTCACCCGTCTGATGTCGTGCACAGCTGATTCTCCTTTTGCTTTGTTGCGGCATGCCAGAATGACCCGGGCTCCTCTGCGGGCCAGGTCCACTGCGGTGGCTTTCCCGATCCCTGCGTTTCCACCTAGGAAAGTCCAGAGAAAGAATTCACTGAGAATGGCCCAGCCTTTCACGGGGGAGCAGGAATGGCGCCCGCCTTTCTGAGAGCACTTGGGTGCTAGGAGGGTACCGTGATGGTGGCCTCACAGCAGTGAAGCATTTGCTTCGGGCATTTACTTTCCCAACTGTTTCAGAGCAGTCTTACCTCAACTAAGAAGAATGGCTTGAAATTAGGGATAATATTGCCTTTCTTTCTCAGACTGCGCTCTCGTCTTTCTTCCAGGAGCTCAAGGCAGCTCCTTTGGAGATACTGTTTGTCAGGCCCAGCCCAAGAACGACAGGGAAAGAGTCCAGCCAAGTTCAGTTCTTTTATAGCTTAAACCCTATAGACAGAACCTTGCCAGACTAAATCTGTATCACTCTATATCCTGGGAGATTCTCGGGAGCGCCTATTGTAAATCTCTTCCTCTTCCCACGCTCCTGCTCCAGACTGTGTTGTCTCTTGTCTCACCCCCCTTCCTGGAATGCGCTCCTTCCTCCCTGAGACCCTGCTGCGCTGCTGCAGTCCTCCCCACGTTTTAGGGGATCTGGGTCTTCTCCGTCATGGTCCAGCCACACACCATCCTGGCCCTGGAGAAGTGGCTCAGGCGAAAGGCAGGTGCAGCAAGCCCAACAGGGGAACAACAGGCTTCAGCTGAACCCTGGCTATGGGTTGGGGGGCTCCTCTGTATCTGGGAATTTACCACCTTTGCATTTGCACTGCCCCAGACAGACCCGGTGCAGAATCCGGGGGTTCTCCTGCACTCACAACTCCTGCTCAAGGAGCAGGTGGCAGTCGTGGCCAGGAGGGCCTTTGCTGAACTTCATGTTGTGCGCCAGTTGCACCCATTCCTGGATCAGGAGGCCCTCCAGTCAGTCACTCATGCCCTGGTTATCTCTTGGTTAGACTATTGCAATGTACTCTACATGGGGCTACCCTTGAAGAATATCCAGGTTGAAAGTGAGCCGTGTGGGCAATTTGGGTGCCCCAAGGATGGCACATGCAACACCTTTGCTGCTGGAGCTGCATTGGGTGCCAGTCTGCTTCCGGGTCCAATTCAAGGTGTTGGTCATCACCCTTAAAGCCCTACATGGCATGGGGCTGGGTTACCTGAGGGACCGTCTCACCCCCATTACGTCGACCCGTCCCACCCCAGCAGACAGGGAAGGTATGTTACTGGATCCCATTGATTAAAGAATGTTGCTTAGCAAGTCCCAGGGGGACAGCCTTCTCTGTCACTGCTCCTGCCCTATGGAACACTCTCCCTGCAGAGATGGGGTGGGCCTCCGCCCTCCCGACCTTCCAGAAAAGGGTGAAGACCTGGCTCTGCCAGTTGCGTGGGGCTCAAGGAGGGTTAACTAGCCCTGGGGGTGGTTAGCACTCTGAAGACACTCCTGGAGGTTGATTATTTAACCCGAGGAAGAGGAGAGGAGCGCCAGCCGTCCTGCAGGACTGGCCAATCCTGGAGACCCCTTGGAGAAATCCCGGCCACCCTGACCTGCCTCTGCTGATCTGCTGGTCATCCATCTATCTCTTGGATTATATTGTTTATTTTTGATCACCATTTTTACGGTATTTTAATTGGTTTTTATTCTTATTTATTGTAAACCTCCCAGAGTCTCTCATTGAGTGAGATGGGCAGTGGCTAAATTTGAAATATAAATAAATTCAAAACTTCTCCTGAAGGAGGAGAAACACCAGCTCACTGCCCACGGGTTGCTGACTGCTCCCCGGAGGCCACGTGAAGGAAACCCGAGGAAGAGGAGAGGAGCACCAGCCGTCCTGCAGGACTGGCTCAGTCCTGGAGACCCCTTGGAGAAATCCCAGCCACCCTGACCTGCCTCTGCTGATCACCATTTGTTTGACATTTGTATGCCACCAGCTCCTACTGGACTCGTGGCGGCTCCCAACCCAACATATAATAAAGTTCATAAAATAACCCCATGGTTGAAAGTGGAAAGCAAACCCTTCAGCATTCAGTCATTTCTAGCTGTCCTACCTGCAAAGCACATGTTGACTGGAGGGGAAACTGGATGGTCACTCGTGAAGGGCGACCCAGAAGACCCCGACAGCAGAATGCTCGCGTTAATAAAATGACTACAACTTCATTTTCTGCTGACCTTGCTATTTACACCCAACCCCCGGCTAATAGTAGGTGTACCTTTAGCCCGGGATATTTTGTGTACCCAGCGAAGTTAATTCTTTGCTGAGGGACTCCGACAACGCTTCACACTTCCTCATACATATTCATGGCAATGATTTTTACTGTTGTGTGGTTTACCCGATTCTGGCATGCATAAATGCACGGGATGGTCGGACTGCATTGAGAGACTTTGAGCCTGAGCTGATGGCTTCAGTCCACAGGCAGAGGACTCTGCTCCACTGTGAGGCTCCATCATAGATGGGACCAAAGGATGCCACCGTCCTACGCCTGTGGACTTGAAAGTCACCCCTTTCAAATACCACGGATGTACTTCTAAATGAACGTGCGGACAGTTGTATGCAATGTGAAGAGACGGATTCGTGTTTGTGCTTACTATATTTAACAAAGGATGTGATTGAGCTGGAAAAGTGCAAAAGAAGCCACAGAGTGGTAGTCTGGAGGTCTCCAACCTCTTCTCCCAGAAACCCCCTTGGTCGTCTTACTCTGGCCCCACCTCTAGCCTGTGGGTAGCCGCATAGTTTTCTCCCTCCCACGGGCTGCCTCACCTGACTTCCTCGGCTCTCACCTCTGGGGGGGGAGAGAGAGAGAGAGAGAGAGAGAAAGAGAGACGGCTGCCGGGCGCTGCTGCCTTTGTGGTGAGTACCGTAAAAAAGGGGAAATGAAGTCACTGCCGTGGCACCACCTCTTGGCCTCACAGCACAGAGGCGTGGGCCTAGATGCATCAGCTCTTCTTCCCCCACCCTTGGGAGACAGATCAATCTCACCAGGGGTAGCTAAAATTGTTTGCTTAAAGGCAGAAGAGATAAAAACATCAACCCCCCTTTTTCTTCATGGGAAGAAAAGCAACTCGCTTATCTCCAAACAATTGTTTTGACTGCAAAAGTCAGGCCATCTGCATTTATTTTTCTGGTTTGCACATATACTGCTATTTACTGCCACGTATTGGCGCTTGTATGCTAGTTACCCAAGGGGAGGTGCATAGTGTCAATACATTGTGGGTGATTATATGCCTCACTGCTTAGTAGGATTTTAGTCATCATGTAATCAGTTTTATAGGTTATGTAATAGTAACTAATGACTAAGTAGTGTACCTCTTCTCTGAGAGTGTTTTGGCTAGAGACTTTGGATAAGTCTTGGATGCCACATATATGAGAAGAAGTGCTTTTTTCTATGTTTTGCATGAAACTTGTATTTTATGTAGTTTTTATTTTTCTCAATAAACAACCAGTTATGTTTTATAACTTCTGGCTGGATTTCTTTGGAGAACAAGATAAGGACATTGCATTCTTTAAATCTCTTTAACGCTGATGTGTATTTTTGGTATTATTTCTGCACTCTGCCTAACAGGTTATAGGCCCAGAGTGAAGAGAGATTTATGATTCCAAAGTAAGGAGAGATTTATGCTATGGACCGTATGCCTGGATTTGTTTCCTTGCCTGTGTAACATCTGGTACAACCTTCTTGTTTGAGGTTTGGATTTTCTCTGTGTTTGTGTGTGTGTTTCGGCAAACTGAAGCATGGCGACCACGGCCGTCAGCCTACCCACCCTTTGAGAGATTAAATCCAAAAAATTACCAGACTTGCAGTATAAAGATGAAATCTTTTTTCCTGAAGGAGGGTTTATGGCAGTTTGTACAAAATGCCCTGCCAGGAGCACCTACGGCTGCAGAGCAAGTTATGCTGGACCGTGCTTATGGTAATTTGATCCTGGGACTTGAATCTTCAGAATTAGTTCATATTCGTCATTTGGATACTGCTTACGAATGCTGGAGAGCTTTGCGTGCTATTTATGCGAGACAAACCTCAGCTGCTATCGTAAGTTTATCAAAGCAGTTATATAATCTTAAATTGGATCAAGGAACTAATATAATTGAGCATTTACATAAGATGAAAACTTTGTTTGCTGAGCTGGAGGATCGTGACACGGCAGTACCAGAGAGACAAAAAGCTTGCATAATTCTTTCGAGTTTGGATGATTCTTTTGATATGCTGGTTGAAGCAGCGCAGACTTTGACCCCAGGAGATCTTACAGTGGATTATCTTACAAACCGTTTACAAGAAATTCAGAATGCCTGTGATCTTCAAAGTTCAAAGAAAAGATGTGATAACGTGAGACAGCAACCTTCTGCTGGCATAGAGACTGCATGTGTGGTGAGGAAGTGTTTTCGTTGTAATTCTACCAAACATCTTATAAAAGACTGTCCTATGAAAAATCAGCCAACTGATAGTTCCAGAAAGTTTGTCCATCGCGGGAAGGGACTGGCTGCCAAACAGCAAGCAAGTACTAGATTGGTATCTGCTTTAATTTCTAACAGAGAAACACGTTCTTCTGATACGTGGTTACTGGACTCTGCTTGCAGTGAAATCATTATAAATAATGAGCAGTTATTACTGACTACATGCAAGCCTAGAATTCAGCAAGTTGCCTTGGCTGATGGTTCTATAGCTAAAGTAACTATGCAAGGTAAAGTCTTCATCCCTTGTTTGGAGGAAGTGATTTCTGATGTACTCTGTGTTCCTACACTTGGTTTTTCCCTTCTCAGTGTGCCTGCGTTAACTAGAACTGGGTAGACTGTTACGTTCCAAGGTTCTGAATGCTTGGTTAATAAAGATGGGGCTGAGTGTGCTGGGGGAAACTGGTTAATCAATTGTATGAAATGCTTCCTAAACAAGATGTGTTGATTGGAAGTTGTGTTGGTAATGTACCTCTACATAATGATTGTATTCATTATTATCACAGAGTGCTTGGTCATCCTGGATGGAAATGTTTGTCACAAATGTCCAAGGTGTATCCAGAAGTGAGATTTAAAGAGTGTGCAAAGTTTCTTGATTGTACTGTGTGTAAGCAATCTAAGATCAAGTCTGCCCCTGTTGCTAGAAAAAGTGGTAGAATATCCACTAGATTTTTTTCACTAGTACACGCTGATTTAGCTGGACCTTTTCCTCCAAGTGAAGGTGGAGCAAGATTTATGTTCATTTTAGTAGATGATAAAACACGTTTTACGTTTTGTTATTTGCTTAAACAGAAATCAGAAGCATTTTCTCGTTTCAAAGAATTTGTTGCCATGGTAGAGAGAAAACATAGTTACAAAATTGGGACTCTACAGACGGATAGAGGGGGTGAATTTCTTAGCCATGAGTTTCAGAACTGGCTGCGTAAGAAAGAAATTTTTCAGACTGACAAATGTTGGTATGTCTGCAGAAAATGGTATAGCTGAAAGAAAGATTGGTGTGTTGAACATCATCAAACAGAGTCTGATGTTAGATGCTCAAGTACCAGCCCATTCTTGGGGTGAAGCAATTCTAACAGCCCCTTCATGGATCACTGCCTTGTCGTGGCGAAGGGGCTTGCATAACTCAGTGAAGCCATGAGCTATACCGTGCAGGGCCACCCAAGACGGACAGGTCATGACAGAGAGTTCTGACAAAATGTGGTCCACTGGAGAAGGAAATGGCAACCCACTCCAGTATCCTTGCCAAGAAAACCCCATGGACAACGTTAAAAGGCTAAAAGATATGAGCCCCTCAGGTCGGAAGGTGTCCAATATGCTACCGGGGAAGAGCGGAGGGCATTTCCAAGTAGCTCCAGAAAGAGTGAAGCGGCTGGGCCAAAGCCGAAAGGACGTTCAGCTGTGGATGTATCTGGAAGCGAAAAGAAGGTCCGATGCTGCAAAGAACAATATTGTATAGGTACCTGGAATGTAAGATCTATGAACCAAGGCAAGCTGGATGTGGTCAAACATGAGATGACAAGATTGAACGTCGACATCTTGGGAACCAGCGAATTGAAATGGACGGGAATGGGTGAATTTAATTCGGGTGACCATTATATCTACTACTGTGGCCAAGAAACCCTTAGAAGAAATGGAGTTGCACTCATAGTGAATAAGAGAGTGGGAAAGGCAGTAATGGGGTACAACCTCAAAAATGACAGAATGATCTCAGTGCATATCCAAGGCAAACCATTCAACATCACAGTAATCCAAGTCTATGCCCCAACCACTGATGCCGAAGAAGCTGAAGTTGACCGGTTCTATGAAGACCTACAACACCTTCTAGAACTAGCACCAAAAAAAGATGTCCTTTTCATCATAGGGGATTGGAATGCTGAAGTAGGAAGTCAAGGAGTAATCGGAATAACAGGCAAGTTTGGCCTTGGAGCACAAAATGAAGCAGGGCAAAGGCTAATAGAGTTCTGTCAAGAGAACAAGCTAGTCATAGCAAACACTCTTTTCCAACAACACAAGAGACGACTCTACACATGGACATCACCAGATGGTCAATACCGAAACCAGATTGATTACATACTTTGCAGCCAAAGATGGAGAAGCTCTATACAGACAGCAAAAACAAGACCAGGAGCTGACTGTGGCTCAGATCATGAGCTTCTTACTGCAAAATTTAGGCTTAAATTGAAGAATGTAGGGAAAACCACTAGACCACTCAGGTATGACTTAGATCATATTCCTTGTGAGTACACAGTGAAGGTGATGAATAGATTTAGAGGATTAGATTTGGTAGACAGAGTGCCTGAAGAACTATGGACGGAGGTCTGTAACATTGTACAGGAGGCAGCAACTAAAACCATCCCAAGGAAAAAGAAATGCAAGAAAGCAAAATGGCTGTCTGATGAGGCATTACAAATAGCTGTGGAAAGAAGGAATGCGAAAAGCAAGGGTGAAAGGGAAAGATATAAGCAACTGAATGCAGATTTCCAGAGAATAGCAAGGAGAGATAAGAAGGCCTTCTTAAATGAACAATGCAAAGAAATCGAGGAAAACAATAGAATGGGGAAGACTAGAGATCTCTTCAAGAAAATTGGAGATATCAAAGGAATGTTTAGTGTAAAGATGGGCATGATAAAGGACAAAAAAGGCAGGGACCTAACAGAAGCAGAAGAGATTAAGAAGAGGTGGCAAGAATACACAGAAGAACTATACAAGAAAGATCTTAATGTCCCTGATGTCCACGCTGGTGTGGTCACTGACCTTGAGCCAGACATCCTAGAGAGTGAAGTCAAGTGGGCCTTAGGAAGCATTGCTAACAACAAGGCTAGTGGAGATGACAGTATTCCAGCTGAGTTATTTAAAATACTAAAAGATGATGGTGTTAAAGTGCTGCACTCAATATGCCAGCAAGTTTGGAAAACGCAACAGTGGCCACGGGATTGGAAAAGGTCAGTTTACGTTCCAATTCCAAAGAAGGGCAATGCCAAAGAATGCTCAAACTATCGCGCAATTGCACTCATTTCACATGCTAGCAAGGTTATGCTCAAAATCCTACAAGCTAGGCTTCAGCAATACATGAACCGAGAACTACTGGATGTACAAGCTGGGTTTCGAAGAGGCAGAGGAACTAGAGATCAAATCGCCAACATTCGCTGGATCATGGAGAAAGCACGAGAGTTCCAGAAAAACATCTACTTCTGCTTCATTGACTATGCGAAAGCCTTTGATTGTATGGATCACAACAAACTGTGGCAAATTCTTAAAGAGGTGGGGGTACCAGACCATCTTACCTGTCTCCTGAGAAATCTGTATGCGGGCCAAGAAGCAACAGTTAGAACCGGTCACGGAACAACCGATTGGTTCAAAATAGGGAAAGGAGTACGACAAGGCTGTATACTGTCACCCTGCTTATTTAACCTATATGCAGAGTACCTCATGAGAAATGCCAGGCTGGAAGAATCACAAGCCGGAATTAAGATTGCAGGGAGAATCATCAGTAACCTCAGATATGCAGACGATACCACCCTAATGGCAGAAAGTCAAGAAGAGTTAAAGAGCCTCTTGATGAGGGTGAAAGAGGAGAGTGCGAAAGCTGGCTTGAAACTCAACATTAAAAAAACTAAGATCATGGCATCTGGACCCATCAATTCCTGGCAAATAGAAGGGGTAGAAATGGAAGCAGTAACAGACTTCATTTATTTGGGCTCCAAGATCACCGCAGACGGAGACTGCAGCCATGAAATTAAAAGACGCTTGCTCCTTGGGAGGAAAGCTATGGCAAACCTAGATAGCATATTAAAAAGCAGAGACGTCACCTTGCTGACAAAGATCCGCATAGTCAAAGCTATGGTTTTTCCAGTAGTAATGTATGGCTGTGAGAGCTGGACCATAAAGAAGGCCGAGCGCCGAAGAATTGATGCCTTTGAACTGTGGTGCTGGAGAAGACTCTTGAGAGTCCCCTGGACTGCTAGGAGGTCAAACCAGTCAGTCTTAAAGGAAATCAACCCTGATTGCTCATTGGAAGGACTGATAATGAAGCTCAAGCTCAGATACTTTGGCCACCTAATGCGAAGAGAGGAGTCTTTGGAAAAGACCCTGAGCTGGGAAAGATGGAAGGCAAAAGGAGAAGAGGACGGCAGAGGATGAGATGGTTAGATAGCATCCCTGAAGCAATGAGCATGAAACTGAGCAAACTCAGGGAGGCAGTGAAGGACAGGAAGGCCTGGCGCAATATGGTTCATGGGGTCACGAAGAATCGGACACGACTTAACGACTGAACAACAATTCTAACAGCAGTATTTCTCACTAATAGACTCTGGAATTCAGCTGTCAATGAAGTTCCATATTTTTTGCTATGTGACAAGTATCCTTCTTTAGAGCACTTGCGTACGTTTGGAACATTTGCTTATGTACAAATTCCTAAGTCTCAAAGAAGGAAGAACCAACCAAAAGCACAATGTTTAAGGTTTGTTGGTTATTCAGCTGAATCTAAAGCCTATCGTTTTTCTTTAGGTCATGGTCAGGTTGTAATCTCTAGAAATGCTAATTTTGAAAAGCCTACTGATTGGCAAAGGCTGCATGCAAATTCAGAGGTTCTTTTGAATTCAAACACAGAATTAGCTAGAGAGCAAGCACCACTTTTTGCACCTATAACTCCACAAGTCCTCAAAGAGCCTGCTCAGATAAAAAAAGAACAAATGTCACCAAAACAGGTGCAGGGCCAGGAGGGGGAGTTAACGGAGTTAGAGCAGAAAACAAAAAGAGAGGAACAAAATGTTATTGAAATTCCTCGTAGAACTACCCGTACAACAAAGGGTGTTCCGCCTGAAAAGTTTGTAGTTCAACAAGTGAGAGTGTGTCAAATTACATGTGAACCTCAATGTTTTGAAGATGTTTTAAGTTTGCCTATAGATGAACAAGAGAAATGGAACATTGCTATGGCTAATGAATTTGAGGCATTGGTAAAACAGAATGTTTTTGAAGTTACTGATTTACCTCCATCACAAAAGGCCAGAGGTTCCAGATGGGTATTTAAAAAGAAGCTTTTGCCTGATGATACTGTTCAGTATAAGGCTAGATTAGTGGCACAAGGGTATTCACAAGAGCAGTGTGTGAATTACAATCTCACATATGCACCTACAGTTAGGCCTGAGTCATTGCGTGTAATTTTGGCCTTAGCTGCACAAAGAGATATGATTGTTCATCATTTTGATGTGGACACAGCTTATTTGAATGCTGATCTTCCTGAAACTGTGTACATGAAACAAGCACCAGGTTACACATGTGGCAATTCCCATAAAGTCTATAAGCTGCGTAAAGCACTGTATGGATTGAGACAAGCTGGGAGATGTTGGGATCAATGTTTAGATAAAGTTTTGTTGGAAATTGGTTTCAAAAAATCATTAGCTGATCCATGTGTGTATACTAGAGGGACTGGAGAAAATTATGCAGTACTTCTTACTTATGCTGATGATTTTTGTCTTGCTACTGCTTCTTTAAATTTTGTAAAAGAATTTGCCAAGCAAATGGAGCAATATTTTAAATGGGAGGATTTAAGTATGTTAAGGTACTACCTTGGTATTGAAGTGTATAGATCTGACAATGGAGAAATCTATCTAAGTCAAAAGAAAAAGATAGAACAGTTATTAACACAAATGGGAATGTCAGAAGCTAAACCTGTAAAAACACCAATGGTTTGTGATTTTCTGAAAGGTGAACAGTGTGAAGAATTGTGGGAAAAACCTGAGGTGTATCATTCTGTAATAGGTTCTATCCTTCACCTGGCACAATGGACACGCCCTGATTTGTCATATGCTATAGGAGTTTTAAGTCGTAAAGTAGCCAAACAAACAGAGCGTGAATGGCAAGGATTAAAAAGAATAATGAGATATTTAAAAGACACAATAAACCTTTGTCTTAAAATGTCAACTATTGGGCCTGAAAGTCCTGTAATCTTTGTTGACAGTTCTTTTGCAGAAGAGGGGGACAGGAAATCTGTAACTGGATTTATTTGTAAATTTGGTGAATCTACTATTGCTTGGAAAGCAAAGAAACAAATATCAATAGCTATTTCAACAGCAGAAGCAGAATTTGCAGCTTTGTCAGAAACAGTATGTGAGTTAAGATGGTTTCATCAATTATTCGCTGACTTAGAAATACATGTATCATTGCCTTATACAGTATATGAAGATTCTCAAGCTTGTATAGGGTGAGCTAAAACAGAAAACCTAAGAGCTCGTACAAAATATGTAGATGTCAAGTATAAAAATGTAAGACAAGCTATTTTAGAAGATTTCATTGATCTTGTGTATTGTGTATCTGAATCAAATCTTGCAGATGTATTTATCAAAGCATTGCCTATTGTACAACATGAAACAATGTTAACTAGACTTGGATTTGAACAAATGTAATTGTTACCGTATTGTTGTAATCATTTTACTATACTACCCTGTAATGTGTATTGTTCTTTTCCAAAAAGCGATTTGAGAGGGGTGCTAGGATATTCCCATGGGAAAAAAGCAACTCGCTTATCTCCAAACAATTGTTTTGACTGCAAAAGTCAGGCCATCTGCATTTATTTTTCTGGTTTGCACGTATACTGCTATTTACTGCCACCTATTGGCGTTTGTATGCCAGTCGGGGGTTTCCCTGTGCAATTGCTCTTAGCATCGGGAATTCGCAGAAGCCTTGACCTGGCGTCCACCTCCATGCAACTGCGGCCCCTCCTGCGCTCTGCGCTCTGCGCTGGGGAAGGAGAGACCCTGGCCACCTCCTGCGCGACCACTTCCCAGACTGCGAAGGACGCTCTCCTGCTGCTGCGCTTCCCAGCTCCTCCTGTCCCTCCTCCCAGGGCTGAACGGGCGTTCCTCCATCCTCCCTCCTTCTCGGGGCCGGGCCAAGGCCGCGCGAGGGAGAAGGGTGAGGCTTCGGGCTGGGCTTCCGCCGACCGGAGGTGAACCCGAGGCAGCTGAAAGGCCCTTGTCTCCTTCCAGCCGCACCGCCGCCGCCTCCCTTTCCAAGCCAACCGGGGCCAAAACCTGCTTGCCGCGATAAAGTCCGGCTCTCCCCCTTCCTGCGCCGGGCTGCGCTGGGATTTGGCTGCCTGCGTGGAGGACCTTCGCCCCTTTGCCCCGTCCCGCAAGCGCTCGCCTCGCCTCGCCGTCCTCTCGGCCTGACCCCCGTCCCCAGCCCCCGTCGCTTCTCCTAACCGGGCAGCGAACCAGCCCCGCCAGCGGCCAGCGGCCAGCGGCCAGGCGAAGGGCCGGGAGGGAGCCCTCGGCGGTGCGCAGCCTCACCTGTGATGAGCACCGTCTTGCCCCACAGGCGGACTGCGTTCTGGCACTTGGGGGGCCGGGGGAAGCTGTAGCAGAGCAGCACGTAGAGCCCAAGCAGCAGCGCCGCGCCCGCCAGCAGTGCCTCTATGGCCATGGCACACACCTCCTCCCCGTGTGCTGCACTCCTCTAGCGCAGCCCCCCTCCTCCGGGTCAGCCCTCGCCTTTGCCCCGCCCCGCGCTGGGCGGCCCGCCCACCCGCCTCCCGCGCCGCCTGCCCACGGGGAGCGGCTTGGCCAGCCCGCAGCCCAACAGCCCCCTCCGTCTACCCTCGCCCCCTTCTCCCGGCCTTTCGTGGTGGTGTCCCATCCCAGGCCCGAGGATGCTTCGATTTGCTTCCAAAGCCGTGCGTCCAGGCGGGGAGAGCTGTCCCCCGTCCCTCACCGCGCGCTTGGCCGTCAGCCGCCCGCGCCGCCTTCCTGGCCTTTGCTCTGTGCCCAGCTCCTGCGGGCGGGCAGGGGGCCGGCGTTGGCTCGGACCATGCGGGGGCCTCCGGGCCAGCCCCGCCCTCGCAGCCCGACCTGCCCCTCAAGGGGCCACGCCCTGGAGGGGTTTTCCTTTGGCTCCCCCTTCGCTATGCTTTCTAGTCCAGAACGTGCCCCCTTTTCTTACTCACCGGGGCTGGACTCCAAGACCCCTTTCTTGGGCCTTTGGGTATGTAATGGGGGGGTCTCTGTTCTAACGGGCATCGTTCTAACAAGTAGTCCTGACTCACATGGTGTTGGTTTCGTAGTCTGGTCTACCTCGTAGGGCTGACAGCCCCAGTATTGTGTAATGTGGTGGAGTTATCTAAGGGCCAGGCAGTCAGGGTAGAGTTATTGCAGGCTTTGAACGGATCACATGGTTGCGCATGCCTAAAGAAGAAGTTTGGAGACATTCTGAGATGTACCAGGCTGTGACGGGAGAGAGAATTCTTAAACCCACCATTCCATTATGGTTTGGTCAGGGTATGGGCGCAAGGAGGACCACCCTAATGATGCCCTCAAAGGTGAATGGCCTCTGCAGATGGATGAAGACTCGTCTGTCCGTTACAACCCGAGTTACGACGCTGAGGCAGTCCAACGCTGCCTATGAAGAAGAGAGCCGAAGAAAGGAGAAGCTGGAAGTCCCACCTTCCATTCCCTCGAGGATCGTCTCGGAGAGCTCTCCTGGACTTCCCATCCCCCTTTGTCGCTTGGCCAACAGCAAGAAGGGCTTCTGGGTGTGTAAGGCTTGTGTCAGTGAGAGAAGGCGTGTGAGGTGCTTCAAGTGCAAAAAGAAAACGTTCAAAATCTACTGATAAGTCTCCTGCTATTGTTGGGTGGTATTCACCGACTTTGCTGCTTTAAACGGATTCCCAGGGAGCCTCTCGTAACACAAATCTGTGCACCAGGAGCAGCTGCCGGGCCATCTTCCAAGGCAGCCCCACGCAACGGGTATCTATCCGGAGGTGATCCAGGGGTGAGTGGCTGTCCCTGGTCCAGCCCAGCCCAGGCGGGGCTGAACCGGGGCACCAGCCGACGCTGGAGAAAGGCCTCTGTCTGTTGCTCAGCAGGAGCTCCGAGGCCAGGAGGACCCCTGAAGCCACGGAGCAGCCTTTTCAGGCGGAGCAGAAGCTACGTCAGTCCTTTTTGTCCAACAGGGTTTGTTTTTACACGTGTATATATACACACACAAACACAACCTTATTCCTTTTCAGTAAAACTTTCTACCATTTTGTCCTGAACAGAGATTAAGCCCTGACATTTCCTGGATCTTCTTTTAATCAATCCCTTTTTCAGTGCTGGGATTAGCTTGGCTTTCTTCCAGCCCCCGGGGGGCAATGCTGGTTCCGGGGAGAGCTGGACGGCTGCTTGAGCAGCAGTTTCCCACTCCGTGGGTTCATCAATCCTCAGCTGGACACCATCAGAAGTCACGGATTTATTCTTGTCGGTCAGGTTCCTAATTGTATTTTGTGTCATCTACGTTTGCTTCATCCTTTTGGGTTCCCCTCCTGAACAAGGTTTAAATAAGGGGGCTCCCCCCCCCCCATTTTTACACAGGAAAAACAGATGCAAAGAGATCACAGCAAGTATGCAGCATCCTTCTCCTTTACCCTATCTGGAAGACTCTTCTTGTTTACTTCTTTGGAAAGAGATGTTTTAATTGCCAGTTTAATTAGCTGCATGTCCCTTCAAGTCTTGACTTGCATTTTTGCATTCCTTTGCTCAAGTTTGTTCCTATTTCTTCTCATAGGAGCACATTCCCAGCGTTTAAAAGCTTGTATGCCTGCACCCCTCTTCTGCAGTCACTCCACACCAAGCAGGGACCCGGCCTTTTCTTACTCCATAAACAGTTCTTGCCTCTGATTCAGGAGAAAAGTCAGAAATGGCCTGGACAGGACCCTTGATCCTAAGAGCTGCTCCTTCCCTTGGGCCAAACGCAACAGTAGTTGCTGCTGGCAAGCTTTGGGAACGCGGATGCTTAATCTGTACAATTGGCTTGACTTTCCCTAAGGCTGTGGAGTCCTTGGGGTCCTCTGAGCTTGGCGGTTTTCTTGCAAACGTTTCGTTACCCGGCCAGGTAGATCTTCAGTACTAGAATGGAATGGGGTTTGCTCTCCCCCCATTCCAAGAAAACAGCCAAGCTCAGAGAGCCCCAGCACTCCACAGTTCTACCCCGACCGACAGAGATCCTCTACTACTGCTATTTCCCTAAGGCCACCAGGCACAGGCAGTCTTCCCAATGCAGTTATTTCTACTCAGGTGCAGTCTCGCTGGTCCTTTCTGAACTAAAACCATCAACGGGGAGGCCCAGGATTCCTTTAGTCCTGCAAGCCTGCCTGAGGTGGAGGAAGAGTCTTACCACTTCTGGGGTTTGGGGATGGGGAGGCTGCCTTGGGCACAAGAGTGCCTGAATGGCTGAGAGCACTTACTTGGTGGCCCAGGCGTGCTCAGAGATTTTGCTTTTGGGCTGCTGACAGCCAACGTAGAGCAGAGTTTCTCAACCTCAGCAGCCTCCAATATGTGGACTCCCGTTCTCAAACTTCCCCGGCTGGCATGCATGCTGGCCAGGGGATTCTGGGAATGGGAGTCCACGTATTGGTGGTTCCTGAAGTTGAAAAAACACTGCTGTAGACCAGTGTTTTGCAACCTTGACAGCTTTAAGATGTGTGGATTTCAACTCCCAGCATTCCCCGGCCAGCCGCGCTGGGGAATTCAATTCTGGGAGTTGAAGTCCACACATCTTAGTCGCCAAGGTCGAGAAACTGGTGTAGACAATGCAGAGTCTCCCCAAGAAAAGACCTTCCCCTCCCTTCACAAGCCCCCTGCAGCGAAGAAGCTGGAGTCAGAAATATCCCCACAAGCAGCCGGCCAGGCGGTGCAATAAAATCACAGCACGAAAGGGAACAGATTCATTTCCTCACCAGCCACTGCTAGTCGGTTTTGGTGGCCAAGCACTGTGTCTCACAGAGGAAAGTAGATATCTCTAGCCCCACAAAAAGCAGCCCTCTGGAGCCTGCTGGATTCCGATTTGGCCGACGGAGCACGAGTCGGTTCAAGGAGGCTGATGGGCTCCAGGTCTGGAAAAACGGACGTAGGTCCTCCCGGAGTTGCCCGTCGGCAACCAAGTTCTTCTGGCTGGGCAACTTTCTCAGGAACTGGCTCGCTTTCGCAGCTTGCCTGAGACGGGGTCAGGAGCATTTGAACATGCGCACGAGTGTAGTAACAGCTCCAGGCCTTGAGGCAGCCACCCTCACGGCGTCCCAACTTCACGGGGGTCAGTAAGGACCGCCAGGAAGCAGCCGGGCCCAGGAATCCTACTGCCGCTCGCCATCCCCACACTGGTACGATTCACCCGACGTGAGCAGCATTCTTACCGGGCTCCCCCCCACTGCCCCAGGCTAATAAAAGCAAGCTGCCCAGGGCACTGAACCGTTTCAGTCTTACCACTCCCCAAAGTGTGCTACGTGCCACACACACCGCTGGATCCGGATCTGAGCAAGAACAGGGAGGCTAGGTTCGAAGACGTGCAGAGTGCTGGAAGTAGTCGCTGCAGGCGAGTCTACAAAGCGTGATGTTCTGCTCTGCAGTCTAGGAGGATACCAGGCTGGCCTGAGCGGGCGCGTCTGTGTGCACAGAGCCCTCTAGAAAAGGACCCCAGGCCTAGTGGTCCACGCACGTGGGCAGCTAAGCACTCACACCAGCTGGCCAAAATGGGCCCGTGGCTTGCAAGGCACACGCCCAGCCACAGGAAAAGTTGCCCTGGAGGCAAAGGCAAAAGGCAAGTGCAAAGGAGGGCGCAGGCTCGGGCTATCTGTGCACACTTTCAACAGCAGCCGATGTGCTTATTAATACAGACTTAATGCTGCTGGAAGAGTCAAGAAAGCCTTTCAGCCTTTATACAAAAGAAGTCAAGATCAGAAGGGAGCAGCAGGAAGCTTGAAGAGGCAGCCAGCTCTTCTCCAGGGTGCAGGTCAAGAGAGAAGACCCTCGATTCTCCCGTCCGTCGTCCTCAGGAAAGCAGCCGTTCCATCCCCACAGGATGCACCGGGGGTGGGGGGCGGAGCTGGGGACGCACCTCGTGCGCAGCTGGGCAGAAGAGGACCGTCTTGGGAGACCCTGCCCGCCGTCTTGCCAGGGGGCGGCGGCAGCAGCAGCCTCCCCTCCACAGGTGGGCACTGAGAGCGCAGGTGTGGATCGTGGCGGAACAGGGGCCGAGCGGGGCAAGGGCGGCCCCGGGAAATGCCAGCCGACGGGGTGATTTGTGCCCCCTTAACGGGGAGTCTCGACAGGCAGGCAGACACCAGCAGTGCCGTATTTTGTTGTTTTATATACAGAATACAGGAAAAAGGTGTCTGTAAAGCCTAAAACATTGCAATTACTTCTGTACATTAGAACTTAGCTGCTGAGAGAAGAGGGTGGGGGGTGGGGGGCGGGAGGTATTGGAACAAAGGGGCAAAAACAGGCTTACGACAAAAACGCTTTGCTACAATAGACAACCGGAGGCAACGTCATACCACATGTACCACTGTACACAGCTTAAAAAACACGGGAAAACACCGTCAGTTGATGTATTTACATAGAAGCCCAAATACTTCTCACCATCTGAAGACCGGACGGGCGCCAGGACCTAAGGCCTTGGCTCCCACTGCCCCTGGCACCCAGACGTGCCGCGGGGAAGGAGCGGAAGAGGCACAGGATGCGGGAACGGGAAAGAAACCACCGGCGTGAGGAGAGCGCATCTTTACATTAAATAAAACAATGATAGTTGGATAGATTTTGCTGTATGAAAACTGTATTTCTCTTTTTTTAATATAAAAACTATTGTCACTGGCGCAAAATAGAACAAGGTTTTGATTATTTTACAACTGCAAGGGAGCGCTTGCCTCGGGCTACATCCATGAGCCCCCCTCACTGGCTCCACCCAGCACAGCCTCCGCACGCGGCCGTTTCCTTTTTTCTTTAAATGAAATGTATAGTACAAATATATGTGCAAATGCCCCTAAAACTTGAGCAAACCATAACGACGGCGATTGCCCTGTTCATCTTTCCAGATCCAGACCGAAGGAACCCTTTAGCAAGGAGCTGCCATCCTGCCTGCCCCAACCGGTTTCCGCTGAAGCAGCTACGTGCACACAGAGGGGGGAAGCAGGGAGGTCCTGGGGAAGCCATCATGCCACGCTGGTGGTAAAGACCAGGAGGATTACCCGCTGCAGCCAGGGCCTACGCAACTGCCAGAAGTACCTGGTGCAGCCCGCATCTACATTCGTTGCTATTCCTGCAACCAGGCTGGCAGGACAGGGGTGGAGGGCCTTCATCGCTGGTCCCGAGGAAAGCCTGGCGGACAGCAGCACAGCACAACCGCAGTTGTGCCGAAAACCCTGCTCCAGGCCAGCTCCTCGATCCAGAGGTCAGGGGGCGCCCAGAACACCCCCTGCGGGGACGCTCTCGCACAAGCTGTCCTCCAGTGAGATGGCCTTCAAGAGTGGCGGGGTCTCTGCAAGGGGGCTTCCCGGTAGACTGTGTCCCAGGACTTGAGCCACAGCCAAGGGCTTGAGAAGGGAAGCCCGAGACATCCAGACTGCGGCCCGGACAAAAGCAGAGATGAAGCCTCTCTGTTCCCTTTGCCCCGTTGTTCGGGATTTCGTCCGGCTCTGCGCCTTAAACCAAGACCGAGCCGCCCAAGAGCACTTTGTTAACTGATCTCCCAGCCAGCGGATCTTGTGCTGGAAACCAAGTTTAGAAAACCTCAGTTGCCTCTGGCAAGGAAGACCCCACGTCCACTGCAGAGGGAGGCCTTTGCTGGCCAGAGAAGCTCAGCTGTGCCTCCCCCCGCCAGCGTCTCATCTCCCACCCAGAACAGCAGACAAACTACTCAACATTTACAGCGTTTATCTGCTAGATGTTTCACTGCATCTTTCTGGCTCCATTTTGGGAAAAGTCTAATCCAGCGTTTTTCAACCTGGGCCGCTTGAAGATGTGTGGACTTCAACTCCCAGAATGCCCCAGCCAGCTGGCTGGGGTGTTCTGGGAGTTGAAGTCCACACATCTTCAAGCGGCCCAGGTTGAAAACCACTAGTCTAAGTAAACCCCTGAAAATAGAAACAGACAGCAAGGAAGTTGTGGATAAAGACAACTGCCATTTCACGTGCTCGCGTAAGCTGGTAGGGAGACCTCACCCAGTCAGCCATAACTTCTTCACGCAAAGAAAGGGCAGAGATGCGCCAGTCCGTTTCGTAAGGGAGCGATTCCATTTAGGCCCTTTGTTTTTTATTGCTATGACTAGCAAAGGGCAGCTGGTGAGGACCACCCTGTGTACCAACTGGCACCCCAGAGATAGGATAAATAAGTGGATGGAGAGAGCAGCAGCTCCTGGGTTTGGATCTGCCCAGTCACGATGCAAACACCAGAGACACCAAATTAGAAGCTGGAGGAGAGGAAAACGTTCAGACTGTAGGACATTGGTTCTCAATGGGGGTGGTACCGCCCCCCCGGGGGGTGGTGGGAGGATGCTGAGGGGCAATGAACTTGTTTTGGGCGGTAGGGGGGCGGTGGGCATGTTTTGGCATTCGAACTTAGATTTAAAACTCCCCCAAAAATTTATTAAATCGATTATCCGGTTTATACCATTTGTACCAGCAATAAAACGAACTTACGCGACGGCTGCCCTCACGCACTTCTAAGAACGGTGAGACGAGTTTGTATTCTAGGTAGGCTGACCTTGAAGAACTTGACACTACGATTCTTCTCTGATCCCAACCAGCACAGCGCGTGCGTCAGCTGTCTTCCCGCGCGATTAATCGCAGCGCGTGCGTTGAGCGTCCTTTCAATATGAATGCTTGATTTGACCCGTGTTTCTTGAGTTGGTTTTCGTTCGCTTCATTTCTGTTTTTTCCCCTCAGTTTCGATTTACTTTCATTGTTTATTTGGCCAGTCAGCTAGGTAAGTGCGCTTATTAGTTCTTTATCGTGGTCGTGAATTATTAATTTTGAGAAAGAGCATTTAAGCATTTTTTTTGCATTAGTCATTTTAATTTTAACAAAAGGAATGCAATTACCTTCCAGGGCAAAAGTATTGAGTTAAATGGAACAAATTTGGTGTGTAAGTCTACTGAAAAAAATTACTTAAAATTTTTGCCTTTTATAATTCAGTAACTCCCGCCCCCATACCCTAAATTACAGGATTTTCACAAAGGGTGGTGTTGAAAGATTTTCTGCTCCTTAGGAGGGTGGCAGCTTCAAAAAGGTGGAGAATCACTGCTGTAGGACAAGCACCGTGACCCCGTCTCGAAAACCAGCCACGCAGGATCCACGGCAGGCAGAGGGTCTCTCTGTCGCTGCCCTCTGACGCGCAGAGAGAAGCAACCGTTTAGTGACCGAGGGCAGAAGCAGCAGCCGGGCTCCCCCCCGAAACGTGGCCGCAGTGCAGCGTGAACCAGTGCGGGGGGGTGAGAAGCCCCCGCTTTAGAAAAAGGGTGTGCCTGGAGAGCCGAGGGCGCCTCTGTCTGGGTTAAAGCTGCCTCCTGCGCGGGAGGAAGGAAGGTTAGACCAGAGACATGCATTCCTGAAAGGAGGCGTTTGAGTTACTGTACCTGGGCCACACCTGTGACAGTTAAAGCTACCCCCTCCGCCGTCTCTACATCCTCGCACCTGGGCTGCAACGTCATTATCTCTAGGGAAATCCTGCCAAAAAACGTAAAACATTGGCGCGTTTCCAGGTAACTGGCCCAGCTCTCCCCTTCGCTCGGGGCCACCTGCTGCGTATGTCCAGGGTAACACAGAAGCCGGGCTTCCCTGCCGAGGGGCCAGCCTCCCGCAGGCTGACCGCCGGGCTCCTCCAGCCCCTGAAAGGGAGGCCTACTGGAGCGCGGCTTTCAGCGCACGGCAGGGACCGTAAGATGCGGCTGGGGGTGGAGGCCGGGAAGATCAGACCTTCAGGCCCTACGGCACCTTCTCCCCTCCCTGGCAAGCTCTCCAAGCGGGCCGCTCTAACTGTCCTGAGGGCTGAAGGATGGACGGCCCCAAAGACACCAAGCTTCAACCCCAGAAGCTTCCTGCAGCCAAGAACCACAGCAGGGCACCCATCCCTGGAGGACCCCCCCCCATTTCATAAAGACTGACTGAGGGCAAGAGAGTAAGTGACTGTGGCAAGCCGTGTGAAGGTGCCTGTCCTGGAAGACTGTCTGGTGCCTGACACTGGTTTCCTTTGTTTTATTCACCTGGAGTGCCTATCCACTAACAGTGTTTCTCAACCTGAGCAACGTTAACGTGTGTGGACTTCAACTCCCAGAATCCCCTAAGATGCACGGACTCCCGCGGTGTGCCGGCTGGGGAATTCTGGGAGTCGAAGTCCGCACATCGTAATGGTGTTGCTCAGGTAGAGAAACACCGCATTAACGGGCCCTCAGGTGAGCGCAGCAGCGTTGCCGACATCAGCCCTACCCTTGCCGCAAGCTCTACAATCTTGGCTACGCTCGTCTTCAGAACTGACCCGCAGCAGGAAACTGCTACGACCACCGTTTTAGAGGGGGCTCCCTTTGCCCCGAGGCCAGAAAGCTTGCCTGAAGCCACAGGGAAACCCCGGCTCCCCGGGGAACAGGCTGCCCTGGGATGCCGGCATTCCGGCCCTGGCCCCCGGGCGCAAGCAGCCTCGGGTCAGGCTGCAGATGGGCCGTCTGCAGGAGATGGCTGAAGAAGTCAAGAAGATGGCTTCCGCCACAGTGTGATCGAAGCTCCGCCGGTTTCTTAAGGGGCAGAGGGTGTTTCTTTCGAAACCACGGGCAACCTTCCTATGCAGAAATCGAGACGAGCAGATGCCCCAGGTGGGCCGTGGCCTGCTGGGCATCAGGCCAGGAGGGCTACAGGGACCGCGGTCGCAGCAGAGCACAACCCGGGCCCTGCTGCCCGAGGCAGCCGTCCTGGCCTGAGGGAAGACCCAAACCTCTGCTGGTTTCGGAACTAGCGCTCGGGCGGGACGGTTTGCCCCTACGTTCAGCTGCACCCAGACGGTTCCCTGACACGTCGGCCTCGTGGTTACTGTGTAAAGTTTGTGAAGCGGCTGGAGCCACCCAGGCGAGCGAGTGCCAGCCACGTTCCTGCCGGGGCCAGAGCCCTGGACTTGGAGCAGCCCCGTGCGCCTCTCTGCATTACCATGGAGGGCAACAGCAGGTAGCGTGAGCCAGAGACGGAGGGGGAGCAAAGGAGAGAGAGAGAGGGAGGGAGGGCCGGTGCCAGGATGGCCCGCCAGAGAGCAAGCGGCCCCGGTCGGTCGCCTTCTGCTTTGCTGCTGCTGTGCTGTGCTGTGCTGCGTGGGACAGAAGGAAAGACGGAGAAGGGTTAGGCAGACACGTTAGAAGCGGGTGGATTATTACCTGTGCGACCCCCGTTACGTACAGTGGGACCCCCTCCGACGTCTCAATATTCTCACAGCGACAAAGGATGGTCATGACCTCCAAAGACAGTCTGAGCAGCAATAAATAAGGGGTGGGACACCAAACACATAAGGCGGTTACGAGAGAGCAACAGAACCCCCTTGCCAAGAGAAAAGACAGGGCTTTGCGGGCGGACGGGGGTTTCAGGGCACAGGGAGCGGGCGGGAAGTGGGGAACTGCTGGGCTTTGCTGGGTGCGCTCCAATCCACCCCCCACAGGAGGGGGTCAGCCTTTTCCAACAGGTCCTGGTCTGAGGGGACACCGCCCGAGGTGCTGTGCCCCGAGGGGAGGTCTGTGCTCGGCTGCAGGAATCTCCGCTAGGATCCGGCCCCTTGGCGGGAGCGCACCGTGCCGGCTTCCCTTCCGGAGCGCGGATCCCGCTTCGACTTCTCCCTCAAGGCCTCTCCTCTGAGCGTCTCTGCGCTGCCTCGACCTTCACTGAGAAAGCAAGCAGCCAGAGCTGTTGGTGGGAAGGCGGGTGGGTGTAATTCCAATAAACTGCCGCCATTAAGCCAACCCAAACCCTGCGCTCACCAGGGCAGCCACCTGATTTCGGCTTTCACCAGGGGCCCGGAAAGGGCGAGAGCCGAACTGCGCTGCGGCCCTGCACGGCCTCCTCCCCGGTTTCTGCTTTTGCCAGGCAGTGGGCAAAGGTGCAAGCCGGCCGACGCCCTCTCCTGAGCAGAGACTGTGGGGATGCAGAAGGCCGGCCCCGAGGGGAGGAAAAGGCTCGGGGGCACCACCCAGCATGGAGCATCCCCCCTCCTTGGATTCAACCCGGACTGAGCGGCCGCCTCTCAGTCTGTCCCAAACTGGCTCAGAAATGCTCCGTCCCCATGTGTCCGTCTCCCTCCACTCCTCCTGGAGGCAGAGGCCCAATGCCACCCGGGCCTGTGGGTGACTTGCAACGGCAGTCAGGGGAGCGTCTCCTGCAAAGCACCCACTCGCAAGAGCTTCTGCTCCTTCCTGGAAGCCAGGACACCCCCCCCCCGCTTCCTGCTCTGGGGAGACCCTTTTCCCTCCATACAGAGCCCAGGAGCAACTCGGGCGGAGGAAAGGGGCACGCGCAGCTGCCAACACACATCCTCTCCTAGGCTCTGCTGGCCCCCTGCCAAAGGGGGCGCGGACAGAGCTGCGTCAGGGGAAGAGCCGGGAGAGGACTTTGCAAAAGAGCCCTCTCCCGTCTGCAAATGTTTTCAAAATGGTGGCTTCGTGCCGACTCTGGAGGCTCGCGAAGGGGAGCCTAGAAATCCTGAAACGCGATGGCGGGGGACAGCAAGGCAGCCGGCACTAATGCGCATCGACCTGTTTCCTGGCCAGGCTGCCTGAGGCGGCAGGAAGGCCACTCGGGAGCCAGCTCCCAGGCAGGATCTGCCCTATTCCGGGGCAAAGGGGGATCCCCGTGCGCTCCTCATTGATTGCAGAAGGAGACGCGGGCGACCGCGGTCCTCGTGAGCAAACGTCAAGCCTGCCGTTCCCGCCTGCAGCCCAAGCGGTTTCCCCAGCACCACCGCGTCCTCATTGTTTGTACTCTTGGTGTAAACTAGGCCACTCCGGAGCTGGAGGAGCTGAAGGAAGCTCTTGCAAAGAGGCCCTTCCTTCTGCTGGATGATAAGTGCCTTCAGCCGCCCAGGGCCCCCCAGGCAGGGAAAGCGTTTCTATTTCTGGGAGGAGAGCGTGTGGCTCGTCAGGCACACGCTGTGCAAACTGAAACTGCGCTCAAGAAAAGTATGCGAGTCCCCGTGGCAGGGAGGGAGCTCCGGAGAACACCTTCAGGAAGAGAAACCCCTCAGGAGCTAGAACGAAACAGGACCTTCCCAAGAATTAACCTTGTCAGGGCCAGACCCCTCCTCCCCCAAACGATTATGGGAACCGAGAAGGATCTTGCGACTGGATCATGAAATACACCACGGCCTTTCTGCGGCTGGCCTCCACGGGGGAGAGGGTCTGTTCAAGTGGCCATGCCTCTTTCCGGGCTCCACGTCACGGTGTTTTAAAAAAAATTCCGCCTCTGAGTCAGCCAGCGTTGACTCCTTGAGACCGCCTTGACTGGTCCCTGCACTTCTCTTGGCAAGATTTCAGAAGCGGTTTGCCATTTCCTCTTCCCAGGGCTGAGAGAGGAACTGACCCAAGGTCACCCCGCGGGCTTCGTGCCCAGGTGGGACGAGAACCCGCGGCCTCTGGTTTCTAGCCTGGGGCCTTAACGCTACACCAGGATGGCTCTCCCCGCATCACAACGGCTAGGAATTTTCTCCAGTATCTGAGGCTGTAGCTCTTCCTGAACCGGTCGCCAGGCTCCACGAGTTCTTATGGGCGGCCAGCAAGAGACCAGAACTCGAGGCTGGAGGTGCAGTGGATGATCCCAGGTTGTAAGAATTGTGGCTCCTGGGTGATTTCTTGTATTATTTACACTTACATCCTGCCTTCTTTTCCAGGAGCTGAAAAACACTCCCCCGCTTCCTTTTATCCCCAAAACAAGGGCCCTGTGAGGAGCGTGACTGGCTTAAAGCCACTCAGGGAGCTCCTGTGGCTGAGGAGGACCTAGAACCCCTTCTCCCCGGTCCTGGCCCGGCACCTTCCCCACAGGCACTCTGACTCTGGGGGTGAGAGGGAGGGACTGGCCCAGAGGTCCCAGGGAGCATCCTTGCCTGGGGGAGACGTGAACCTGGGTCTCCCCACTCCTGGTCCAGCCCTTCCCCACACTTGCTCTGGGGCTAGGAGGGAGGGACTGGCCCAGAGGCTCCCAGGAGCTTCCATGGCTGAGGGAGGGACTAGAACCTGGGTCTCCTCCAGTCCGTTTCAGTGCACAATAACTGATGGAGGAAAAACTTTAAAATCCCAATTCTCCCCATTAGGCACAATTTTAGATGCCTTATCCTGGCTCCCTGTAACCTTCCCTCGCTAACGCAGAAGCTGAGTTGCCTTTTCTCCAGCACCACCAGGTTCTCTTTTTGGGGATGGGCTAACCGGAACTACGTCCCACCACAGTCCCGCTACAGATTTATACAAAGGCCTCCTCCTCCTCCTGAATTCTACTCCCATTTCCTCCCTTGGACTTGGGCCAGAAAGCAACTGGGCTCAAACCCCCATTCAGCCCCGAGCAGCCCCGGGGATAGGGAAAGGGACAGGGACTTCCCGACATTAAGACAGGAAGGAAACGGGGCTCCTGGCGTGAGTTATGGCTGACTGAAGACATCTCCATGCACGAGTGGAGACGATGACCACTGTGAAGAACGAAAAACCGGAGAGGAGACCAGCCCTTCGAAACTCTCCGGAGAGGGAGAGATCGGGAGATCGCCCATGAGTGCTCTGAATGGCAGTTCCTCGCGAGGAGATCATAAAACAAATTTGAAGAACAAGTACATAATTAAATAATATACTCGTGGGAAGGGACTAAAATGGAACTATACCCATATTAGGAACTGAGGCTTCATGAAGGGTGCAAATGGACACTAGAGAGAACTAAAGGACCAGGTGGAAAAGAGCTAAAATGGTTAAGCCAGCTATAACTTTTCCTTATCTTAAAGAGTTTTTTACATGGCTGAAATATTAGTAACTAATATCTCAGAAAGGATACAGATTTCGATAGATAAAAACTTTTAGAAGATGATGTGAAAAACTTTTTAAAACTTTTACCTGACATAAGGTTTCCAGGGAAGCAACGGTGGACTGAAGGCGGTTCCACTTTCAGCGGAGCTGATGACCACAGCGGAATGAGAAGCCGACAAATGGATCAGCACCTTGAATTCTTCTCTGGATAAAGGAGGGGAACTGGGATCGCCCACAAGTGCTCCACACGGTGGAGTGAAGTGGTCCTCGTGAGCAGACCATAAAACAGTGGTCTCTGATGGGTTTTAGGAGCCAAGGGAAACTCAGCTTTGCCCAAGCCGCGGTTCGGAGCCTTCAAAAGGACACCGGGTTTGCCCACTTCCTTTCTTAATCTCTTCTGGAAATTGCTTGTCAACCTCGACCAGGACTGAATGATGAGGTTTAAAGATTTGTTTATAGGTAAGATATGGGAAGAAGAGATTTTTTTTAATGTGTTTTTGTGTTTTTTCTTTTTTAGTATTGTGAGCCGCCCAGAGTCACCCGTTGGGGGAGATGGGCGGCATACAAGTTTGATAATAAATAAAAAATAAATAAATGTATTTTCAGAGAAGGTGATACGATGTTAAATGGAAAGGATTACAAAATTGGCTTATTTAAGATTAAAATATAGATGTGTGTGCTTATTTCTGGTATGTGTTAAACTTGTAAAGGAGAAAATGATAAGAAATTAACTCGTGTTAATTGATTAATATGTTGTTTCTGGTAGCTTTTAGGGGATGTTTCTTCACTAGGTCCAAATGATGAGGCTTTAATAGATAAGAGATGGGAAGAAGAGGGGTTTTTGTTGTATTTTTAGAGAAAATGATAAGTTACTGTGCTAAAAGTAAAGGAATACAAAACTGATTTATTTGATTGTTAAAATACGTAAGTTGTTAGTTCTGGTAACTCTTAATTGACTTTGAATGAGGCGGCTTTATAATTTGTTTAAAGATAAGAGATATGGGAAGAGATCCTTTGTTGAAATGTTAGAGGTGGTGATAAGTTACTGAAATTGTTTGTATGGCCGCCCATCTTAAAACACAACTCTGGGCAGCTCACAACAACAAACTCTTAGACGGTTTCCAGCTTTTAAACTTCTCAGGAATTAAACGCTTGTATCGGATACACCACAACCCCTAGGTGGTTTTCTGATTCCCTTCAGTTTGATCTCATAGTTTAATCTGAAGCCCTCTTTCAGTTACCACCAAGGCCACCTGCACTCCTCCCTGGAGATGAGCCCCATCTAAGCAGTTAGTCCCAGCAGCCTCTCGCTGAATTCCCAGAGCTTCTTGGCCAAGACGTCATCGCGGGCCTGCGCCCAGGGCTCCTTCTGTTGGCATCTTGCAAAATACCGCCCGCTGAGCATTTCAATGCCTTCCTCAGTGGCACAGTAGATCGTGGTCTGAGCTCCTTCGTTACAGTCTTGCAAGAAGGGCTTGAGGAACACGAGTGGCACATGGAGCCACCCAATAAAGGAGCAAACGATGTTGGTCTTAATGAATCCTGAAAACAAAAGCAGTTGGCCGTTGAAGCAGCACGAGGGCGGAAAGGAAGCCCTTTTCAGGGTTACCCAGACGGATCGGGAAATCGCGAACGGACCGGTCGGCACGGCACCCGTTTCCCACAGGAAGCTTGGACCACTGGGCAGTCTTTGGGCAACATCTAATATTTTTCAGAAGACCACGAGCTGAAGAGGGTGGGTGAGTGATGATGCAAATGGGGGAGGGGGCTGCATCACACATATTAATCCATTCACTCCAGTGGCTAACCAATTCAAATCACTAATAATAAATAATAATTTTCTGTCTTTTCCCTTATCAAAGCTTTTGGGTTCGTGGACGAAATCAGCATAAAAAGGATATCACAAAATGGCTGTGGGACAAGATACAAAATAGTTTCTGTGGGACAGGACTTGTCCCACAGTGGGGAAGCTCCTTGCTCTGGCATGCTCACACCAAGAGAGGGGGAATGAAGGAAAAGAAGAAGGCTGAGAATAAAGAGCAAGAGATTTGGGGAAGCCTCATCCTATGAGCTGAGAGGATGGCAAACTTCTTCCTATCTGGCTGACCTTCTATTGAGGCATATCACTGCACTGCTTTGCAAAGTGGGTCGAAGGAGCCCCCTTTGAAGAGCTGCTGGGGGAGAAAGGATTTGCCTCCCCCCACTTGAAAGCAGAAGAGGGGGGAATGCTTGGGAGGAGCTTCAGCGTGACCTTGAGGACACCCTATTGGGCACCTCTGAGCAAGACTTCCACCTACCTGGATGAACTGCATAGGAGGTAACGTTGGATCCTTCCAGCCGGTTGGCCAACTCTCGGACATGCAGAATATTGGCTAATTTGCTGTTAGAGTATGATTTAAGTGCCTTCCATTTCCCCTCCGTCGGCTTGTGGACGTTCTGAAAGTCTATCTTCCCTTTCTGATGCGATTCAGAGGACACTACTATGATCCGGCTAGGGGCACAGCGCTTCAGCCGGTCCAAGAGAAGGTGGGTCAGGAGGAAGTGAGCCAAGTGGTTGACCTGGAATGCCTGGTTGAAGCCATCCTCAGTTTTACCATTGTCAATGACACCTGCCAGAAAAGTAAGCTGATTAAACCATCAATAGGACATCTCTTCTCAAACCAGGTGTACGAGTGGCTGTCGGTCTGGAAAACTGTATGTTACCCCTCAGTCAGTGGTAGTTGCAGGAACCGCAGTCAGAGAGGGAAAGACCCCTTGGGTATATTTGCTTACAAAAAACCCATCTCTCCCTCCGGTCATCTTGGCTTTCTCAGTGGGCTACAATGACATTTCCTAGATTTGTTGCTGTTGTCATCCTCCATCGAACTGCAGCTGACTCCCTGTGACTCTACAGGTCAAAGGTCTCCAAGCCAGATTACTCACTGGAAGCCAGATTCATGGGACAACTGTCAGCTGTGGGACACATCTTTGGAAAGATGATTATCTGTTTATTCAATTTATATGGCTGCCTGTCTCATAGCAATGACTCTGGGTGGCCTGTGACCAAAACAATAAAATCAACAATCCACATAACAAATCTCTGAGGTAAATAAGGATTGTTCCCAATTTACAAGAGAGAAAAACAACAATAAAACCAATCAACCAGCAAAGCTTGCTTGAGCTTTTGGCCCAAATGTCTGGAAACAGCCAGGTCTTTAGTGCCTTATGAGAAGCTAACAGGGTCAGGGCCCTCCAAATCTCTGGAGAGATGCTGTTCCACAAGGTATGTGCTGCCACAGAGAAGGCACAACTTGGGGTCCATCAAGATGACATGGCTTGATAGAACAGACCTGGAGCATGCCCTCCCTGCAGTTTTGATGGGGCAAGCAGAAACCATGTGAAGTGGGTGATCCCACAAGCAGCCCGCCCTATGTTATGTGAGGCTTCATCAGTAATAACCAGCACCTTGAACTGCACCCTTTCTGTCCGCCTTGTCCAGCAGTATCATCTTTTCCATAGATGTATCACCCTTCATGGTGTGTTCAACATGGGATGGCTTTATTTCAGGATCCTGGCTTCCAGTGAGTGTTCTGGCTTGATTTCCTAGTATTAAATGGTGGGTTTTCTTGGTTGCCCACGGAATGCAAAGTAGCTTCTGCAGCAAACTTCTTCCTCTCGCTCTTGCACTGGGTCCATCCCTTGCATCCGTACATCATAAGAGGGAAGACCCTCAAGTCGAGCATTTCAACTTTTGTCTTGACTGAAATGTCTTGGTCTTCCATGAGCTTGTCTCAGTCCCTCAATGCCTTTTGGCCTATTGTCATCTTTTCTGAATCTCTTTTGCAGATCCACCATCTTTATCAATTCTGGAGCCTAGAAAATTGTAATTGTCAATTATTTCTTTCGTTGTTTCATAGTTTTCTGTTTGTCTACACTCAGTTCAGATAGACCTCTTTATCTCTTCTCAGCTGTCACAGGAAGTTTTCACTAAGATCGCTACTTTTGCCAGATCTCCTCTGGCTTTTCCCAGTCTTCTTTCCTTAGTTCCGTGTTTCTCAGCCTTGGCCACTTTAAGACGTGTAGACTTCAGTTCCCAGAATTCCCCAGCCAGCAAAGTTGTAGCTATTTCTGTGGCCTTGTTTGATACCCAGTGTGTTCTCTGTTTCCTTCAGGCTCTTATTATGCGCTTTCCAGCTTCCTCTCTTTCAATCATTTCACTTCTTCCCATAATTCTTCAGCTCTCTGTCCACAAAATCCAGGTCTTTGAATCTGTTTCTAACCTCAATCTTATATTCTGAAGTGGGTTCTGTAAGATTTGCCCCGTTCGACAGAGAAACTCCCGTGACACGTGTGGTTCACAAAAGAGGTTTACGCATGCGTAACGTAGCAGTCACAAGCAAAGCCAGGACTGGCTTGGTACAATTGCATCACTCGTTATATTCCCCCCTTCCCGCGCTTTTTTCCGCCCCACGATCGCGTTACCGCTGCGGATTATCGGCCCCCCAATAATCCCTCTTGATTGTCCATGATGGCAGGTTTGGTCAGGGTCCATTGTCCTTGATTGGCAGTCCCCTCCGGCTTGGGTTGGTCCCTCCCTGTTACGTGCAAGCCCGAGGATTCTGTGCTGCGCGGCGATCTTGTTTCGCTGCCTGCGGCCCCGTTCATTATTGGCTCGTGCTGTTATCAGTGTATAGTTAAAGCTTCCGCTGCGGTTTTCCTGTCTGGCTGGGCGCAGGTGGCCCATTAATTAGCGGCGCTTTCAGTTCCTCTTTCCCTTGCTAGCTGCCGCCGGTGGAGTTTGCGTGGACTGGCTGCGAGCTTCCCCGAAGCCCCATGCTGACTGAACCTGACATACCACCCCCCTGAAGACAACTCCCCCCCCGAGTTTATTTCGGTTTCCCGGGGTATTTATTGTAAAAGGCCCGCACTAGGTCCGGCGCTCTTATGTGGGTTTTGCTTACCCATTCGCTGTGGGACTTGGGAAAATGTTTCCATTGCACTAGGAGCTGGACCTGCCCCTTGTGCCTCCTGGCGTCCAGTATCTGGTTGATCTCGAAATGCTGCTCCCCACCGACCATGATGGGTGGTGGCACCCCCTCTGCCTTGTGCCAGGCGTTCCCCGGCTGGTGCAGCTTTAGCAGGCTGCAATGGAACACCGGGTGGATCTTCCCGAGGCTTTTCGGGAGCGTCAGCCTGACGGTTACTGGATTGATGACCTCTGCAATGGGGAACGGCCCCACAAACCTTGGGCTGAGTTTTTTCGATGCCTGGTGCGTCTTTAGGTTTTTGGTTGACAAATACACCTGGTCCCCCACTTTCCACTGCCCCTCGGGGAGTCTCTTGCGGTCCGCGTGTTTTTTGTAATCGGCTTTGGCTCTTTGCAATGCCGCGTGCGCTGTTCGCCAGGTGGCGTCGATTTGGGCGAACCAGGCGTCCAGGGAGTTGATTTGGGATTCCGGCTGAGGCAACTCTGGCATGGGGACAAAGTCTCTCCCGGTGGCTACTTTGAATGGAGAAAAGCCGGTACTCTTGTGGACGGCGTTATTGTATGCTACTTCCGCGAATGGCAGTAGCTCCGCCCAATCGTCCTGTTGGTGCCCCACGTAGCAGCGCAGGTACTGTTCGAGCCCCCTGTTCAGGCGTTCCGTGGCTCCGTCCGTCTGCGGATGTGCCGCGGAGGAAAGGGCTTGCTTCGTCCCCACCCGCTTCAGGAACTCCCTCCAGAACCGCGCGATGAAGTTGCCACCCCAATCGCTGACGACCCGTCGGGGCGCGCCGTGCAGCCGGTAAATATGTTGCACGAACAGCCATTTCCATGAGTAAACCTTCTTTGTGAACCACACGTGTCACGAGAGTTTCTCTGTCAAACGGGGCAAATCTCACATGAACAACTATGGTTTATTTGGAAGGGTTGCCAGGAGAAAGCCTCTTCTCTCTAAAAAGAACATGGCAGCATGGCTTAGGTTTGCCAAGTTGCATCTGAACAAATCACAAGACTTCTGGAACACCGTCCTTTAGACAGACGAGACCAAAGTGGAGATGTTTGGCCATAATGCACAGAGCCACGTTTGGTGAAAACCAAACACAGCATATCAGCACAAACATCTCATACAAACTGTCAAGCACGGTGGTGGAGGGGTGATGATTTGGGCTTCTTTTGCAGCCACAGGACCTGGGCACCTTGCAGTCATTGAGTTGATTATGAACTCCGCTGTGTAAGGTTTGCCCCATTCGACAGAGAAACTCTCGTGACACGTGTGGTTCACAAAGAAGGTTTACTCATGCGTAACGTAGTAGTCACAAGCAAAGCCAGGACTGGCTTGGTACAATTGCATCACTTGTTATATTCCCCCCTTCCCGCGCTTTTTTCCCGCCCCGCGATCACGTTGCAGCTGTGGATTATGGGCCCCCAATAATCCCCCTTGATTGTTCATGATGGCAGGATCGGTCAGGGTCTATTGTCCTTGATTGCCAGTCCCCCTCCGGCTGGGTTGGTTCCTCCCCGTTACGTGCAAGCCCGCGGGTTCTGTGCTGCGTTGCGATCTTGTTTCGCTGCCTGCGGCCCCGTTCATTGCTGGCTCGCGCCGTTATCAGTTTATAGTTAAAAGCTTCCGCTGCGGTTTTCCGGTTTGGCTGGGCGCAGGTGGCCCGTTAATTAGCGGCGCTTTCAGTTCCTCTTTTCCCTGCTAGCTACCGTCGGTGGATTCCGCGTGGTCTGGCTGCGAGCTTCCCTGAAGCCCCGTGCTTCCCTGAAGCCCCGTGCTGACCAAACCTGACATACCGCCCCCCTGAAGACAATTCCCCCCCCCCCCGGCTCTATTTCGGCTTCCCGGGGTATTTCTTGTAAAAGTCCCGCACTAGGTCCGGTGCCCTTATGTGGGTTTTACTCACCCATTCGCTGTGGGACTTGGGAAAATGTTTCCATTGCACTAGGAGCTGGGTCTGCCCCTTGTGCCTCCGGGCGTCCAGTATCTGGTTGATCTCGAAATGCTGCTCCCCCCCGACCATGATGGGTGGTGGCACTCCCTCTGTCTTGTGCCAGGCGTTCCCCGGCTGGTGCAGCTTTAGCAGGCTGCAATGAAACACCGGGTGGATCTTTCCGAGGCTTTTGGGGAGCGTCAGCCTGACGGTTACTGGATTGATGACCTCTGCAATGGGGAACAGCCCCACAAACCTCGGGCTGAGTTTTTTCGATGCCTGGTGCGTTTTTAGGTTTTTGGTTGACAGATACACCTGGTCCCCCACTTTCCACTGCTCCTCGGGGAGCCTCTTGTGGTCCGCGTGTTTCTTGTAGTCGGCTTTGGCTCTTTGCAATGCCGCGTGCGCCACTCGCCGGGTCGCGTCGATTTGGGCGAACCAGGCGTCCAGGGAGTTGATCTGGGATTCCGGCTGAGGCAACTCCGGCATGGGGACGAAGTCTCTCCCGGTGGCTACTTTGAACGGAGAGAACCCGGTACTCTTGTGGACGGCGTTGTTGTATGCCACTTCCGCGAATGGTAGTAGCTCTGCCCAATCATCCTGTTGGTGCCCCACGTAGCAGCGCAGGTACTGTTCGAGCCCCCCATTCAGGCGTTCCGTGGCTCCGTCCATCTGTGGATGCGCCGCGGAAGAAAGGGCTTGTTTCGTCCCCACCCGCTTCAGGAACTCCCTCCAGAACCGCGCGATGAAGTTGCCGCCCCGATTGCTGACGACCCGTCGGGGTGTGCCGTGGAGCCGGTAAACATGTTGCACGAACAGTCTCGCCAACCCCTCTGCCGTGGGGACTCGCCGGCACGCTACAAAGTGCGCTTGTTTAGAGAATAAGTCCGTAACCACCCAAATGGTGGTCTTCCCCTTACTCTCCGGGAGCTCTACTATGAAGTCCATGGCGACCTCTTGCCATGGGCCGTCGGGTTCCGCTACCGACTGGAGTAGCCCTCTAGGTTTGCCTTTGGCCCCTTTCGCCGTCGCGCACACCGGGCAACCCCCCGAGTACGCCTCCACGTCCTTACGGAGCGTGGGCCACCAAAATTGCCGCCGGATTAAGTGGAGCGTCTTTACGAAGCCGTAATGCCCCGCGCTCCGGCTGTCGTGGGCTCTTTCCCTGACCTCCCGTCGGCAACCCTCGGGCACGTACAGCTTTCCTTCGTGCCACCACAACCCCTCTTGGCTGGTTAGCGCCTCTCGGTTCTGCTTGAGCCAAGCGTCCCGCTCCGCCGCCTCCGCGAACCCTTGCCTTACTTCAGGCGCCGCGTCCCGTCGCCCCCCCTTGGTCTGGCTTCGGGTCACCGCTTTTGCAGCCAGTCTGCTGGCAGGGATGATGGAGTCTACGATCTCCTCCCATAGGCTGGCGTGCTGGGGCATGCGAGACAGTCCATCTGCTAGGAAGTTGCGCTTCCCGGGGATGTGTTTTAGTGTGAACCTGAACCTCCCGAAGTACTGGGACCACCGCGCCTGTTTGGGGGATAGCTTACACGGGGTCTTCAGGGCCTCGAGGTTCTTATGGTCCGTCCACACCTCGAACGGTTCAGCTGCCCCCTCCAGTAGATGCCTCCACGTGGCCAGTGCCCACTTGACTGCGTACGCCTCTTTCTCCCACACCATCCACCTTCTCTCTGTCTCGGTGAATTTGCGGGAGGCGTAGGCGCATCGGTGGATGGCCCCCTCCGGGCTGGGCTGGAGCAGGACTGCCCCCGTTGCCTCGTCTGGCGCATCTACTTGGATTATAAACCGCCGATCTGGGTCAGGATGGCGCAGGATCGGCTCCGCTGTGAACCGCCGTTTTAGCTCCTCAAACGCCCCCTGGCATTCTGCAGTCCACGCAAGTGCCATGCTGGGCTTGGGGGGTTTCCCAGTGCCCTTGGTCTTCAGCAGGTCGGTTAGGGGAAGGGCGATTTGGGCGAAGTTCGGGATAAACTGTCTATAGAAGTTCGCAAACCCTAGGAAGCTTTGGAGTTGCCTCCGGGTTCGCGGCGCTTCCCAGCCCAGGACATCCTTCACTTTCGCCGGGGCCATCTCAATTCCCCGGCTGGATATTCGGTAGCCGAGGTAGTCTAGTTGCTCTCGATGGAACTCGCATTTCGATAGCTTCGCGTACAGCTGCACCTTCAGCAGTCTCTGGAGCACCGTGCGCACCAGGCTCACGTGCTCCGCCAGGGTTTCGGTGTAGATGAGGATGTCGTCCAGGTAGACCAGGACGCCCCGATAGAGTAGGTTGTGCAGCACCTCATTTATTAGCTGCATGAATACCCCTGGGGCCCCTTTTAATCCGAACGGCATCACGGAAAACTGGTAGCTTCCGAGCGGCGTGTTGAACGCCGTCTTCCACTCATCTTTTACCCGGATCCTGACTCTGAAGTAAGCTTCGCGCAAGTCCAGTTTTGTGAACACCCTCCCCTTAGAAAGATGCAACATCAAGTCCTTCATCAGGGGGAGGGGGTATTTGTACTCCGTGCTGATTGCGTTCAGCCCCCGGTAGTCCACGCACATTCGAAGCGAGCCATCCTTCTTCTCCCGGAATAGTACCGGGGCCGCTAATGGCGACTTCGCGGGTTGGATGAATCCCCGCGCCAGGTTCTTGTCTATGAACTCCCGCAGAGCCCCCATTTCTCTCCTTGACAGGGAGTACATTTTTGGCTTAGGCAGGGTTGCCCCTGGCTCTAACTCGATGGCGCAATCACTGGGCCGGTGTGGTGGGAGCTGGTCGGACTCCTTCTCCCCGAACGCTGCCGCCAGGTCTCGATACTGCCTCGGGATTCCGCCGCCCATCGTGGGCTCCCCGGGCCCGGCCTCTCTCTTTGCGGTTGTCTCGCCAGTCGCCGCTGCCTCCCCACGCCTCGGGATCGTTGCGGGTCTCCGGGGTCCCGGCGCTGCTGCTGCTGCTGCTGCCGGCTGGGTCTCAGGCTCCGTCTGCTCTCGCCCCGTCTCCCGGTGTCCCGGACCCTCCACTTGCCCGTCTGTGGTTGCGGCCGCACCCGTCTCCACGGCTCGGTCCCCTCGGCTCTCGCACTTCGCCGGCCTGTCGACCCCGAACCGCACTGCCTCCGCCATCCAGTCGACCCGTGGGTTCCGTCGTCACAGCCACGCCAAGCCGAGTACCACCGCGTAGTCGGCCACCGGGACCACCACAAATCTCAGTTCTTCCCGGTGACTCCCGATCGTCATCTGGACCAGCTCGGTGTAATACTGAGCTGGCCCCCCCCCGCCAGCGTGCCGTCTAGCTGGCTGAATGCAATGGGCTCCCGGAGGCGCCTCAGCTGTAGTCCGAGCCCCGAGACCACAGCCGGGTGCATCAAGCAGTGGGTGCAGCCTGAATCCAGTAGCGCCCGCAGCTGTGCCTCCCCTCCGGATCTCACCCCCCGGATGTGTATTCTCACCTGGAACGGAGGGCAGTCCTCATCTCCTATTGGGTCCGCGCGCCTCGACTCCCCTGCTCGCACTGGGACGCCATTCAGTGCGAGCGCGCCTCGTTTCCCGCCGGCTCCGAGTCCTCTCCGGAGGACGCCGTCTCCGGGGTCGACCACCCCCCGCGTCCTTTCTCGGTCACCGCCGCCACTGCCCCCTTCCGCGGTCGGTCGCCGGCCCTTTTCCCGGTCGCACGCGGGGGCTTGACTTCAGGCCGTGGTGGGGCTCCTTCCCGCTCCGTCGGGCACTGCGCCGCTCGGTGGCCTCTGCCTCCGCACCGGAAGCACAGGTTCGGGGCTCTGGTCGCCTCTCGCACCCCGGTGGACTGCCGCCGACTGCTCCGCCTTTCCTCGGGGGTTCTCTCCCTCGGCTGGTCCCTCGTCTGGTCCCGTCGCCTCGCGCTCTGTTGGATCTGCCGCCATGCCGATTCCGCCGTTCCGGCCAGCCAGATCCAATCTTTCACTGTGGACGGGTCGTCCCGCCCCAGTGCCCGCTCCAGGATCTCTGGATTGAGCCCCCTCTTAAAATACTTCACCCTCAGGGACTCCGGCCAGTCCGTGAGCTTCTCTGCCAATCTCCGGAACTCCAGGGCGTACTCTGATACCGACTTGCCCCGCTGTCTGAACTGCAGGATGTCATCCTCCGCCCGCTTGGCGCTCAATGTGTCCTCGAATCTGTCCCGGAGCGCCTGCATGAAGTCCAGGAAACTCCGTAGTTCCGCTGCGTTGGCATCGTATAGTCCGATCACCCAGCTAGCTGCTTGACCATCTAGCAGCTCGGCCACGTAGGATACTCTATCCTCGTCCCTAGCGAATAGGTGACCACCCCTCTGCATGAACCCCCTAACGTGCGTCAAAAAGTGCGGCAGCTGTTCAGGGTCCCCTGAGAACTTCCCAGTGATACCTCGAAGTCTCAGGGCGTCTGCCGCCCGTCGATCCACCGACCGGGGCATCGTGGGCGGTGCCGGCTGAGGTGCCGGGCCGCCACCCCTGTTGCTCGCCCCCTCGCTCACCGCAGGTGGTCCCACTCTCTGTAGCAGGGTCTGGAGCATCGCCTCCATGGCGTCTAGGCGCCGCTCGACTCTCTCCTCTAGTCGGGCGAACTTCTCGTCCCACTCGCGGTTCCGGGACCCTGAACCTCGGGTCATCGTGACGCCTGAACCGTCTGGTCCTTGGTTCACGCCCATCGACCACCGCTCGGCTGGAGGGCGCCCGGTCCTGGCCGCTGTCCCGTCGCTCCCGGGTGGCTCCGACCGTCCCTCCTCGAGCCTGGGTTCCTCGTGCTCCAGCTGACCCACGGATTCCTCGTCGCTGGTCATGCCTGTATTGGAAAAGGAAACGCTCCTCGGTGGTACCGGGTAGCACTAACGGTGAGTCCTGGCTTTATGTAAGGTTTGCCCCGTTCGACAGAGAAACTCTCGTGACACGTGTGGTTCACAAAGAAGGTTTACTCATGCGTAACGTAGTAGTCACAAGCAAAGCCAGGACTGGCTTGGTACAATTGCATCACTTGTTATATTCCCCCTTCCCGCTTTTTTCCCGCCCCGCGATCACGTTGCAGCTGCGGATTATGGGCCCCCAATAATCCCCCTTGATTGTTCATGATGGCAGGATCGGTCAGGGTCTTTTGTCCTTGATTGCCAGTCCCCCTCCGGCTGGGTTGGTTCCTCCCCGTTACGTGCAAGCCCGCGGGTTCTGTGCTGCGTTGCAATCTTGTTTCGCTGCCTGCGGCCCTGTTCATTGCATGCTCGCGCCGTTATCAGTTCATAGTTAAAAGCTTCCGCTGCGGTTTTCCGGTTTGGCTGGGCGCAGGTGGCCCGTTAATTAGCGGCGCTTTCAGTTCCTCTTTTCCCCGCTAGCTACCGCCGGTGGATTCCGCGTGGTCTGGCTGCGAGCTTCCCTGAAGCCCCGTGCTGACCGAACCTGACACTCTGTATACCAAAGTATTCTAGAGTCAAATGTGAGGCCATCTGTCCAACAGCTAAAGCTTGGCCGACATTGGGTCATGCAACAGGACAATGATCCCAAGCACACCAGCAAATCTACAACAAAATGGCTGAAAAAGAAAAGAATCAGGGTGTTGCAATGACCCAGTCAAAGTCCAGACCTCAACCCGATTGAAATGCTGTGGCGGGACATAATTTATTTATTTATTGGATTTCTCAGGGGACTCTGGCGACTTACAAAAAACATTAAAACTATAAATACATCTAAAACACATAAAACATCCAAAATGTAAAACAATGCTAAAGAAAGGAAGATCCAAGCAGATGGAAAATCAGGCTGCGGAGAGCTCGCCACTATGGGGCTAGCCATCCCCCTGCTTGAAGTATTCCCTCCCCACCCCAGGCCAAGTGGCAGAACCAGGTCTTCGAGGCCCTTCGGAAGGCCAGGAGTGAGGGGGCCAATCGCATCCAGAGAGCTGTGCATAAATAAACGCCACAAACCTCAATGAACTGAAGCAATGTTGTAAAGAAGAGCAGGCCAAAACTGCCTCTTCCCCTCCTTCCCCGTGGCACTTCTGGGTGCCAGGGGCAGTGAGAGCCAAGGTCTTAGATCCTGGCATCCATCCGGTTTTCAGATGATGAGAAGTATTTGGGCTTCTGTGTAAATACATCAACTGGCGGCATTTTCCCGTGTTTTTTAAGCTGTGTACAGTGGTACATGTGGTATGACGTTGCCTCCGGTTGTCTATTGTAGCAAAGCGTTTTTGTCGTAAGCCTGTTTTTGCCCCTTTGTTCCAATGCCTCCCGCCCCCCACCCCCCATCCTGTTCTCTCAGCAGCTAAGTTCTAATGTACAGAAGTAATTGCAATGTTTTAGGCTTTACAGACACCTTTTTCCTGTATTCTGTATATAAAACAACAAAATACGGCACTGCTGGTGTCTGCCTGTCTGTCGAGACTCCCCGTTAAGGGGGCACAAATCACCCCGTCGGCTGGCATTTCCCGGGGCCGCCCTTGCCCCGCTCGGCCCCTGTTCCGCCACGATCCACACCTGCGCTCTCAGTGCCCACCTGTGGAGGGGAGGCTGCTGCTGCCGCCGCCCCCTGGCAAGACGGCGGGCAGGGTCTCCCAAGACGGTCCTCTTCTGCCCAGCTGCGCACGAGGTGCGTCCCCAGCTCCGCCCCCCACCCCCGGTGCATCCTGTGGGGATGGAACGGCTGCTTTCCTGAGGACGACGGACGGGAGAATCGAGGGTCTTCTCTCTTGACCTGCACCCTGGAGAAGAGCTGGCTGCCTCTTCAAGCTTCCTGCTGCTCCCTTCTGATCTTGACTTCTTTTGTATAAAGGCTGAAAGGCTTTCTTGACTCTTCCAGCGGCATTAAGTCTGTATTAATAAGCACATCGGCTGCTGTTGAAAGTGTGCACAGATAGCCCGAGCCTGCGCCCTCCTTTGCACTTGCCTTTTGCCTTTGCCTCCAGGGCAACTTTTCCTGCGGCTGGGCGTGTGCCTTGCAAGCCATGGGCCCATTTTAGCCAGCTGGTGTGAGTGCTTAGCTGCCCACGTGGGTGGACCACTAGGCCTGGGGTCCTTTTCTAGAGGGCTCTCTGCACACAGACGCACCCGCTCAGGCCAGCCTGGTATCCTCCTAGACTGCAGAGCAGAACATCACGCTTTGTAGACTCACCTGCAGCGACTACTTCCAGCACTCTGCACGTCTTCGAACCTAGCCTCCCTGTTCTTGCTCAGATCCGGATCCAGCGGTGTGTGTGGCACGTAGCACGCTTCGGGGAGTGGTAAGACTGAAACGGTTCAGTGCCCTGGGCAGCTTGCTTTTATTAGCCTGGGGCAGTGGGGGGGAGCCCGGTAAGAATGCTGCTCACGTCGGGTGAATCGTACCAGTGCGGGGATGGCGAGCGGCAGCAGGATTCCTGGGCCCGGCTGCTTCCTGGCGGTCCTTACTGACCCCCGTGAAGTTGGGACGCCGTGAGGGTGGCTGCCTCAAGGCCTGGAGCTGTTACTACACTCGTGCGCATGTTCAAATGCTCCTGACCCCGTCTCAGGCAAGCTGCGAAAGCGAGCCAGTTCCTGAGAAAGTTGCCCAGCCAGAAGAACTTGGTTGCCGACGGGCAACTCCGGGAGGACCTACGTCCGTTTTTCCAGACCTGGAGCCCATCAGCCTCCTTGAACTGACTCGTGCTCCGTCAGCCAAATCGGAATCCAGCAGGCTCCAGAGGGCTGCTTTTTGTGGGGCTAGAGATATCTACTTTCCTCTGTGAGACACAGTGCTTGGCCACCAAAACCGTCTAGCAGTGGCTGGTGAGGAAATGGATCTGTTCCCTTTCGTGCTGTGATTTTATTGCACCGCCTGGCCGGCTGCTTGTGGGGATATTTCTGACTCCAGCTTCTTCGCTGCAGGGGGCTTGTGAAGGGAGGGGAAGGTCTTTTCTTGGGGAGACTCTGCATTGTCTACACCAGTTTCTCGACCTTGGCGACTAAGATGTGTGGACTTCAACTCCCAGAATTGAATTCCCCAGTGCGGCTGGCCGGGGAATGCTGGGAGTTGAAGTCCACACATCTTAAAGCTGTCAAGGTTGCGAAGCAGTGTTTTTCAACTTCAGGAACCTCCAATACGTGGACTCCCATTCCCAGAATCCCCTGGCCAGCATTCATGCCGGGGGAAGTTTGAGAACGGGAGTCCACGTATGGGAGGCTGCTGAGGTTGAGAAACTCTGCTCTACGTTGGCTGTCAGCAACCCGAAAGCAAAATCCCTGAGCACGCCTGGGCCACCAAGTAAGTGCTCTCAGCCATTCAGGCACTCTTGTGCCCAAGGCAGCCTCCCCATCCCCAAACCCCAGAAGTGGTAAGACTCTTCCTCCACCTCAGGCAGGCTTGCAGGACTAAAGGAATCCTGGGCCTCCCCGTTGATGGTTTTAGTTCAGAAAGGACCAGCGAGACTGCACCTGAGTAGAAATAACGGCATTGGGAAGACTGCCTGTGCCTGGTGGCCTTAGGGAAATAGCAGTAGTAGAGGATCTCTGTCGGTCGGGGTAGAACTGTGGAGTGCTGGGGCTCTCTGAGCTTGGCTGTTTTCTTGCAAACGTTTTGTTACCTGGCCAGGTAACATCTTCAGAAAACAGCCAAGCTCAGAGAACTCCAAGGACTAGGGTTAGGTAGATGAGAGAGAGAGAGAGAGAGAATGATAGATAGATAGATAGATAGATAGATAGATAGATAGATAGATAGATAGATAGACAGACAGACAGACAGACAGACAGACAGACAGACAGACAGACAGATAATGGATAGCGAGAGAGAGAGAGAGGTTTTCAAGAAAAGAACCAAGCTCAGAGAACCCCCCCATTCCATCTTAGCATTGAAGATGTTACCTGGCTGGGTAACGAAACGTTTGCAAGAAAACCGCCAAGCTCAGAGGACCCCAAGGACTCCACAGCCTTAGGGAAAGTCAAGCCAATTGTACAGATTAAGCATCCGCGTTCCCAAAGCTTGCCAGCAGCAACTACTGTTGCGTTTGGCCCAAGGGAAGGAGCAGCTCTTAGGATCAAGGGTCCTGTCCAGGCCATTTCTGACTTTTCTCCTGAATCAGAGGCAAGAACTGTTTATGGAGTAAGAAAAGGCCGGGTCCCTGCTTGGTGTGGAGTGACTGCAGAAGAGGGGTGCAGGCATACAAGCTTTTAAACGTTGGGAATGTGCTCCTATGAGAAGAAATAGGAACAAACTTGAGCAAAGGAATGCAAAAATGCAAGTCAAGACTTGAAGGGACATGCAGCTAATTAAACTGGCAATTAAAACATCTCTTTCCAAAGAAGTAAACAAGAAGAGTCTTCCAGGTAGGGTAAAGGAGAAGGATGCTGCATACTTGCTGTGATCTCTTTGCATCTGTTTTTCCTGTGTAAAAATGGGGGGGGGGAGCCCCCTTATTTAAACCTTGTTCAGGAGGGGAACCCAAAAGGATGAAGCAAACGTAGATGACACAAAATACAATTAGGAACCTGACCGACAAGAATAAATCCGTGACTTCTGATGGTGTCCAGCTGAGGATTGATGAACCCACGGAGTGGGAAACTGCTGCTCAAGCAGCCGTCCAGCTCTCCCCGGAACCAGCATTGCCCCCCGGGGGCTGGAAGAAAGCCAAGCTAATCCCAGCACTGAAAAAGGGATTGATTAAAAGAAGATCCAGGAAATGTCAGGGCTTAATCTCTGTTCAGGACAAAATGGTAGAAAGTTTTACTGAAAAGGAATAAGGTTGTGTTTGTGTGTGTATATATACACGTGTAAAAACAAACCCTGTTGGACAAAAAGGACTGACGTAGCTTCTGCTCCGCCTGAAAAGGCTGCTCCGTGGCTTCAGGGGTCCTCCTGGCCTCGGAGCTCCTGCTGAGCAACAGACAGAGGCCTTTCTCCAGCGTCGGCTGGTGCCCCGGTTCAGCCCCGCCTGGGCTGGGCTGGACCAGGGACAGCCACTCACCCCTGGATCACCTCCGGATAGATACCCGTTGCGTGGGGCTGCCTTGGAAGATGGCCCGGCAGCTGCTCCTGGTGCACAGATTTGTGTTACGAGAGGCTCCCTGGGAATCCGTTTAAAGCAGCAAAGTCGGTGAATACCACCCAACAATAGCAGGAGACTTATCAGTAGATTTTGAACGTTTTCTTTTTGCACTGGAAGCACCTCACACGCCTTCTCTCACTGACACAAGCCTTACACACCCAGAAGCCCTTCTTGCTGTTGGCCAAGCGACAAAGGGGGATGGGAAGTCCAGGAGAGCTCTCCGAGACGATCCTCGAGGGAATGGAAGGTGGGACTTCCAGCTTCTCCTTTCTTCGGCTCTCTTCTTCATAGGCAGCGTTGGACTGCCTCAGCGTCGTAACTCGGGTTGTAACGGACAGACGAGTCTTCATCCATCTGCAGAGGCCATTCACCTTTGAGGGCATCATTAGGGTGGTCCTCCTTGCGCCCATACCCTGACCAAACCATAATGGAATGGTGGGTTTAAGAATTCTCTCTCCCGTCACAGCCTGGTACATCTCAGAATGTCTCCAAACTTCTTCTTTAGGCATGCACAACCATGTGATCCGTTCAAAGCCTGCAATAACTCTACCCTGACTGCCTGGCCCTTAGATAACTCCACCACATTACACAATACTGGGGCTGTCAGCCCTACGAGGTAGACCAGACTACGAAACCAACACCATGTGAGTCAGGACTACTTGTTAGAACGATGCCCGTTAGAACAGAGACCCCCCCATTACATACCCAAAGGCCCGAGAAAGGGGTCTTGGAGTCCAGCCCCGGTGAGTAAGAAAAGGGGCCACGTTCTGGGCTAGAAAGCATAGCGAAGGGGGAGCCAAAGGAAAACCCCTCCAGGGCGTGGCCCCTTGAGGGGCAGGTCGGGCTGCGAGGGCGGGGCTGGTCCGGAGGCCCCCACACGGTCCGAGCCAACGCCGGCCCCCTGCCCGCCCGCAGGAGCTGGGCGCAGAGCAAAGGCCAGGAAGGCGGCGCGGGCGGCTGACGGCCAAGCGCGCGGTGAGGGACGGGGGACGGCTCTCCCCGCCTGGACGCACGGCTTCGGAAACAAAGCGAAGCATCCTCAGGCCTGGGATGGGACACCACCACGAAAGGCCGGGAGGAAGGGGCGAGGGTAGACGGAGGGGGCCGCCGGGCTGCGGGCTGGCCGAGCCGCTCCCCATGGGCAGGCGGCGGCGCAGGAGGCGGGTGGGCGGGCTGCCCAGGGCGGGGCGGGGTGAAGGCGAGGGCTGCCCTGGAGGAGGGGGGGTGCGCTAGAGGAGCGCAGGGCTCGGGGAGGAGGCGCGCACCATGGCTGTGGAGGCGCTACTGGCGGGCGCAGCGCTGCTGCTCGGGCTCTACGTGCTGCTCTGCTACAGCTTCCCCCGGCCCCCCAAGTGCCGGAACGCGGTCTGCCTGCGGGGCAAGACGGTGCTCATCACAGGTGAGGCTGCGCGCCACCGAGGGCTCCCTCCCGGCCCTTCGCCTGGCCGCTGGCCGCTGGCGGGGCTGGTTCGCTGCCCGGTTTGCAAAAGCGACGGGGGCTGGGGCCGGGGGTTAGGCCGAGAGGACGGCGAGGCGAGGCAAGGCGAGCGCTTGCGGGACGGGGCAAAGGGGCGAAAGTCCTCTGCGCAGGCAGCCAAATCCCAGCGCAGCCCGGCGCAGGAAGGGGGAGAGCCGGACTTTATCGCGGCAAGCAGGTTTTGGCCCCGGTTGGCTTGGAAAGGGAGGCAGCGGCGGCACGGCTGGAAGGAGGCAAGGGCCTTTCAGCTGCCTCGGGTTCGCCTCCAGTCGGCAGAAGCCCAGCCCGAAGCCTCACCCTTCTCCCTCGCGCCCCGAGAAGGAGGGAGGATGGAGGAACGCCCGTTCAGCCCTGGGAGGAGGGACAGGAGGAGCTGGGAAGCGCAGCGGGCAGGAGAGGATCCTTCACAGTCCGGGAAGCGGTCACGCAGGAGGAGTTCAGGATTTCTCCTTCCCCAGCGCAGAGCGCAGAGCGCAGAGCAAAGGGCCCCAGTTGCACGGAGGCGGATGCCAGGTCAAGGCTTCTGCGAATTCCCGATGCTAAGAGCAATTGCACAGGGAAACCCCTGACTGGGGGGCAAGGGGGGTCTCCCCTTTGTTGATGCATTCAAGCGGAGGCTGGACAGCCGCGCGGCTGACACGTCCCCATTTGGAATCCTGCCCCAGAAGACTCTGTTAATATATCCAACAACAAAGCAGTACCCTGGAATCCCTGCAGGGTCTGTTTCTTGACCTGGCCTACCTTGAAGGGCTGACATCGGTGTTGAAAGCCTGTGCAGGGTTCTCTCTGATCCCTCTTGCACTAAAGAAAGTCAAGGTGGGATTATCTTGGGTTTCTTTCTCACTCTTCCTTCTCTCTCTGGACTGGGCAAGCGCTTCTCCGAGTCCCTCCTGAACGGCTTGCTCTTCCCCCTCCCCCTAACAGCACTCTCGCATCTTCCCCAGGGCCATGTCTAAATTCCTTTGAACTGGTCTTCACATTTATACTTAAATAATCTTGCACCTTTGTCCTGTTTGTCTTCCAAAGCCACCTCTTAAGTTGGAAATGTTTATTACTTAAACTGTGAATGGAAAACAAACACCTCCCTTTTCCCTCACCGTTAATGACTGCTGTGAACATGACTGTACATTCAAGTCAAAATTTGCAGTGAATGTTAGCTAGATGGATTCCTCGAGGAGGATGGATCTGGAAATTCATGCATCAAAGACCAAGGTGGCTGGGTTTGGCAGGGAAAATAGGGCGAAGAGTTGCAAGTGATACAGAAAGGGGGAAAATCCAGAGCAGGCAGATGAATTTGGGTGCTTTGGTGGACTGTTTACTGAAGACGGGGAAAGGGGTGGAGGGTTTAAGAAGGGCAAAGGTGGGTAGAATGTGTGGCCTGCTGCGAGGAATGCCTGTTTGTTGAAAGAAGCGAACATGGCTGCTTATCAGAAGATGCTTCTGCCCACTTTGCTCCAGGGAAGGCAGAGCTGGGTCGGTCACGAGAAACACAAAAGCAAGTTGGAGGCACTGGGAGTTGGGTACTTAAGAAGGGCGTATGGTCAAAGAAGAAGAAGTGGGTCCAGAACCCAACCGAGGGCCGGAGGAACACCACTGTATAGCAAATTGGCCGGGAAGCAAGAAGTCCTTGAGGCGGGTTGGTCCCGGGGGAGGATGAATGAGGGTCAAATGGCAAGACTAATAGATGAAGGAAGAGTGAGCAGGTTGAGGGGAAAGGCATCTGGGGGAGTTGAGGGATGGAGAGATCTAGTACATGCCCCAGTGTTAGCTCTGTCTCCTTTCCTTTTTCTTATCTTTAATTTCTTGGGCTGTTTCTCCCTTTCTGTACTCTGCATACCGTTGCTTACCCCGAAAGGGAACAGAGTGATGGGGATTTGTGCACATAGAGGCGTTCAGCCTAAGGCGGGCATGGCATTTTTCTTCACTACGGACTGCCTGCCTTCCCATTCTGGCATTTGCAGCCACCTGCCAGGTGTGCCCACCAGGCTGGCTGAGTGCATAGACGTGGAACTGTCCACTGCTTGCCGGGAGGAAGATAGTCCCTGGCACGTAGGAGGAGAGAAATTCAACCCAGTCCCTCCTCTCCTTTGAAGACTGGAACTGATTTCTGGAGGATCAGGGGGAAACAAGAAGCCGAGTGCCAGGGAAATAGGAGCAGGCATCTCTATTGGAACCTAAGGAATATCTATTTCCATAAGAATAGGGCAGTTTTACCTTAAAATTGCATTACAGTCTTCTGATTGGCTTTGTTTATGTCCTGCTGAAAGTAACTCTATTTATCTCTGGATCAGTCCGGGAAAGGAGATTACTTAGCTCCTCTCATCCGTCCACTAATGCAACGGTTTGCCTTTACAAGTCCTTTTTATAACTTGTATGACTAAACCGACATCCTACGGAGCCAGCGGTGGGAGCCTGTTAGGCAGAGTGCAGAAATAATACCAAAAATACACTTCAGCGTTAAAGAGATTTAAAGAATGCAATGTCCTTATCTTGTTCTCCAAAGAAATCCAGCCAGAAGTTATAAAACATAACTGGTTGTTTATTGAGAAAAATAAAAACTACATAAAATACAAGTTTCATGCAAAACATAGAAAAAAGCACTTCTTCTCATATATGTGGCATCCAAGACTTATCCAAAGTCTCTAGCCAAAACACTCTCAGAGAAGTGGTACACTACTTAGTCATTAATTACTACTACATGACCTATAAAACTGATTGCATGATGACTAAAATCCTACTAAGCAGTGAGGCATATAATCACCCACAATGTATTGACACTATGCACCTCCCCTTGGGTAACTAGCATACAAACGCCAATACGTGGCAGTAAATAGCAGTATACGTGCAAACCAGAAAAATAAAGGCAGATGGCCTGACTTTTGCAGTCAAAACAATTGTTTGGAGATAAGCGAGGTGCTTTTCTTCCCATGAAGAAAAAGGGGGGTTGATGTTTTTATCTCTTCTGCCTTTAAGCAAACAATTTTAGCTACCCCTGGTGAGATCGATCTGTCTCCCAAGGGTGGGGGAAGAAGAGCTGATGCATCTAGGCCCATGCCTCTGTGCTGTGAGGCCAAGAGGTGGTGCCACGGCAGTGACTTCATTTCCCCTTTTTTACGGTACTCGCCACAAAGGCAGCAGCGCCCGGCAGCCGTCTCTCTTTCTCTCTCTCTCTCTCTCTCTCTCTCTCCCCCCCCCCAGAGGTGAGAGCCGAGGAAGTCAGGTGAGGCAGCCCGTGGGAGGGAGAAAACTACGCGGCTACCCACAGGCTAGAGGTGGGGCCAGAGTAAGACGACCAAGGGGGTTTCTGGGAGAAGAGGTTGGAGACCTCCAGACTACCACTCTGTGGCTTCTTTTGCACTTTTCCAGCTCAATCACATCCTTTGTTAAATATAGTAAACACAAACACGAATCCGTCTCTTCACATTGCATACAACTGTCCACACGTTCATTTAGAAGTACATCCGTGGTATTTGAAAGGGGTGACTTTCAAGTCCACAGGCGTAGGACGGTGGCATCCTTTGGTCCCGTCTATGATGGAGCCTCACGGTGGAGCAGAGTCCTCTGCCTATGGACTGAAGCCATCAGCTCAGGCTCAAAGTCTCTCAATGCAGTCCGACCATCCCGTGCATTTATGCATCTCAGAATCGGGTAAAACCACACAAGAGTAAAAATAATTGCCGTGAATATGTATGAGGAAGTATGAAGTGCTGTCAGAGTCCCTCAGCAAAGAATTAACTTCGCTGGGTACACAAAATATCCCGGGCTAAAGGTACGCCTACTATAAGCCGGGGGTTGGGTGTAAATATCAAGGTCACCAGAAAATGAAGTTGTAGTCATTTTATTAACGCGAGCATTCCGCTGTCGGGATCTTCTGGGTCGCCCTTCACACGTGACCATCCAGTTTCCCCTCCAGTCAACATGTGCTTTACAAGTAGGACAGCTAGAAATGACTGAATGCTGAAGGGCTTGCTTTCCACTTTCAACCATGGGGTTATTTTACGAACTTTATTAGACGTTCGGTTGGGAGCCGCCATGAATCCAGTAGGAGCTGGTGGTGTACAAATGTCAAACAAACGACCAGCAGATCAGTAGAGGCAGGTCAGGGTGGCCGGGATTTCTCCAAGGGGTCTGCAGGATTGAGCCAGTCCTGCAGGACGGCTGGCGCTCCTCTCCTCTTCCTCGGGTTAAATAATCAACCTCCAGGAGTGTCTTCAGAGTGCTAACCACCCCCAGGGCTAGTTAACCCTCCTTGAGCCCCACACAACTGGCAGAGCCAGGTCTTCACCCTTTTCTGGAAGGTCGGGAGGGCGGAGGCCCACCCCATCTCTGCGGGGAGAGTGTTCCATAGGGCAGGAGCAGTGACAGAGAAGGGTGTCCCCCTGGGACTTGCTAAGCAACATTCTTTAATCAATGGGATCCAGTAACATACCTTCCCTGTCTGCCGGGGTGGGACGGGTCGACGTAATGGGGGTGAGACGGTCCCTCAGGTAACCCAGCCCCATGCCATGTAGGGCTTTAAGGGTGATGACCAACACCTTGAATTGGACCCGGAAGCAGACTGGCACCCAATGCAGCTCCAGCAGCAAAGGTGTTGCATGTGCCATCCTTGGGGCACCCAAATTGCCCACACGGCTCACTTTCAACCTGGATATTCTTCAAGGGTAGCCCCATGTAGAGTACATTGCAATAGTCTAACCAAGAGATAACCAGGGCATGAGTGACTGACTGGAGGGCCTCCTGATCCAGGAATGGGTGCAACTGGCGCACAACATGAAGTTCAGCAAAGGCCCTCCTGGCCACGACTGCCACCTGCTCCTTGAGCAGGAGTTGTGAGTGCAGGAGAACCCCCGGATTCTGCACCGGGTCTGTCTGGGGCAGTGCAAATGCAAAGGTGGTAAATTCCCAGATATAGAGGAGCCCCCCAACCCATAGCCAGGCTTCAGCTGAAGCCTGTTGTTCCCCTGTTGGGCTTGCTGCACCTGCCTTTCACCTGAGCCGCTTCCCCAGGGCCAGGATGGTGTGTCGCTGGACCATGACGGAGAAGACCCAGATCCCCTAAAACGTGGGGAGGACTGCAGCAGCGCAGCAGGGTCTCAGGGAGGAAGGAGCGCATTCCAGGAAGGGACGTGAGACAAGAGACAACACAGTCCAGAGCAGGAGCGTGGGAAGAGGAAGAGATTTACAATAGGCGCTCCCGAGAATCTCCCAGGTTATAGAGTGATACAGATTTAGTCTGGCAAGGTTCTGTCTATAGGGTTTAAGCTATAAAAGAACTGAACTTGGCTGGACTCTTTCCCTGTCGTTCTTGGGCTGGGCCTGACAAACAGTATCTCCAAAGGAGCTGCCTTGAGCTCCTGGAAGAAAGACGAGAGCGCAGTCTGAGAAAGAAAGGCAATATTATCCCTAATTTCAAGCCATTCTTCTTAGTTGAGGTAAGACTGCTCTGAAACAGTTGGGAAAGTAAATGCCCGAAGCAAATGCTTCACTGCTGTGAGGCCACCATCACGGTACCCTCCTAGCACCCAAGTGCTCTCAGAAAGGCGGGCGCCATTCCTGCTCCCCCGTGAAAGGCTGGGCCATTCTCAGTGAATTCTTTCTCTGGACTTTCCTAGGTGGAAACGCAGGGATCGGGAAAGCCACCGCAGTGGACCTGGCCCGCAGAGGAGCCCGGGTCATTCTGGCATGCCGCAACAAAGCAAAAGGAGAATCAGCTGTGCACGACATCAGACGGGTGAGGGTCTGCCCTGCCTCTATACTCACACCCATGGCTTTTCTCCATCCAGGTCTCTTCGTGATGGTGATGCAGGCCTGCAAAAGCTGAGAGGGACAGGTGGGCAGATGGAGGAGGGCTTCAGGGCAGAAGTACTAACACTCATTTCTTACTTCTAGGCCTGGCAGGTGGTTTTCCCATGGTGAGGCTCATCCATTGTACTCTGGGTGTACTGACCCCCGCAATTTCCCCCAATGTGGGAGACTCGACTGCATCATTTGTGGTAGTGGGGGACTGCATTTGCTTTGGGGAAGGTGGATGACCAGGGTTAAGGTGAAGGACTTCAAGCAGCAGCATCTGAACAACCTCCAGGGAAATTCAAGTGATTATGGACACAAATGATATCGTGACATTAGTTGTGCAACCTGGAAGCAGAGTTTAGGTTGCTAAGTAGGGGGTGAAAAGTGCAAACCACCAAAGGGAGTTTCTCAGAAATGCTGCCTGTTCCACACGCAGGCCAACGAGAGCTGCCTTCATGTGGGAGAAGATGGTGAGCTCTGGGAGATCTCTGGGAAGACTTGGCCTGGACAGAAGAGTCAGGTTTTGATGGAACCAGACTCTGGGTGCTTAATATCAGAAAAGGAGCTGAGGAGCTTTTAAATGAATCCCCAGGAGCTGAGGAGTATCTAACCTTGGCACAATTAAACCTTACAGAGTGGAAGAATATATTCTTCTAGATGTTTAAATTCAGATGGACAAAAGGAGATGAATTCAACAAGTTCTATTCTGGAAGTGAAACCTGCAGGAAAAAAATGGAGTACTGTAGCAATTACCAATTCAAAACAATTCGCTGCATGTGTAATGGGACACCATTAAATCTTTCAGACCATTCTATTTCACAATTACACAGCTGTAAGTACTAACGATGGGTCCCGAAGAAGTGCTTGATTAGTTCTGTGAAAGAATTACAAGTAAGAGATCAAATAACAGATCAGACACCAAAGAAGAATGTTCTAATAACGATTGGTGACTTTAATGCAAAAGCTGGAGAGGATCCTGTATTGGAAAGAGCTGGGAAATTTGGGCTAGAGCTCTGCAATGAGGGAAGACAACAGCTGATAGACGTCTGTATATCTGCGTTGCTAAGACGTGACAGCTCTACCTCTGGAGGCCTCCAAATGGATAATAGCATAATCAAATAGATTACATCTTACATAGCAACAGATGGAAAAGCTCTATGCGGAATTGGAAAAACACTGCCAGATGCTGGCTGTGGATCGGGCCATCACCTACTAATCACAGAAATACACATCAGACTGAAAAAGACTCGGAAAGATCCAATCCCAATGACATAGAACCTAGAACCTGTCAGGTTCGGTCAGCACAGGGCTTCGGGGAAGCTCGCAGCCAGACCACGCGAACTCCACCGGCGGTAGCTAGCGAGGAAAAGAGGAACTGAAAGCGCCGCTAATTAATGGGCCACCTGCGCCCAGCCAAACAGGAAAACCGCAGCAGAAGCTTTAACTATACAGTGATAACGGCGCGAGCCAACAATGAACGGGGCCGCAGGCAGCGAAACCAGATCGCCGCGCAGCACAGAACCCTCGGGCTTGCACGTAACGGGGAGGGACCAACCCAAGCCGGAGGGGACTGCCAATCAAGGACAATGGACCCTGACCGAACCTGCCATCATGGACAATCAAGAGGGATTATTGGGGGGCCGATAATCCGCAGCGGTAACGTGATCGCGGGGCGGAAAAAAGCACGGGAAGGGGGGAATATAACGAGTGATGCAATTGTACCAAGCCAGTCCTGGCTTTGCTTGTGACTGCTACGTTATGCATGAGTAAACCTCTTTTGTGAACCACACGTGTCACGGGAGTTTCTCTGTCGAACGGGGCAAATCTTACATAAAGCCAGGACTCATCGTTAGCGCTACCCGGTACCACCGAGGAGCGTTTCCCTTTCTAATACAGGCATGACCAGCGACGAGGAGTCCGTGGGTCAGCTAGAGCACGAGGAACCCAGGCTCGAGGAGGGACGGTCAGAGCCACCCGTGAGCGACGGGACAGCGGCCAGGGCCAGGTACCCTCCAACCGAGTGGTGGTCGATGTGCGTGAACCAAGGGCCAGACAGCTTAGGTGTCACGATGACCCGGGGTTTGGGGCCCCGGAACCGCGAGTGGGATGAGAAGCTCGCCCGACTAGAGGAGAGGGTCGAGCGGCGCATAGATGCTGTGGAGGCGATGCTCCAGACCTTGCTACAGAGAGCGGGACCATCGGCGGTGAGCGATGGCACGAGCAACAGGGGTGGCAGTCCGGCACCCCAGCCGGCACTGCCCACGATGCCCCGGTCGGTGGACCGACGGGCGGCGGACGCCCTGAGACTTTGAGGCATCACCGGGAAGTTCTCAGGGGACCCTGAACAGCTGCCGCACTTTTTGACGCACGTCAGAGGTTTTATGCAGAGGGGTGGTCACCTATTTGCTAGGGACGAGGATAGAGTATCCTACGTGGCCGAGCTGTTAGACGGCCAAGCGGCTAGCTGGGTGATCGGACTATACGACGCCAACGCGGCGGAACTGCGGAGTTTCCCGGACTTCATGCAGGCGCTCCTGGACAGATTCGAGGACACATTGAGCGCCAAGCGGGCTGAGGACGACATCCTGCAGTTCAGACAGCGGGACAAGTCGGTATCGGAGTACGCCCTGGAGTTCCGGAGGTTGGTAGAGAAGCTCACGGACTGGCCGGAGTCCCTGAGGGTGAAGTATTTTAAGAGGGGGCTCAATCCAGAGATCCTGGAGCGGGCACTGGGACGGGATGACCCGTCCACAGTGAAAGATTGGATCTGGCTGGCCGGAACGGCGGAATCGGCGTGGCGGCAGATTCAACAAAGCGCGAGGCGACGGGACCAGACGAGGGACCGGCCGAGGGAGAGACCCCCAGAGGAAAGGCGGAGCAGTCGGCGGCAGTCCACCGGGGGGCGAGAGGCGACCAGAACCCCGAACCTGTGCTTCCGGTGCGGAGGCAGAGGCCACCGAGTGGCGCAGTGCCCGACGGAGCGGGAAGGAGCCTCACCACGGCCCGAAGTCAAGCCCCCGCATCCTACCGGGAAAAGGGCCGGCGACCGACCGTGGAAGAGTGCAGTGGCGGCGATGACCGAAAGAGGACGGAGGGGGTGATCGACCCCGGATTCAGGCTGCACCCACTGCTTGATGCACCCAGCTGTGGTCTCGGGACTTGGACTACAGCTGAGGTGCCTCCGGGAGCCCATTGCATTCAGCCAGCTAGACGGCACGCTGGCGGGGGGGGCCAGCTCAGTATTACACCGAGCCGGTCCAGATGACGATCGGGAGCCACCGGGAAGAACTAAGATTTGTGGTGGTCCCGGTGGCCAACTACGCGGTGGTGCTCGGCTTGGCGTGGCTGCGGCGACGGAACCCACGGGTCGACTGGACGGCGGAGGCAGTGCGATTCGGGGTCGACAGGCCGGCGGAGTGCGAGAGAAGAGGGGACTGGGCCGTGGCAACGGGCGCGACCGCAACCACAGACGGGCAAGTGGAGGATCCGAGGCACAGGGAGGCGAGGCGAGAGCAGACGGAGCCCGAGACCCGGGCGGCAACAGCAGCGCCAGAACCCCGGAGACTCGCAATGATCCCGAGGCATGGGGAGGCAGCGGCGACTGGCGGAACAACTGCAAAACGAGAGACAGAGTCCGGGGGACCCACGACGAGCGGCGGAATCCCGAGGCAATATCGAGACCTGGCGGCGGCGTTCGGGGAGAAGGAGTCCGATCAGCTCCCTCCACACCGACCCAGTGATTGCGCCATTGAGTTAGAGCCAGGGGCAACGCTGCCCAAACCGAAAATGTACTCCCTGTCAATGAGGGAGATGGGGGCTCTGCGGGAGTTCATAGACAAGAACCTAGCGCGGGGATTCATCCAACCCGCGAAGTCACCATTAGCGGCCCTGGTACTATTCCAGGAGAAGAAGGATGGCTCGCTCCGGATGTGCGTGGACTATCGGGGGCTGAACGCAATCAGCACCGAGTACAAATACCCCCTCCCCCTGATGAAGGACTTAATGTCGCACCTATCTAAGGGGAGGGTGTTCACAAAACTGGACTTGCGCGAAGCTTACTTTAGGGTCAGGATCCGCGCTAAAGATGAGTGGAAAACAGCATTCAACACGCCGCTCGGAAGCTACCAGTTTTCCGTGATGCCGTTTGGATTAAAAGGGGCCCCGGGGGTGTTTATGCAGCTAATAAATGAGGTGCTGCACGACCTACTCTACCAGGGCGTCCTGGTCTACCTGGACGACATCCTCATCTACACCAAAACCCTGGCGGAGCACGTGAGCCTGGGGCGCACGGTGCTCCAGAGACTGCTGAAGGTGCAGCTGTACGCGAAGCTATCAAAATGCGAGTTTCATCGGGAGCAGCTGGACTACCTCGGCTACCGGATATCCAGTCGGGGAATTGAGATGGACCCGGCGAAAGTAAAGGATGTTCTGGGCTGGGAAGCGCCGTGAACCCGGAGGCAACTTCAAAGCTTCTTGTGGTTTGCGAACTTCTACAGACAGTTTATCCTGAACTTCGCCCAAATCGCCCTTCCCCTAACAGACTTGCTAAAAACCAAGGGCACTGGAAAACCCCCTAAGCCCAGCATGACACTTGCGTGGACTGCAGAATGCCAGGGGGCATTTGAGGAGCTAAAACGGCGGTTCACAGTGGAGCCGATCCTGCGCCATCCCGACCCAGATCGGCGGTTTATCATCCAAGTAGATGCGTCAGACGTGGCAACGGGGGCGGTCCTGCTCCAGCCCAGTCCGGAGGGGGCCATCCACCCATGCACCTACGCCTCCCGCAAATTCACAGAGACAGAGAGAAGGTGGATGGTGTGGGAGAAAGAGGCGTATGCCGTCAAGTGGGCGCTAGCCACGTGGAGGCATCTATTGTAGGGGGCAGCTGAACCATTCGAGGTGTGGACGGACGACAAGAACCTCGAGGCCCTGAAGGCCCCGCGTAAGCTATCCCCCAAACAGGCGCGGTGGTCCCAATACTTCGGGAGGTTCAGGTTCACCCTAAAACACATCCCCGGGAAGCGCAACTTCCTAGCAGACGGGTTGTCTCGCATGCCCCAGCACGCCAGCCTGCGAGAGGAGATCGTGAACTCCATCATCCCTGCCAGCAGGCTGGCTGCAAAGGCGGTGACCCGGAGCCAGACCAAGGGGGAGCGACGGGACACGGCGCCTGAGGTAAAGCAAGGGTTCGCGGAGGCGGCGGAGCGGGACGCTTGGCTCAAGCAAAACCGAGAAGCGCTAACCAGCCAAGAGGGTTTGTGGTGGCACGAAGGGAAGTTGTACGTGCCCGAGGGTTGCCGACGGGAGGTCATGGAAAGAGCCCACGACAGCCGGAACGTGGGGCATTACGGCTTCGTGAAGACGCTCCACTTAATTCGGCGGCAGTTCTGGTGGCCAACGCTCCGGAAGGACGTGGAGGCATACTCGGGGGGTTGCCCGGTGTGCGCGACGGCGAAAGGGGCCAAAGGCAAGCCTAGGGGGTTACTCCAGTCGGTAGCGGAGCCCGATGGCCCATGGCAAGAGATCGCCATGGACTTCATAGTAGAGCTCCGGGAGAGTAAGGGGAAGACTGCCATTTGGGTGGTTACGGACGTATTCTCCAAACAAGCGCACTTTGTAGCGTGTCGGCGAGTCCCCACGGCAGAGAGGTTGGCGAGGCTGTTCGTGCAACATATTTACCGGCTGCACGGCGCGCCCCAACGGGTCGTCAGCGATTGGGGTGGCAACTTCATCGCGCGGTTCTGGAGGGAGTTCCTGAAGCGGGTGGGGACGAAGCAAGCCCTTTCCTCCGCGGCGCATCCGCAGACGGACGGAGCCACGGAACGCCTGAACGGGGGGCTCGAACAGTACCTGCGCTGCTACGTGGGGCACCAACAGGACGATTGGGCGGAGCTACTGCCATTCGCGGAAGTAGCATACAATAACGCCGTCCACAAGAGTACCGGCTTTTCTCCATTCAAAGTAGCCACCGGGAGAGACTTCGTCCCCATGCCAGAGTTGCCTCAGCCGGAATCCCAAATCAACTCCCTGGACGCCTGGTTCGCCCAAATCGACGCCACCCGGCGAGCGGCGCACGCGGCATTGCAAAGAGCCAAAGCCAATTACAAAAAACACGCGGACCGCAAGAGACTCCCCGAGGGGCAGTGGAAAGTGGGGGACCAGGTGTATTTGTCAACCAAAAACCTAAAGACGCACCAGACATCGAAAAAACTCAGCCCGAGGTTTGTGGGGCCGTTCCCCATTGCAGAGGTCATCAATCCAGTAACCGTCAGGCTGACGCTCCCGAAAAGCCTCGGGAAGATCCACCCGGCGTTCCATTGCAGCCTGCTAAAGCTGCACCAGCCTGGGAACGCCTGGCACAAGGCAGAGGGGGTGCCACCACCCATCATGGTCGGTGGGGAGCAGCATTTCGAGATCAACCAGATACTGGACGCCAGGAGGCACAAGGGGCAGGTCCAGCTCCTAGTGCAATGGAAACATTTTCCCAAGTCCCACAGCGAATGGGTAAGCAAAACCCACATAAGAGCGCCGGACCTAGTGCGGGCCTTTTACAATAAATACCCCGGGAAACCGAAATAAAGTCGGGGGGGGAGTTGTCTTCAGGGGGGCAGTATGTCAGGTTCGGTCAGCACGGGGCTTCGGGGAAGCTCGCAGCCAGACCACGCGAACTCCACCGGCGGTAGCTAGCGAGGAAAAGAGGAACTGAAAGCGCCGCTAATTAACAGGCCACCTGCGCCCAGCCAAACAGGAAAACCGCAGCAGAAGCTTTAACTATACACTGATAACGGCGCGAGCCAATAATGAACGGGGCCGCAGGCAGCGAAACAAGATTGCCGCACAGCACAGAACCCTCGGGCTTGCACGTAACGGGGGGGACCAACCCAAGCTGGAGGGGACTGCCAATCAAGGACAATGGACCCTGACCGAACCTGCCATCATGGACAATCAAGAGGGATTATTGGGGGGCCGATAATCCGCAGCGGTAACGCGATCGCGGGGCGGAAAAAAGCGCGGGAAGGGGGGAATATAACGAGCGATGCAATTGTACCAAGCCAGTCCTGGCTTTGCTTGTGACTGCTACGTTACGCATGAGTAAACCTCTTTTGTGAGCCACACGTGTCACGAGAGTTTCTCTGTCAAACGGGGCAAACCTTACAGTTCGGAGGGAGATGTCTCTGGAACTCAGTTGTTCTCATACCTTGTTTCGGGAACCATGCCGTGATGAGCCTTAATATGGCTGATGTGCTTAGTCACAGTAAGTCATTTTGCAAGCAGTTTGGTTAATCTAGGTTTTCTTCCTGGAGAAGGTCTGTGTGATTGATGACCGGGTGCTGACTAGATGGCATATAATCAAGTCAACTTGGGTTCAGCAGGTTGTGTGAGATATCCAAGATGGTATTGTTACAAGATTCCTGCTTCGCGGCTAACGGATCAACATTGGCTTTACACTGGACAACCGCAAAGATTTGTTTGGGACATCTTCCTAACTTGCGTCCCCCGGTTTTACCTTCCGTAGCCTAGAATTTGATCAAGTCAGCTGCTTAGGAAAGAAGAAATAAAGCAGGACCACCCGTTCGTATTCTTCAAAGAGGGAGACTATAACTCAGAGCAGAGCAGGTAGCAAGAGCTGGAAGAGACCTGCTTTTGCAAGGAGCCATGAAGAATTGCTGCCTGTCAGTAGAGAACATTCATGTAATTGGACAAATACTCCACCTCGCTCTGAGACACCCACTTCCTCTGTGCCGGTGAAAAGGATGCTATTTTTGGAAATTCTCTTTCCACCCCTTTTCCTGGTCCCAGCCTGGGAATAGGAAGGAGGGGCCCTTTTCATACAGATCATTGAAAGTCCAGAAAAATGGCCAGGGGTGGAGAAAAGAGAGACCAAGAGCTTGATGGCGTTTGTTTATTTAAAAGATTTGTATGGCCGCCCATCTTAAAACACAACTCTGGGCAGCTCACAACAACAATCTCTTAGACGTTTCCAGGTTTTAAACTTCTCAGGAATTAAACGCTTGTATCGGATACACCAGAACCCCTAGGTGGTTTTCTGATTCCCTTCAGTTTGATCTCATAGTTTAATCTGAAGCCCTCTTTCAGTTACCTCCAAGGCCACCTGCGCTCCTCCCTGGAGATGAGCCCCATCTAAGCAGTTAGTCCCAGCAGCCTCTCGCTGAATTCCCAGAGCTTCTTGGCCAAGACGTCATCGCGGGCCTGCGGCCAGGGCTCCTTCTGTTGGCATCTTGCAAAATACCGCCCGCTGAGCATTTCAATGCCTTCCTCAGTGGCACAGTAGATCGTGGTCTGAGCTCCTTCATTACAGTCTTGCAGGAAGGGCTTGAGGAACAGGTATGACACCTGGAACCACCCCATAAAGGAGCAAACGATGTTGGTCTTAATGAATCCTGAAAGCAAAAGCAGTTGGCCGTTGAAGCAGCACGAGGGCGGAAAGGAAGCCCTTTTCAGGGTTACCCAGACGGATCGGGAAATCGCGAACGGACCAGTCGGCACGGCACCCGTTTCCCACCCGTTTTCCACAGGAAGCTTGGACCACTGGGCAGTCTTTGGGCAACATCTAATATTTTTCAGAAGACCGCGAGCTGAAGTGGGTGGGTGAGTGATGATGCAAATGGGGGAGGGGGCTGCATCACACATATGAATCCATTCATTCCAGTGGCTAACCAAATCAAATAACTAATAATAAATAATTTTCTATCTTTTCTCTTATCAAAGCTTTTGGGTTAGTGGGCGAAATCAGCATAAAAGGGATACTCACAAAACGGCTATGGGACAAGATACAAAATAGTTTCTGTGGGACAGGACTTGTCCCACACTGGGGAAGCTCCTTGGTCTGGCATGCTCACACCAAGAGAGGGGGAATGAAGGAAAAGAAGAAGGCTGAGAATAAAGAACAGCAAGAGATTTGGGGAAGCCTCATCCTATTAGCTGAGAGGATGGCAAACCTCCTCCTATCTGGCTGACCTATTGAGGAAAATCACTGCGTTGCTTTGCAAAGCCCCCTTCGAAGAGCTACTGGGGGAGAATGAATTTGCCTCCCCCCACTTGAAAGCAGAAGAGGGGGGAATGCTTGGGAGGAGCTTCAGCGTGACCTTGAGGACACCCTATTGGGCACCTCTGAGCAAGACTTCCACCTACCTGGATGAACTGCATAGGAGGTAACGTTGGATCCTTCCAGCCGGTTGGCCAACTCTCGGACATGCAGAATATTGGCTAATTTGCTGTTAGAGTATGATTTAAATGCCTTCCATTTCCCCTCCGTCGGCTTGTGGATGTTCTGAAAGTCTATCTTCCCTATCTGATGCGATTCAGAGGACACTACTATGATCCGGCTAGGGGCACAGCGCTTCAGCCGGTCCAAGAGAAGGTGGGTCAGGAGGAAGTGAGCCAAGTGGTTGACCTGGAATGCCTGGTTGAAGCCATCCTCAGTTTTACCATTGTCAATGACACCTGTCAGAAAAGTAAGCTGATTAAACCATCGGTAGGACATCTCTTCTCAAACCATAGCCAAACCGCCTCAGGACTCTCAAGAGAAGCACTTGAAACCCACAATGTTCTCAACGATCCTCCCCATTTTGTCCTCCAGATACCCTGGTGTGTATCTGCTCTGTACCCAACAGGAGCACCCAAGCCCCTGCCTCCGGCCCTCCCTCACCTGCATTGTTGATGAGAATGTCCAGACGGGGCTCGGATCTCAAGAACGTCTCTGCAAAAGCTCGCACGGAGTCCAGGTTGGCCAGGTCCAAGATCATGAAGACAACCTCATTGTTCCCACTTTCCTGGAAAGAAAGAAGGAATATGTAGCCTTGGGTGTGGCTGCTAAGGCCAGTGGCTTAAAAGGCGGTTGGAGAAATTCACAGCAGACAGGTGTACGAGTGGCTGTCGGTCTGGAAAACTGTATGTTACCCCTCAGTCAGTGGTAGTTGCAGGAACCGCAGTCAGAAAGGGAAAGACCCCTTGGGTATATTTGCTTACAAAAAACCCATCTCTCCCTCCGGTCATCTTGGCTTTCTCGGTGGGCTACAATGACATTTCCTAGATTTGTTGCTGTTGTCATCCTCCATCAAACTGTAGCTGACTCCCTGTGACTCTACAGGTCAAAGCTCTCCAAGCCAGATTACTCACTGGAAGCCAGATTCATGGGACAACTGTCAACTTTAGGACACATCTTTGGAAAGATGATTATCTGTTTATTCAATTTATATGGCTGCCTGTCTCATAGCAATGACTCTGGGTGGCCTGTGACCAAAACAGGCAAGCAGAAACCATGTGTAGTGGGTGATCCCACAAGCAGCCCGCCCTATGTTATGTGAGGCTTCATCAGTAATAACCAGCACCTTGAACTGCACCTTTTCTGTCCACTTTTTCCAGCAGTATCATCTTTTCCGTAGATGTATCAACCCTCATGGTGCGTCCAACATGGGATGACTTTATTTCAGGATCCTGGTTTCCAGTGAGTGTTCTGGCTTGATTTCCTAGTATTAAATGGCTGGTTTTCTTAGTTGCCCACAGAATGGAAGTAGCTTCTGCGGCAATCTTCTTCCTCTCGCTCTTGCACTGGGTCCATCCCTTGCATCCGTACATCATAAAAGGGAAGACCCTCAAGTCGAGCATTCCGACTTTTGTCTTGACTGAAATGTCTTGGTCTTCCATGAGTTTGTCTCAGTCCCTCAATGCCTTTTGGCCTATTGTCATCTTTTCTGAATCTCTTTTGCAGATCCACCATCTTTATCAATTCTGGAGCCTAGAAAATTGTAATTGTCAATTATTTCTTTCGTTGTTTCATAGTTTTCTGTTTGTCTACACTCAGTTCAGATAGACCTCTTTATCTCTTCTCAGCTGTCACAGGAAGTTTTCACTAAGATCGCTACTTTTCCCGGATCTCCTCTGGCTTTTCCCAGTCTTCTTTCCTTAGTTCCGTGTTTCTCAGCCTTGGCCACTTTAAGACGTGTAGACTTCAGTTCCCAGAATTCCCCAGCCAGCAAAGTTGTAGCTATTTCTGTGGCCTTGTTTGATACCCAGTGTGTTCTCTGTTTCCTTCAGGCTCTTATTATGCGCTTTCCAGCTTCCTCTCTTTCAATCATTTCACTTCTTCCCATAATTCTTCAGCTCTCTGTCCACAAAATCCAGGTCTTTGAATCTGTTTCTAACCTCAATCTTATATTCTGAAGTGGGTTCTAGGTTCTATGTCATTGGGATTGGATCTTTCCGAGTCTTTTTCAGTCTGATGTGTATTTCTGTGATTAGTAGGTGATGGCCCGATCCACAGCCAGCATCTGGCAGTGTTTTTCCAATTCAGCATAGAGTTTTTCCATCTGTTGCTATGTAAGATGTAATCTATTTGATTATGCTATTATCCATTTGGAGGCCTCCAGAGGTAGAGCTGTCACGTCTTAGCAACGCAGATATACAGACGTCTATCAGCTGTTGTCTTCCCTCATTGCAGAGCTCTAGCCCAAATTTCCCAGCTCTTTCCAATACAGGATCCTCTCCAGCTTTTGCATTAAAGTCACCAATCGTTATTAGAACATTCTTCTTTGGTGTCTGATCTGTTATTTGATCTTTTACTTGTAATTCTTTCATAGAACTAATCAAGCACTTCTTCAGCACCCATCGTTGGTACTTACAGATGTGTAATTGTGAAATAGAATGGTCTGAAAGATTTAATGGTGTCCCATTACACATGCAGCAAAATGTTTTGAATTGCTAATTGCTACAGTACTCCATTTTTTTCCTGCAGGTTTCACTTCCAGAATAGAACTTGTTGAATTCATCTCCTTTTGTCCATCTGAATTTAAACATCTAGAAGAATATATTCTTCCACTCTGTAAGGTTTAATTGTACCAGTGTTAGATACTCCTCAGCTCCTTGGGATTCATTTAAAAGCTCCTCAGCTCCTTTTCTGATATTAAGCACCCAGAGTCTGGTTCCATCAAAACCTGACTCTTCTGTCCAGGCCAAATCTTCCCAGGGATCTCCCAGAGCTCATCACCTTCTCCCACATGAAGGCGGCTCTCGTTGGCCTGTGAGTGGAAGAGGCAGCATTTCTGAGAAATTCCCTTTGGTGGTTTGCACTTTTCACCCCCTACTTAGCAACCTAAACTCTGCTTCCAGGTTGCACAACTAATGTCACGATATCATTTGTGTCCATAATCACTTGAATTTTCCTGGAGGTTGTTCAGATGCTGCTGCTTGAAGTCCTTCACCTTAACCCTGGTCATCCACCTTCCCCAAAGCAAATGCAGTCCCCCACTACCACAAATGATGCAGTCGAGTCTCCCACATTGGGGGAAATCACGGGGGTCCGTACACCCAGAGTACAATGGATGAGCCTCACCATGGGAAAACCACCTGCCAGGCCTAGAAGTAAGAAATGAGTGTTAGTACTTCTGCCCTGAAGCCCTCCTCCATCTGCCCACCTGTCCCTCTCAGCTTTTGCAGGCCTGCATCACCATCACGAAGAGACCTGGATGGAGAAAAGCCATGGGTGTGAGTATAGAGGCAGGGCAGACCCTCACCCGTCTGATGTCGTGCACAGCTGATTCTCCTTTTGCTTTGTTGCGGCATGCCAGAATGACCCGGGCTCCTCTGCGGGCCAGGTCCACTGCGGTGGCTTTCCCGATCCCTGCGTTTCCACCTAGGAAAGTCCAGAGAAAGAATTCACTGAGAATGGCCCAGCCTTTCACGGGGGAGCAGGAATGGCGCCCGCCTTTCTGAGAGCACTTGGGTGCTAGGAGGGTACCGTGATGGTGGCCTCACAGCAGTGAAGCATTTGCTTCGGGCATTTACTTTCCCAACTGTTTCAGAGCAGTCTTACCTCAACTAAGAAGAATGGCTTGAAATTAGGGATAATATTGCCTTTCTTTCTCAGACTGCGCTCTCGTCTTTCTTCCAGGAGCTCAAGGCAGCTCCTTTGGAGATACTGTTTGTCAGGCCCAGCCCAAGAACGACAGGGAAAGAGTCCAGCCAAGTTCAGTTCTTTTATAGCTTAAACCCTATAGACAGAACCTTGCCAGACTAAATCTGTATCACTCTATATCCTGGGAGATTCTCGGGAGCGCCTATTGTAAATCTCTTCCTCTTCCCACGCTCCTGCTCCAGACTGTGTTGTCTCTTGTCTCACCCCCCTTCCTGGAATGCGCTCCTTCCTCCCTGAGACCCTGCTTCGCTGCTGCAGTCCTCCCCACGTTTTAGGGGATCTGGGTCTTCTCCGTCATGGTCCAGTGACACACCATCCTGGCCCTGGGGAAGTGGCTCAGGCGAAAGGCAGGTGCAGCAAGCCCAACAGGGGAACAACAGGCTTCAGCTGAACCCTGGCTATGGGTTGGGGGGCTCCTCTGTATCTGGGAATTTACCACCTTTGCATCTGCACTGCCCCAGACAGACCCGGTGCAGAATCCGGGGGTTCTCCTGCACGCACAACTCCTGCTCAAGGAGCAGGTGGCAGTCGTGGCCAGGAGGGCCTTTGCTGAACTTCATGTTGTGCGCCAGTTGCACCCATTCCTGGATCAGGAGGCCCTCCAGTCAGTCACTCATGCCCTGGTTATCTCTTGGTTAGACTATTGCAATGTACTCTACATGGGGCTACCCTTGAAGAATATCCAGGTTGAAAGTGAGCCGTGTGGGCAATTTGGGTGCCCCAAGGATGGCACATGCAACACCTTTGCTGCTGGAGCTGCATTGGGTGCCAGTCTGCTTCCGGGTCCAATTCAAGGTGTTGGTCATCACCCTTAAAGCCCTACATGGCATGGGGCTGGGTTACCTGAGGGACCGTCTCACCCCCATTACGTCAACCCGTCCCACCCCGGCAGACAGGGAAGGTATGTTACTGGATCCCATTGATTAAAGAATGTTGCTTAGCAAGTCCCAGGGGGACAGCCTTCTCTGTCACTGCTCCTGCCCTATGGAACACTCTCCCTGCAGAGATGGGGTGGGCCTCCGCCCTCCCGACCTTCCAGAAAAGGGTGAAGACCTGGCTCTGCCAGTTGCGTGGGGCTCAAGGAGGGTTAACTAGCCCTGGGGGTGGTTAGCACTCTGAAGACACTCCTGGAGGTTGATTATTTAACCCGAGGAAGAGGAGAGGAGCGCCAGCCGTCCTGCAGGACTGGCTCAATCCTGGAGACCCCTTGGAGAAATCCCGGCCACCCTGACCTGCCTCTGCTGATCTGCTGGTCATCCATCTATCTCTTGGATTATATTGTTTATTTTTGATCACCATTTTTACGGTATTTTAATTGGTTTTTATTCTTATTTATTGTAAACCTCCCAGAGTCTCTCATTGAGTGAGATGGGCAGTGGCTAAATTTGAAATATAAATAAATTCAAAACTTCTCCTGAAGGAGGAGAAACACCAGCTCACTGCCCACGGGTTGCTGACTGCTCCCCGGAGGCCACGTGAAGGAAACCCGAGGAAGAGGAGAGGAGCACCAGCCGTCCTGCAGGACTGGCTCGGTCCTGGAGACCCCTTGGAGAAATCCCAGCCACCCTGACCTGCCTCTGCTGATCACCATTTGTTTGACATTTGTATGCCACCAGCTCCTACTGGACTCGTGGCGGCTCCCAACCCAACATATAATAAAGTTCATAAAATAACCCCATGGTTGAAAGTGGAAAGCAAACCCTTCAGCATTCAGTCATTTCTAGCTGTCCTACCTGCAAAGCACATGTTGACTGGAGGGGAAACTGGATGGCCACTCGTGAAGGGCGACCCAGAAGACCCCGACAGCAGAATGCTCGCGTTAATAAAACGACTACAACTTCATTTTCTGGTGACCTTGCTATTTACACCCAACCCCCGGCTAATAGTAGGTGTACCTTTAGCCCGGGATATTTTGTGTACCCAGCGAAGTTAATTCTTTGCTGAGGGACTCCGACAACGCTTCACACTTCCTCATACATATTCATGGCAATGATTTTTACTCTTGTGTGGTTTACCCGATTCTGGCATGCATAAATGCACGGGATGGTCGGACTGCATTGAGAGACTTTGAGCCTGAGCTGATGGCTTCAGTCCACAGGCAGAGGACTCTGCTCCACTGTGAGGCTCCATCATAGATGGGACCAAAGGATGCCACCGTCCTACGCCTGTGGACTTGAAAGTCACCCCTTTCAAATACCACGGATGTACTTCTAAATGAACGTGCGGACAGTTGTATGCAATGTGAAGAGACGGATTCGTGTTTGTGCTTACTATATTTAACAAAGGATGTGATTGAGCTGGAAAAGTGCAAAAGAAGCCACAGAGTGGTAGTCTGGAGGTCTCCAACCTCTTCTCCCAGAAACCCCCTTGGTCGTCTTACTCTGGCCCCACCTCTAGCCTGTGGGTAGCCGCATAGTTTTCTCCCTCCCACGGGCTGCCTCACCTGACTTCCTCAGCTCTCACCTCTGGGGGGGGGGGAGAGAGAGAGAGAGAGAGAAAGAGAGACGGCTGCCGGGCGCTGCTGCCTTTGTGGCGAGTACCGTAAAAAAGGGGAAATGAAGTCACTGCCGTGGCACCACCTCTTGGCCTCACAGCACAGAGGCGTGGGCCTAGATGCATCAGCTCTTCTTCCCCCACCCTTGGGAGACAGATCAATCTCACCAGGGGTAGCTAAAATTGTTTGCTTAAAGGCAGAAGAGATAAAAACATCAACCCCCCTTTTTCTTCATGGGAAGAAAAGCAACTCGCTTATCTCCAAACAATTGTTTTGACTGCAAAAGTCAGGCCATCTGCATTTATTTTTCTGGTTTGCACATATACTGCTATTTACTGCCACGTATTGGCGCTTGTATGCTAGTTACCCAAGGGGAGGTGCATAGTGTCAATACATTGTGGGTGATTATATGCCTCACTGCTTAGTAGGATTTTAGTCATCATGTAATCAGTTTTATAGGTTATGTAATAGTAACTAATGACTAAGTAGTGTACCTCTTCTCTGAGAGTGTTTTGGCTAGAGACTTTGGATAAGTCTTGGATGCCACATATATGAGAAGAAGTGCTTTTTTCTATGTTTTGCATGAAACTTGTATTTTATGTAGTTTTTATTTTTCTCAATAAACAACCAGTTATGTTTTATAACTTCTGGCTGGATTTCTTTGGAGAACAAGATAAGGACATTGCATTCTTTAAATCTCTTTAATGCTGATGTGTATTTTTGGTATTATTTCTGCACTCTGCCTAACAGGTTATAGGCCCAGAGTGAAGAGAGATTTATGATTCCAAAGTAAGGAGAGATTTATGCTATGGACCATATGCCTGGATTTGTTTCCTTGCCTGTGTAACATCTGGTACAACCTTCTTGTTTGAGGTTTGGATTTTCTCTGTGTTTGTGTGTGTGTTTCGGCAAACTGAAGCATGGCGACCACGGCCGTCAGCCTACCCACCCTTTGAGAGATTAAATCCAAAAAATTACCAGACTTGCAGTATAAAGATGAAATCTTTTTTCCTGAAGGAGGGTTTATGGCAGTTTGTACAAAATGCCCTGCCAGGAGCACCTACGGCTGCAGAGCAAGTTATGCTGGACCGTGCTTATGGTAATTTGATCCTGGGACTTGAATCTTCAGAATTAGTTCATATTCGTCATTTGGATACTGCTTACGAATGCTGGAGAGCTTTGCGTGCTATTTATGCGAGACAAACCTCAGCTGCTATCGTAAGTTTATCAAAGCAGTTATATAATCTTAAATTGGATCAAGGAACTAATATAATTGAGCATTTACATAAGATGAAAACTTTGTTTGCTGAGCTGGAGGATCGTGACACGGCAATACCAGAGAGACAAAAAGCTTGCATAATTCTTTCGAGTTTGGATGATTCTTTTGATATGCTGGTTGAAGCAGCGCAGACTTTGACCCCAGGAGATCTTACAGTGGATTATCTTACAAACCGTTTACAAGAAATTCAGAATGCCTGTGATCTTCAAAGTTCAAAGAAAAGATGTGATAACGTGAGACAGCAACCTTCTGCTGGCATAGAGACTGCATGTGTGGTGAGGAAGTGTTTTCGTTGTAATTCTACCAAACATCTTATAAAAGACTGTCCTATGAAAAATCAGCCAACTGATAGTTCCAGAAAGTTTGTCCATCGCGGGAAGGGACTGGCTGCCAAACAGCAAGCAAGTACTAGATTGGTATCTGCTTTAATTTCTAACAGAGAAACACGTTCTTCTGATACGTGGTTACTGGACTCTGCTTGCAGTGAAATCATTATAAATAATGAGCAGTTATTACTGACTACATGCAAGCCTAGAATTCAGCAAGTTGCCTTGGCTGATGGTTCTATAGCTAAAGTAACTATGCAAGGTAAAGTCTTCATCCCTTGTTTGGAGGAAGTGATTTCTGATGTACTCTGTGTTCCTACACTTGGTTTTTCCCTTCTCAGTGTGCCTGCGTTAACTAGAACTGGGTAGACTGTTACGTTCCAAGGTTCTGAATGCTTGGTTAATAAAGATGGGGCTGAGTGTGCTGGGGAAACTGGTTAATCAATTGTATGAAATGCTTCCTAAACAAGATGTGTTGATTGGAAGTTGTGTTGGTAATGTACCTCTACATAATGATTGTATTCATTATTATCACAGAGTGCTTGGTCATCCTGGATGGAAATGTTTGTCACAAATGTCCAAGGTGTATCCAGAAGTGAGATTTAAAGAGTGTGCAAAGTTTCTTGATTGTACTGTGTGTAAGCAATCTAAGATCAAGTCTGCCCCTGTTGCTAGAAAAAGTGGTAGAATATCCACTAGATTTTTTTCACTAGTACACGCTGATTTAGCTGGACCTTTTCCTCCAAGTGAAGGTGGAGCAAGATTTATGTTCATTTTAGTAGATGATAAAACACGTTTTACGTTTTGTTATTTGCTTAAACAGAAATCAGAAGCATTTTCTCGTTTCAAAGAATTTGTTGCCATGGTAGAGAGAAAACATAGTTACAAAATTGGGACTCTACAGACGGATAGAGGGGTGAATTTCTTAGCCATGAGTTTCAGAACTGGCTGCGTAAGAAAGAAATTTTTCAGACTGACAAATGTTGGTATGTCTGCAGAAAATGGTATAGCTGAAAGAAAGATTGGTGTGTTGAACATCATCAAACAGAGTCTGATGTTAGATGCTCAAGTACCAGCCCATTCTTGGGGTGAAGCAATTCTAACAGCCCCTTCATGGATCACTGCCTTGTCGTGGCGAAGGGGCTTGCATAACTCAGTGAAGCCATGAGCTATACCGTGCAGGGCCACCCAAGACGGACAGGTCATGACAGAGAGTTCTGACAAAATGTGGTCCACTGGAGAAGGAAATGGCAACCCACTCCAGTATCCTTGCCAAGAAAACCCCATGGACAATGTTAAAAGGCTAAAAGATATGAGCCCCTCAGGTCGGAAGGTGTCCAATATGCTACCGGGGAAGAGCGGAGGGCATTTCCAAGTAGCTCCAGAAAGAGTGAAGCGGCTGGGCCAAAGCCGAAAGGATGTTCAGCTGTGGATGTATCTGGAAGCGAAAAGAAGGTCCGATGCTGCAAAGAACAATATTGTCTAGGTACCTGGAAGGTAAGATCGATGAACCAAGGCAAGCTGGATGTGGTCAAACATGAGATGACAAGATTGAACGTAGACATCTTGGGAACCAGCGAATTGAAATGGACGGGAATGGGTGAATTTAATTCGGGTGACCATTATATCTACTACTGTGGCCAAGAAACCCTTAGAAGAAATGGAGTTGCACTCATAGTGAATAAGAGAGTGGGAAAGGCAGTAATGGGGTACAACCTCAAAAATGACAGAATGATCTCAGTGCATATCCAAGGCAAACCATTCAACATCACAGTAATCCAAGTCTATGCCCCAACCACTGATGCCGAAGAAGCTGAAGTTGACCGGTTCTATGAAGACCTACAACACCTTCTAGAACTAGCACCAAAAAAAGATGTCCTTTTCATCATAGGGGATTGGAATGCTGAAGTAGGAAGTCAAGGAGTAATCGGAATAACAGGCAAGTTTGGCCTTGGAGCACAAAATGAAGCAGGGCAAAGGCTAATAGAGTTCTGTCAAGAGAACAAGCTAGTCATAGCAAACACTCTTTTCCAACAACACAAGAGACGACTCTACACATGGACATCACCAGATGGTCAATACCGAAACCAGATTGATTACATACTTTGCAGCCAAAGATGGAGAAGCTCTATACAGACAGCAAAAACAAGACCAGGAGCTGACTGTGGCTCAGATCATGAGCTTCTTACTGCAAAATTTAGGCTTAAATTGAAGAATGTAGGGAAAACCACTAGACCACTCAGGTATGACTTAGATCATATTCCTTGTGAGTACACAGTGAAGGTGATGAATAGATTTAGAGGATTAGATTTGGTAGACAGAGTGCCTGAAGAACTATGGACGGAGGTCTGTAACATTGTACAGGAGGCAGCAACTAAAACCATCCCAAGGAAAAAGAAATGCAAGAAAGCAAAATGGCTGTCTGATGAGGCATTACAAATAGCTGTGGAAAGAAGGAATGCGAAAAGCAAGGGTGAAAGGGAAAGATATAAGCAACTGAATGCAGATTTCCAGAGAATAGCAAGGAGAGATAAGAAGGCCTTCTTAAATGAACAATGCAAAGAAATCGAGGAAAACAATAGAATGGGGAAGACTAGAGATCTCTTCAAGAAAATTGGAGATATCAAAGGAATGTTTAGTGTAAAGATGGGCATGATAAAGGACAAAAAGGCAGGGACCTAACAGAAGCAGAAGAGATTAAGAAGAGGTGGCAAGAATACACAGAAGAACTATACAAGAAAGATCTTAATGTCCCTGATGTCCACGCTGGTGTGGTCACTGACCTTGAGCCAGACATCCTAGAGAGTGAAGTCAAGTGGGCCTTAGGAAGCATTGCTAACAACAAGGCTAGTGGAGATGACAGTATTCCAGCTGAGTTATTTAAAATACTAAAAGATGATGGTGTTAAAGTGCTGCACTCAATTTGCCAGCAAGTTTGGAAAACGCAACAGTGGCCACGGGATTGGAAAAGGTCAGTTTACGTTCCAATTCCAAAGAAGGGCAATGCCAAAGAATGCTCAAACTATCGCGCAATTGCACTCATTTCACATGCTAGCAAGGTTATGCTCAAAATCCTACAAGCTAGGCTTCAGCAATACATGAACTGAGAACTACTGGATGTACAAGCTGGGTTTCGAAGAGGCAGAGGAACTAGAGATCAAATTGCCAACATTCGCTGGATCATGGAGAAAGCACGAGAGTTCCAGAAAAACATCTACTTCTGCTTCATTGACTATGCGAAAGCCTTTGATTGTATGGATCACAACAAACTGTGGCAAATTCTTAAAGAGGTGGGGGTACCAGACCATCTTACCTGTCTCCTGAGAAATCTGTATGCGGGCCAAGAAGCAACAGTTAGAACCGGTCACGGAACAACCGATTGGTTCAAAATAGGGAAAGGAGTACGACAAGGCTGTATACTGTCACCCTGCTTATTTAACCTATATGCAGAGTACCTCATGAGAAATGCCAGGCTGGAAGAATCACAAGCCGGAATTAAGATTGCAGGGAGAATCATCAGTAACCTCAGATATGCAGACGATACCACCCTAATGGCAGAAAGTCAAGAAGAGTTAAAGAGCCTCTTGATGAGGGTGAAAGAGGAGAGTGCGAAAGCTGGCTTGAAACTCAACATTAAAAAAACTAAGATCATGGCATCTGGACCCATCAATTCCTGGCAAATAGAAGGGGTAGAAATGGAAGCAGTAACAGACTTCATTTATTTGGGCTCCAAGATCACCGCAGACGGAGACTGCAGCCATGAAATTAAAAGACGCTTGCTCCTTGGGAGGAAAGCTATGGCAAACCTAGATAGCATATTAAAAAGCAGAGACGTCACCTTGCTGACAAAGATCCGCATAGTCAAAGCTATGGTTTTTCCAGTAGTAATGTATGGCTGTGAGAGCTGGACCATAAAGAAGGCCGAGCGCCGAAGAATTGATGCCTTTGAACTGTGGTGCTGGAGAAGACTCTTGAGAGTCCCCTGGACTGCTAGGAGGTCAAACCAGTCAGTCTTAAAGGAAATCAACCCTGATTGCTCATTGGAAGGACTGATAATGAAGCTCAAGCTCAGATACTTTGGCCACCTAATGCGAAGAGAGGAGTCTTTGGAAAAGACCCTGAGCTGGGAAAGATGGAAGGCAAAAGGAGAAGAGGACGGCAGAGGATGAGATGGTTAGATAGCATCCCTGAAGCAATGAGCATGAAACTGAGCAAACTCAGGGAGGCAGTGAAGGACAGGAAGGCCTGGCGCAATATGGTTCATGGGGTCACGAAGAATCGGACACGACTTAACGACTGAACAACAATTCTAACAGCAGTATTTCTCACTAATAGACTCTGGAATTCAGCTGTCAATGAAGTTCCATATTTTTTGCTATGTGACAAGTATCCTTCTTTAGAGCACTTGCGTACGTTTGGAACATTTGCTTATGTACAAATTCCTAAGTCTCAAAGAAGGAAGAACCAACCAAAAGCACAATGTTTAAGGTTTGTTGGTTATTCAGCTGAATCTAAAGCCTATCGTTTTTCTTTAGGTCATGGTCAGGTTGTAATCTCTAGAAATGCTAATTTTGAAAAGCCTACTGATTGGCAAAGGCTGCATGCAAATTCAGAGGTTCTTTTGAATTCAAACACAGAATTAGCTAGAGAGCAAGCACCACTTTTTGCACCTATAACTCCACAAGTCCTCAAAGAGCCTGCTCAGATAAAAAAAGAACAAATGTCACCAAAACAGGTGCAGGGCCAGGAGGGGGAGTTAACGGAGTTAGAGCAGAAAACAAAAAGAGAGGAACAAAATGTTATTGAAATTCCTCGTAGAACTACCCGTACAACAAAGGGTGTTCCGCCTGAAAAGTTTGTAGTTCAACAAGTGAGAGTGTGTCAAATTACATGTGAACCTCAATGTTTTGAAGATGTTTTAAGTTTGCCTATAGATGAACAAGAGAAATGGAACATTGCTATGGCTAATGAATTTGAGGCATTGGTAAAACAGAATGTTTTTGAAGTTACTGATTTACCTCCATCACAAAAGGCCAGAGGTTCCAGATGGGTATTTAAAAAGAAGCTTTTGCCTGATGATACTGTTCAGTATAAGGCTAGATTAGTGGCACAAGGGTATTCACAAGAGCAGTGTGTGAATTACAATCTCACATATGCACCTACAGTTAGGCCTGAGTCATTGCGTGTAATTTTGGCCTTAGCTGCACAAAGAGATATGATTGTTCATCATTTTGATGTGGACACAGCTTATTTGAATGCTGATCTTCCTGAAACTGTGTACATGAAACAAGCACCAGGTTACACATGTGGCAATTCCCATAAAGTCTATAAGCTGCGTAAAGCACTGTATGGATTGAGACAAGCTGGGAGATGTTGGGATCAATGTTTAGATAAAGTTTTGTTGGAAATTGGTTTCAAAAAATCATTAGCTGATCCATGTGTGTATACTAGAGGGACTGGAGAAAATTATGCAGTACTTCTTACTTATGCTGATGATTTTTGTCTTGCTACTGCTTCTTTAAATTTTGTAAAAGAATTTGCCAAGCAAATGGAGCAATATTTTAAATGGGAGGATTTAAGTATGTTAAGGTACTACCTTGGTATTGAAGTGTATAGATCTGACAATGGAGAAATCTATCTAAGTCAAAAGAAAAAGATAGAACAGTTATTAACACAAATGGGAATGTCAGAAGCTAAACCTGTAAAAACACCAATGGTTTGTGATTTTCTGAAAGGTGAACAGTGTGAAGAATTGTGGGAAAAACCTGAGGTGTATCATTCTGTAATAGGTTCTATCCTTCACCTGGCACAATGGACACGCCCTGATTTGTCATATGCTATAGGAGTTTTAAGTCGTAAAGTAGCCAAACAAACAGAGCATGAATGGCAAGGATTAAAAAGAATAATGAGATATTTAAAAGACACAATAAACCTTTGTCTTAAAATGTCAACTATTGGGCCTGAAAGTCCTGTAATCTTTGTTGACAGTTCTTTTGCAGAAGAGGGGGACAGGAAATCTGTAACTGGATTTATTTGTAAATTTGGTGAATCTACTATTGCTTGGAAAGCAAAGAAACAAATATCAATAGCTATTTCAACAGCAGAAGCAGAATTTGCAGCTTTGTCAGAAACAGTATGTGAGTTAAGATGGTTTCATCAATTATTCGCTGACTTAGAAATACATGTATCATTGCCTTATACAGTATATGAAGATTCTCAAGCTTGTATAGGGTGAGCTAAAACAGAAAACCTAAGAGCTCGTACAAAATATGTAGATGTCAAGTATAAAAATGTAAGACAAGCTATTTTAGAAGATTTCATTGATCTTGTGTATTGTGTATCTGAATCAAATCTTGCAGATGTATTTATCAAAGCATTGCCTATTGTACAACATGAAACAATGTTAACTAGACTTGGATTTGAACAAATGTAATTGTTACCGTATTGTTGTAATCATTTTACTATACTACCCTGTAATGTGTATTGTTCTTTTCCAAAAAGCGATTTGAGAGGGGTGCTAGGATATTCCCATGGGAAAAAAGCAACTCGCTTATCTCCAAACAATTGTTTTGACTGCAAAAGTCAGGCCATCTGCATTTATTTTTCTGGTTTGCACGTATACTGCTATTTACTGCCACCTATTGGCGTTTGTATGCCAGTCGGGGGTTTCCCTGTGCAATTGCTCTTAGCATCGGGAATTCGCAGAAGCCTTGACCTGGCGTCCACCTCCATGCAACTGCGGCCCCTCCTGCGCTCTGCGCTCTGCGCTGGGGAAGGAGAGACCCTGGCCACCTCCTGCGCGACCACTTCCCAGACTGCGAAGGACGCTCTCCTGCTGCTGCGCTTCCCAGCTCCTCCTGTCCCTCCTCCCAGGGCTGAACGGGCGTTCCTCCATCCTCCCTCCTTCTCGGGGCCGGGCCAAGGCCGCGCGAGGGAGAAGGGTGAGGCTTCGGGCTGGGCTTCCGCCGACCGGAGGTGAACCCGAGGCAGCTGAAAGGCCCTTGTCTCCTTCCAGCCGCACCGCCGCCGCCTCCCTTTCCAAGCCAACCGGGGCCAAAACCTGCTTGCCGCGATAAAGTCCGGCTCTCCCCTTCCTGCGCCGGGCTGCGCTGGGATTTGGCTGCCTGCGTGGAGGACCTTCGCCCCTTTGCCCCGTCCCGCAAGCGCTCGCCTCGCCTCGCCGTCCTCTCGGCCTGACCCCCGTCCCCAGCCCCCGTCGCTTCTCCTAACCGGGCAGCGAACCAGCCCCGCCAGCGGCCAGCGGCCAGCGGCCAGGCGAAGGGCCGGGAGGGAGCCCTCGGCGGTGCGCAGCCTCACCTGTGATGAGCACCGTCTTGCCCCACAGGCGGACTGCGTTCTGGCACTTGGGGGGCCGGGGGAAGCTGTAGCAGAGCAGCACGTAGAGCCCAAGCAGCAGCGCCGCGCCCGCCAGCAGTGCCTCTATGGCCATGGCACACACCTCCTCCCCGTGTGCTGCACTCCTCTAGCGCAGCCCCCCTCCTCCGGGTCAGCCCTCGCCTTTGCCCCGCCCCGCGCTGGGCGGCCCGCCCACCCGCCTCCCGCGCCGCCTGCCCACGGGGAGCGGCTTGGCCAGCCCGCAGCCCAACAGCCCCCTCCGTCTACCCTCGCCCCCTTCTCCCGGCCTTTCGTGGTGGTGTCCCATCCCAGGCCCGAGGATGCTTCGATTTGCTTCCAAAGCCGTGCGTCCAGGCGGGGAGAGCTGTCCCCCGTCCCTCACCGCGCGCTTGGCCGTCAGCCGCCCGCGCCGCCTTCCTGGCCTTTGCTCTGTGCCCAGCTCCTGCGGGCGGGCAGGGGGCCGGCGTTGGCTCGGACCATGCGGGGGCCTCCGGGCCAGCCCCGCCCTCGCAGCCCGACCTGCCCCTCAAGGGGCCACGCCCTGGAGGGGTTTTCCTTTGGCTCCCCCTTCGCTATGCTTTCTAGTCCAGAACGTGCCCCCTTTTCTTACTCACCGGGGCTGGACTCCAAGACCCCTTTCTTGGGCCTTTGGGTATGTAATGGGGGGGTCTCTGTTCTAACGGGCATCGTTCTAACAAGTAGTCCTGACTCACATGGTGTTGGTTTCGTAGTCTGGTCTACCTCGTAGGGCTGACAGCCCCAGTATTGTGTAATGTGGTGGAGTTATCTAAGGGCCAGGCAGTCGGGGCAGAGTTACTGCAGGCTTTGAACGGATCACATGGTTGCGCATGCCTAAAGAAGAAGTTTGGAGACATTCTGAGATGTACCAGGCTGTGACGGGAGAGAGAATTCTTAAACCCACCATTCCATTATGGTTTGGTCAGGGTATGGGCGCAAGGAGGACCACCCTAATGATGCCCTCAAAGGTGAATGGCCTCTGCAGATGGATGAAGACTCGTCTGTCCGTTACAACCCGAGTTACGACGCTGAGGCAGTCCAACGCTGCCTATGAAGAAGAGAGCCGAAGAAAGGAGAAGCTGGAAGTCCCACCTTCCATTCCCTCGAGGATCGTCTCGGAGAGCTCTCCTGGACTTCCCATCCCCCTTTGTCGCTTGGCCAACAGCAAGAAGGGCTTCTGGGTGTGTAAGGCTTGTGTCAGTGAGAGAAGGCGTGTGAGGTGCTTCAAGTGCAAAAAGAAAACGTTCAAAATCTACTGATAAGTCTCCTGCTATTGTTGGGTGGTATTCACCGACTTTGCTGCTTTAAACGGATTCCCAGGGAGCCTCTCGTAACACAAATCTGTGCACCAGGAGCAGCTGCCGGGCCATCTTCCAAGGCAGCCCCACGCAACGGGTATCTATCCGGAGGTGATCCAGGGGTGAGTGGCTGTCCCTGGTCCAGCCCAGCCCAGGCGGGGCTGAACCGGGGCACCAGCCGACGCTGGAGAAAGGCCTCTGTCTGTTGCTCAGCAGGAGCTCCGAGGCCAGGAGGACCCCTGAAGCCACGGAGCAGCCTTTTCAGGCGGAGCAGAAGCTACGTCAGTCCTTTTTGTCCAACAGGGTTTGTTTTTACACGTGTATATATACACACACAAACACAACCTTATTCCTTTTCAGTAAAACTTTCTACCATTTTGTCCTGAACAGAGATTAAGCCCTGACATTTCCTGGATCTTCTTTTAATCAATCCCTTTTTCAGTGCTGGGATTAGCTTGGCTTTCTTCCAGCCCCCGGGGGGCAATGCTGGTTCCGGGGAGAGCTGGACGGCTGCTTGAGCAGCAGTTTCCCACTCCGTGGGTTCATCAATCCTCAGCTGGACACCATCAGAAGTCACGGATTTATTCTTGTCGGTCAGGTTCCTAATTGTATTTTGTGTCATCTACGTTTGCTTCATCCTTTTGGGTTCCCCTCCTGAACAAGGTTTAAATAAGGGGGCTCCCCCCCCCCCATTTTTACACAGGAAAAACAGATGCAAAGAGATCACAGCAAGTATGCAGCATCCTTCTCCTTTACCCTACCTGGAAGACTCTTCTTGTTTACTTCTTTGGAAAGAGATGTTTTAATTGCCAGTTTAATTAGCTGCATGTCCCTTCAAGTCTTGACTTGCATTTTTGCATTCCTTTGCTCAAGTTTGTTCCTATTTCTTCTCATAGGAGCACATTCCCAGCGTTTAAAAGCTTGTATGCCTGCACCCCTCTTCTGCAGTCACTCCACACCAAGCAGGGACCCGGCCTTTTCTTACTCCATAAACAGTTCTTGCCTCTGATTCAGGAGAAAAGTCAGAAATGGCCTGGACAGGACCCTTGATCCTAAGAGCTGCTCCTTCCCTTGGGCCAAACGCAACAGTAGTTGCTGCTGGCAAGCTTTGGGAACGCGGATGCTTAATCTGTACAATTGGCTTGACTTTCCCTAAGGCTGTGGAGTCCTTGGGGTCCTCTGAGCTTGGCGGTTTTCTTGCAAACGTTTCGTTACCCGGCCAGGTAGATCTTCAGTACTAGAATGGAATGGGGTTTGCTCTCCCCATTCCAAGAAAACAGCCAAGCTCAGAGAGCCCCAGCACTCCACAGTTCTACCCCGACCGACAGAGATCCTCTACTACTGCTATTTCCCTAAGGCCACCAGGCACAGGCAGTCTTCCCAATGCAGTTATTTCTACTCAGGTGCAGTCTCGCTGGTCCTTTCTGAACTAAAACCATCAACGGGGAGGCCCAGGATTCCTTTAGTCCTGCAAGCCTGCCTGAGGTGGAGGAAGAGTCTTACCACTTCTGGGGTTTGGGGATGGGGAGGCTGCCTTGGGCACAAGAGTGCCTGAATGGCTGAGAGCACTTACTTGGTGGCCCAGGCGTGCTCAGAGATTTTGCTTTTGGGCTGCTGACAGCCAACGTAGAGCAGAGTTTCTCAACCTCAGCAGCCTCCAATATGTGGACTCCCGTTCTCAAACTTCCCCGGCTGGCATGCATGCTGGCCAGGGGATTCTGGGAATGGGAGTCCACGTATTGGTGGTTCCTGAAGTTGAAAAACACTGCTGTAGACCAGTGTTTTGCAACCTTGACAGCTTTAAGATGTGTGGATTTCAACTCCCAGCATTCCCCGGCCAGCCGCGCTGGGGAATTCAATTCTGGGAGTTGAAGTCCACACATCTTAGTCGCCAAGGTCGAGAAACTGGTGTAGACAATGCAGAGTCTCCCCAAGAAAAGACCTTCCCCTCCCTTCACAAGCCCCCTGCAGCGAAGAAGCTGGAGTCAGAAATATCCCCACAAGCAGCCGGCCAGGCGGTGCAATAAAATCACAGCACGAAAGGGAACAGATTCATTTCCTCACCAGCCACTGCTAGTCGGTTTTGGTGGCCAAGCACTGTGTCTCACAGAGGAAAGTAGATATCTCTAGCCCCACAAAAGCAGCCCTCTGGAGCCTGCTGGATTGCGTTTTGGCCGTCGGAGCACGTGTCGGTTCAAGGAGGCTGATGGGCTCCAGGTCTGGAAAACCGGACGTAGGTCCTCCCGGAGTTGCCCGTCGGCAACCAAGTTCTTCTGGCTGGGCAACTTTCTCAGGAACTGGCTCGCTTTCGCAGCTTGCCTGAGACGGGGTCAGGAGCATTTGAACATGCGCACGAGTGTAGTAACAGCTCCAGGCCTTGAGGCAGCCACCCTCACGGCGTCCCAACTTCACGGGGGTCAGTAAGGACCGCCAGGAAGCAGCCGGGCCCAGGAATCCTACTGCCGCTCGCCATCCCCACACTGGTACGATTCACCCGACGTGAGCAGCATTCTTACCGGGCTCCCCCCCACTGCCCCAGGCTAATAAAAGCAAGCTGCCCAGGGCACTGAACCGTTTCAGTCTTACCACTCCCCAAAGTGTGCTACGTGCCACACACACCGCTGGATCCGGATCTGAGCAAGAACAGGGAGGCTAGGTTCGAAGACGTGCAGAGTGCTGGAAGTAGTCGCTGCAGGCGAGTCTACAAAGCGTGATGTTCTGCTCTGCAGTCTAGGAGGATACCAGGCTGGCCTGAGCGGGCGCGTCTGTGTGCACAGAGCCCTCTAGAAAAGGACCCCAGGCCTAGTGGTCCACGCACGTGGGCAGCTAAGCACTCACACCAGCTGGCCAAAATGGGCCCGTGGCTTGCAAGGCACACGCCCAGCCACAGGAAAAGTTGCCCTGGAGGCAAAGGCAAAAGGCAAGTGCAAAGGAGGGCGCAGGCTCGGGCTATCTGTGCACACTTTCAACAGCAGCCGATGTGCTTATTAATACAGACTTAATGCTGCTGGAAGAGTCAAGAAAGCCTTTCAGCCTTTATACAAAAGAAGTCAAGATCAGAAGGGAGCAGCAGGAAGCTTGAAGAGGCAGCCAGCTCTTCTCCAGGGTGCAGGTCAAGAGAGAAGACCCTCGATTCTCCCGTCCGTCGTCCTCAGGAAAGCAGCCGTTCCATCCCCACAGGATGCACCGGGGGTGGGGGGCGGAGCTGGGGACGCACCTCGTGCGCAGCTGGGCAGAAGAGGACCGTCTTGGGAGACCCTGCCCGCCGTCTTGCCAGGGGGCGGCGGCAGCAGCAGCCTCCCCTCCACAGGTGGGCACTGAGAGCGCAGGTGTGGATCGTGGCGGAACAGGGGCCGAGCGGGGCAAGGGCGGCCCCGGGAAATGCCAGCCGACGGGGTGATTTGTGCCCCCTTAACGGGGAGTCTCGACAGGCAGGCAGACACCAGCAGTGCCGTATTTTGTTGTTTTATATACAGAATACAGGAAAAAGGTGTCTGTAAAGCCTAAAACATTGCAATTACTTCTGTACATTAGAACTTAGCTGCTGAGAGAAGAGGGTGGGGGGTGGGGGCGGGAGGTATTGGAACAAAGGGGCAAAAACAGGCTTACGACAAAAACGCTTTGCTACAATAGACAACCGGAGGCAACGTCATACCACATGTACCACTGTACACAGCTTAAAAAACACGGGAAAACACCGTCAGTTGATGTATTTACATAGAAGCCCAAATACTTCTCACCATCTGAAGACCGGACGGGCGCCAGGACCTAAGGCCTTGGCTCCCACTGCCCCTGGCACCCAGACGTGCCGCGGGGAAGGAGCGGAAGAGGCACAGGATGCGGGAACGGGAAAGAAACCACCGGCGTGAGGAGAGCGCATCTTTACATTAAATAAAACAATGATAGTTGGATAGATTTTGCTGTATGAAAACTGTATTTCTCTTTTTTTAATATAAAAACTATTGTCACTGGCGCAAAATAGAACAAGGTTTTGATTATTTTACAACTGCAAGGGAGCGCTTGCCTCGGGCTACATCCATGAGCCCCCCTCACTGGCTCCACCCAGCACAGCCTCCGCACGCGGCCGTTTCCTTTTTTCTTTAAATGAAATGTATAGTACAAATATATGTGCAAATGCCCCTAAAACTTGAGCAAACCATAACGACGGCGATTGCCCTGTTCATCTTTCCAGATCCAGACCGAAGGAACCCTTTAGCAAGGAGCTGCCATCCTGCCTGCCCCAACCGGTTTCCGCTGAAGCAGCTACGTGCACACAGAGGGGGGAAGCAGGGAGGTCCTGGGGAAGCCATCATGCCACGCTGGTGGTAAAGACCAGGAGGATTACCCGCTGCAGCCAGGGCCTACGCAACTGCCAGAAGTACCTGGTGCAGCCATCCGCATCTACATTCGTTGCTATTCCTGCAACCAGGCTGGCAGGACAGGGGTGGAGGGCCTTCATCGCTGGTCCCGAGGAAAGCCTGGCGGACAGCAGCACAGCACAACCGCAGTTGTGCCGAAAACCCTGCTCCAGGCCAGCTCCTCGATCCAGAGGTCAGGGGGCGCCCAGAACACCCCCTGCGGGGACGCTCTCGCACAAGCTGTCCTCCAGTGAGATGGCCTTCAAGAGTGGCGGGGTCTCTGCAAGGGGGCTTCCCGGTAGACTGTGTCCCAGGACTTGAGCCACAGCCAAGGGCTTGAGAAGGGAAGCCCGAGACATCCAGACTGCGGCCCGGACAAAAGCAGAGATGAAGCCTCTCTGTTCCCTTTGCCCCGTTGTTCGGGATTTCGTCCGGCTCTGCGCCTTAAACCAAGACCGAGCCGCCCAAGAGCACTTTGTTAACTGATCTCCCAGCCAGCGGATCTTGTGCTGGAAACCAAGTTTAGAAAACCTCAGTTGCCTCTGGCAAGGAAGACCCCACGTCCACTGCAGAGGGAGGCCTTTGCTGGCCAGAGAAGCTCAGCTGTGCCTCCCCCCCCCCCGCCAGCGTCTCATCTCCCACCCAGAACAGCAGACAAACTACTCAACATTTACAGCGTTTATCTGCTAGATGTTTCACTGCATCTTTCTGGCTCCATTTTGGGAAAAGTCTAATCCAGCGTTTTTCAACCTGGGCCGCTTGAAGATGTGTGGACTTCAACTCCCAGAATGCCCCAGCCAGCTGGCTGGGGTGTTCTGGGAGTTGAAGTCCACACATCTTCAAGCGGCCCAGGTTGAAAACCACTAGTCTAAGTAAACCCCTGAAAATAGAAACAGACAGCAAGGAAGTTGTGGATAAAGACAACTGCCATTTCACGTGCTCGCGTAAGCTGGTAGGGAGACCTCACCCAGTCAGCCATAACTTCTTCACGCAAAGAAAGGGCAGAGATGCGCCAGTCCGTTTCGTAAGGGAGCGATTCCATTTAGGCCCTTTGTTTTTTATTGCTATGACTAGCAAAGGGCAGCTGGTGAGGACCACCCTGTGTACCAACTGGCACCCCAGAGATAGGATAAATAAGTGGATGGAGAGAGCAGCAGCTCCTGGGTTTGGATCTGCCCAGTCACGATGCAAACACCAGAGACACCAAATTAGAAGCTGGAGGAGAGGAAAACGTTCAGACTGTAGGACATTGGTTCTCAATGGGGGTGGTACCGCCCCCCCGGGGGGTGGTGGGAGGATGCTGAGGGGCAATGAACTTGTTTTGGGCGGTAGGGGGGCGGTGGGCATGTTTTGGCATTCGAACTTAGATTTAAAACTCCCCAAAAAATTTATTAAATCGATTATCCGGTTTATACCATTTGTACCAGCAATAAAACGAACTTACGCGACGGCTGCCCTCACGCACTTCTAAGAACGGTGAGACGAGTTTGTATTCTAGGTAGGCTGACCTTGAAGAACTCGACACTACGATTCTTCTCTGATCCCAACCAGCACAGCGCGTGCGTCAGCTGTCTTCCCGCGCGATTAATCGCAGCGCGTGCGTTGAGCGTCCTTTCAATATGAATGCTTGATTTGACCCGTGTTTCTTGAGTTGGTTTTCGTTCGCTTCATTTCTGTTTTTTCCCCTCAGTTTCGATTTACTTTCATTGTTTATTTGGCCAGTCAGCTAGGTAAGTGCGCTTATTAGTTCTTTATCGTGGTCGTGAATTATTAATTTTGAGAAAGAGCATTTAAGCATTTTTTTTGCATTAGTCATTTTAATTTTAACAAAAGGAATGCAATTACCTTCCAGGGCAAAAGTATTGAGTTAAATCGAACAAATTTGGTGTGTAAGTCTACTGAAAAAAATTACTTAAAATTTTTGCCTTTTATAATTCAGTAACTCCCGCCCCCATACCCTAAATTACAGGATTTTCACAAAGGGTGGTGTTGAAAGATTTTCTGCTCCTTAGGAGGGTGGCAGCTTCAAAAAGGTGGAGAATCACTGCTGTAGGACAAGCACCGTGACCCCGTCTCGAAAACCAGCCACGCAGGATCCACGGCAGGCAGAGGGTCTCTCTGTCGCTGCCCTCTGACGCGCAGAGAGAAGCAACCGTTTAGTGACCGAGGGCAGAAGCAGCAGCCGGGCTCCCCCCCGAAACGTGGCCGCGGTGCAGCGTGAACCAGTGCGGGGGGGTGAGAAGCCCCCGCTTTAGAAAAAGGGTGTGCCTGGAGAGCCGAGGGCGCCTCTGTCTGGGTTAAAGCTGCCTCCTGCGCGGGAGGAAGGAAGGTTAGACCAGAGACATGCATTCCTGAAAGGAGGCGTTTGAGTTACTGTACCTGGGCCACACCTGTGACAGTTAAAGCTACCCCCTCCGCCGTCTCTACATCCTCGCACCTGGGCTGCAACGTCATTATCTCTAGGGAAATCCTGCCAAAAAACGTAAAACATTGGCGCGTTTCCAGGTAACTGGCCCAGCTCTCCCCTTCGCTCGGGGCCACCTGCTGCGTATGTCCAGGGTAACACAGAAGCCGGGCTTCCCTGCCGAGGGGCCAGCCTCCCGCAGGCTGACCGCCGGGCTCCTCCAGCCCCTGAAAGGGAGGCCTACTGGAGCGCGGCTTTCAGCGCACGGCAGGGACCGTAAGATGCGGCTGGGGGTGGAGGCCGGGAAGATCAGACCTTCAGGCCCTACGGCACCTTCTCCCCTCCCTGGCAAGCTCTCCAAGCGGGCCGCTCTAACTGTCCTGAGGGCTGAAGGATGGACGGCCCCAAAGACACCAAGCTTCAACCCCAGAAGCTTCCTGCAGCCAAGAACCACAGCAGGGCACCCATCCCTGGAGGACCCCCCCCCATTTCATAAAGACTGACTGAGGGCAAGAGAGTAAGTGACTGTGGCAAGCCGTGTGAAGGTGCCTGTCCTGGAAGACTGTCTGGTGCCTGACACTGGTTTCCTTTGTTTTATTCACCTGGAGTGCCTATCCACTAACAGTGTTTCTCAACCTGAGCAACGTTAACGTGTGTGGACTTCAACTCCCAGAATCCCCTAAGATGCACGGACTCCCGCGGTGTGCCGGCTGGGGAATTCTGGGAGTCGAAGTCCGCACATCGTAATGGTGTTGCTCAGGTAGAGAAACACCGCATTAACGGGCCCTCAGGTGAGCGCAGCAGCGTTGCCGACATCAGCCCTACCCTTGCCGCAAGCTCTACAATCTTGGCTACGCTCGTCTTCAGAACTGACCCGCAGCAGGAAACTGCTACGACCACCGTTTTAGAGGGGGCTCCCTTTGCCCCGAGGCCAGAAAGCTTGCCTGAAGCCACAGGGAAACCCCGGCTCCCCGGGGAACAGGCTGCCCTGGGATGCCGGCATTCCGGCCCTGGCCCCCGGGCGCAAGCAGCCTCGGGTCAGGCTGCAGATGGGCCGTCTGCAGGAGATGGCTGAAGAAGTCAAGAAGATGGCTTCCGCCACAGTGTGATCGAAGCTCCGCCGGTTTCTTAAGGGGCAGAGGGTGTTTTTTTCGAAACCACGGGCGACCTTCCTATGCAGAAATCGAGACGAGCAGATGCCCCAGGTGGGCCGTGGCCTGCTGGGCATCAGGCCAGGAGGGCTACAGGGACCGCGGTCGCAGCAGAGCACAACCCGGGCCCTGCTGCCCGAGGCAGCCGTCCTGGCCTGAGGGAAGACCCAAACCTCTGCTGGTTTCGGAACTAGCGCTCGGGCGGGACGGTTTGCCCCTACGTTCAGCTGCACCCAGACGGTTCCCTGACACGTCGGCCTCGTGGTTACTGTGTAAAGTTTGTGAAGCGGCTGGAGCCACCCAGGCGAGCGAGTGCCAGCCACGTTCCTGCCGGGGCCAGAGCCCTGGACTTGGAGCAGCCCCGTGCGCCTCTCTGCATTACCATGGAGGGCAACAGCAGGTAGCGTGAGCCAGAGACGGAGGGGGAGCAAAGGAGAGAGAGAGAGGGAGGGAGGGCCGGTGCCAGGATGGCCCGCCAGAGAGCAAGCGGCCCCGGTCGGTCGCCTTCTGCTTTGCTGCTGCTGTGCTGTGCTGTGCTGCGTGGGACAGAAGGAAAGACGGAGAAGGGTTAGGCAGACACGTTAGAAGCGGGTGGATTATTACCTGTGCGACCCCCGTTACGTACAGTGGGACCCCCTCCGACGTCTCAATATTCTCACAGCGACAAAGGATGGTCATGACCTCCAAAGACAGTCTGAGCAGCAATAAATAAGGGGTGGGACACCAAACACATAAGGCGGTTACGAGAGAGCAACAGAACCCCCTTGCCAAGAGAAAAGACAGGGCTTTGCGGGCGGACGGGGGTTTCAGGGCACAGGGAGCGGGCGGGAAGTGGGGAACTGCTGGGCTTTGCTGGGTGCGCTCCAATCCACCCCCCACAGGAGGGGGTCAGCCTTTTCCAACAGGTCCTGGTCTGAGGGGACACCGCCCGAGGTGCTGTGCCCCGAGGGGAGGTCTGTGCTCGGCTGCAGGAATCTCCGCTAGGATCCGGCCCCTTGGCGGGAGCGCACCGTGCCGGCTTCCCTTCCGGAGCGCGGATCCCGCTTCGACTTCTCCCTCAAGGCCTCTCCTCTGAGCGTCTCTGCGCTGCCTCGACCTTCACTGAGAAAGCAAGCAGCCAGAGCTGTTGGTGGGAAGGCGGGTGGGTGTAATTCCAATAAACTGCCGCCATTAAGCCAACCCAAACCCTGCGCTCACCAGGGCAGCCACCTGATTTCGGCTTTCACCAGGGGCCCGGAAAGGGCGAGAGCCGAACTGCGCTGCGGCCCTGCACGGCCTCCTCCCCGGTTTCTGCTTTTGCCAGGCAGTGGGCAAAGGTGCAAGCCGGCCGACGCCCTCTCCTGAGCAGAGACTGTGGGGATGCAGAAGGCCGGCCCCGAGGGGAGGAAAAGGCTCGGGGGCACCACCCAGCATGGAGCATCCCCCCTCCTTGGATTCAACCCGGACTGAGCGGCCGCCTCTCAGTCTGTCCCAAACTGGCTCAGAAATGCTCCGTCCCCATGTGTCCGTCTCCCTCCACTCCTCCTGGAGGCAGAGGCCCAATGCCACCCGGGCCTGTGGGTGACTTGCAACGGCAGTCAGGGGAGCGTCTCCTGCAAAGCACCCACTCGCAAGAGCTTCTGCTCCTTCCTGGAAGCCAGGACGCCCCCCCCCGCTTCCTGCTCTGGGGAGACCCTTTTCCCTCCATACAGAGCCCAGGAGCAACTCGGGCGGAGGAAAGGGGCACGCGCAGCTGCCAACACACATCCTCTCCTAGGCTCTGCTGGCCCCCTGCCAAAGGGGGCGCGGACAGAGCTGCGTCAGGGGAAGAGCCGGGAGAGGACTTTGCAAAAGAGCCCTCTCCCGTCTGCAAATGTTTTCAAAATGGTGGCTTCGTGCCGACTCTGGAGGCTCGCGAAGGGGAGCCTAGAAATCCTGAAACGCGATGGCGGGGGACAGCAAGGCAGCCGGCACTAATGCGCATCGACCTGTTTCCTGGCCAGGCTGCCTGAGGCGGCAGGAAGGCCACTCGGGAGCCAGCTCCCAGGCAGGATCTGCCCTATTCCGGGGCAAAGGGGGATCCCCGTGCGCTCCTCATTGATTGCAGAAGGAGACGCGGGCGACCGCGGTCCTCGTGAGCAAACGTCAAGCCTGCCGTTCCCGCCTGCAGCCCAAGCGGTTTCCCCAGCACCACCGCGTCCTCATTGTTTGTACTCTTGGTGTAAACTAGGCCACTCCGGAGCTGGAGGAGCTGAAGGAAGCTCTTGCAAAGAGGCCCTTCCTTCTGCTGGATGATAAGTGCCTTCAGCCGCCCAGGGCCCCCCAGGCAGGGAAAGCGTTTCTATTTCTGGGAGGAGAGCGTGTGGCTCGTCAGGCACACGCTGTGCAAACTGAAACTGCGCTCAAGAAAAGTATGCGAGTCCCCGTGGCAGGGAGGGAGCTCCGGAGAACACCTTCAGGAAGAGAAACCCCTCAGGAGCTAGAACGAAACAGGACCTTCCCAAGAATTAACCTTGTCAGGGCCAGACCCCTCCTCCCCCAAACGATTATGGGAACCGAGAAGGATCTTGCGACTGGATCATGAAATACACCACGGCCTTTCTGCGGCTGGCCTCCACGGGGGAGAGGGTCTGTTCAAGTGGCCATGCCTCTTTCCGGGCTCCACGTCACGGTGTTTTAAAAAAAATTCCGCCTCTGAGTCAGCCAGCGTTGACTCCTTGAGACCGCCTTGACTGGTCCCTGCACTTCTCTTGGCAAGATTTCAGAAGCGGTTTGCCATTTCCTCTTCCCAGGGCTGAGAGAGGAACTGACCCAAGGTCACCCCGCGGGCTTCGTGCCCAGGTGGGACGAGAACCCGCGGCCTCTGGTTTCTAGCCTGGGGCCTTAACGCTACACCAGGATGGCTCTCCCCGCATCACAACGGCTAGGAATTTTCTCCAGTATCTGAGGCTGTAGCTCTTCCTGAACCGGTCGCCAGGCTCCACGAGTTCTTATGGGCGGCCAGCAAGAGACCAGAACTCGAGGCTGGAGGTGCAGTGGATGATCCCAGGTTGTAAGAATTGTGGCTCCTGGGTGATTTCTAGTATTATTTACACTTACATCCTGCCTTCTTTTCCAGGAGCTGAAAAACACTCCCCCGCTTCCTTTTATCCCCAAAACAAGGGCCCTGTGAGGAGCGTGACTGGCTTAAAGCCACTCAGGGAGCTCCTGTGGCTGAGGAGGACCTAGAACCCCTTCTCCCCGGTCCTGGCCTGGCACCTTCCCCACAGGCACTCTGACTCTGGGGGTGAGAGGGAGGGACTGGCCCAGAGGTCCCAGGGAGCATCCTTGCCTGGGGGAGACGTGAACCTGGGTCTCCCTACTCCTGGTCCAGCCCTTCCCCACACTTGCTCTGGGGCTAGGAGGGAGGGACTGGCCCAGAGGCTCCCAGGAGCTTCCATGGCTGAGGGAGGGACTAGAACCTGGGTCTCCTCCAGTCCGTTTCAGTGCACAATAACTGATGGAGGAAAAACTTTAAAATCCCAATTCTCCCCATTAGGCACAATTTTAGATGCCTTATCCTGGCTCCCTGTAACCTTCCCTCGCTAACGCAGAAGCTGAGTTGCCTTTTCTCCAGCACCACCAGGTTCTCTTTTTGGGGATGGGCTAACCGGAACTACGTCCCACCACAGTCCCGCTACAGATTTATACAAAGGCCTCCTCCTCCTCCTGAATTCTACTCCCATTTCCTCCCTTGGACTTGGGACAGAAAGCAACTGGGCTCAAACCCCCATTCAGCCCCGAGCAGCCCCGGGGATTGGGGAAGGGACAGGGACTTCCCGACATTAAGACAGGAAGGAAACGGGGCTCCTGGCGTGAGTTATGGCTGACTGAAGACATCTCCATGCACGAGTGGAGACGACGACCACTGTGAAGAACGAAAAACCGGGGAGGAGACCAGCCCTTCGAAACTCTCCGGAGAGGGAGAGATCGGGAGATCGCCCATGAGTGCTCTGAATGGCAGTTCCTCGCGAGGAGATCATAAAACAAATTTGAAGAACAAGTACATAATTAAATAATATACTCGTGGGAAGGGACTAAAATGGAACTAAACCCATATTAGGAACTGAGGCTTCATGAAGGGTGCAAATGGACACTAGAGAGAACTAAAGGACCAGGTGGAAAAGAGCTAAAATGGTTAAGCCAGCTATAACTTTTCCTTATCTTAAAGAGTTTTTTACATGGGCTGAAATATTAGTAACTAATATCTCAGAAAGGATACAGATTTCGATAGATAAAAACTTTTAGAAGATGATGTGAAAAACTTTTTAAAACTTTTACCTGACATAAGGTTTCCAGGGAAGCAACGGTGGACTGAAGGCGGTTCCACTTTCAGCGGAGCTGATGACCACAGCGGAATGAGAAGCCGACACATGGATCAGCACCTTGAATTCTTCTCTGGATAAAGGAGGGGAACTGGGATCGCCCACAAGTGCTCCATATGGGGGCTCCTCGTGAGCAGACCATAAAACAGTGGTCTCTGATGGGTTTTAGGAGCCAAGGGAAACTCAGCTTTGCCCAAGCCGCGGTTCGGAGCCTTCAAAAGGACACCGGGTTTGCCCACTTCCTTTCTTAATCTCTTCTGGAAATTGCTTGTCAACCTCGACCAGGACTGAATGATGAGGTTTAAAGATTTGTTTATAGGTAAGATATGGGAAGAAGAGATTTTTTTTAATGTGTTTTTGTGTTTTTTCTTTTTTAGTATTGTGAGCCGCCCAGAGTCACCCGTTGGGGGAGATGGGCGGCATACAAGTTTGATAATAAATAAAAAATAAATAAATGTATTTTCAGAGAAGGTGATACGATGTTAAATGGAAAGGATTACAAAATTGGCTTATTTAAGATTAAGATATAGATGTGTGTGCGTATTTCTGGTATGTGTTAAACTGTAAAGGAGAAAATGATAAGAAATTAACTTGTGTTAATTGATTAATATGTTGTTTCTGGTAGCTTTTAGGGGATGTTTCTTCACTAGGTCCAAATGATGAGGCTTTAATAGATAAGAGATGGGAAGAAGAGGGGTTTTTGTTGTATTTTTAGAGAAAATGATAAGTTACTGTGCTAAAAGTAAAGGAATACAAAACTGATTTATTTGATTGTTAAAATACATAAGTTGTTAGTTCTGGTAACTCTTAATTGACTTTGAATGAGGCGGCTTTATAATTTGTTTAAAGATAAGAGATATGGGAAGAGATCCTTTGTTGAAATGTTAGAGGTGGTGATAAGTTACTGAAATTGTTTGTATGGCCGCCCATCTTAAAACACAACTCTGGGCAGCTCACAACAACAATCTCTTAGACGTTTCCAGGTTTTAAACTTCTCAGGAATTAAACGCTTGTATCGGATACACCACAACCCCTAGGTGGTTTTCTGATTCCCTTCAGTTTGATCTCATAGTTTAATCTGAAGCCCTCTTTCAGTTACCGCCAAGGCCCCCTGCGCTCCTCCCTGGAGATGAGCCCTGTCTAAGCAGTTAGTCCCAGAAGCCTCTCGCTGAATTCCCAGAGCTTCTTGGCCAAGACGTCATCGCGGGCCTGCGGCCAGGGCTCCTTCTGTTGGCATCTTGCAAAATACCGCCCGCTGAGCATTTCAATGCCTTCCTCAGTGGCACAGTAGATCGTGGTCTGAGCTCCTTCGTTACAGTCTTGCAGGAAGGGCTTGATGAACAGGAATGACACCTGGAACCACCCCATAAAGGAGGAAACCATGTTGGTCTTAATGAATCCTGAAAGCAAAAGCAGTTGGCCGTTGAAGCAGCACGAGGGCGGAAAGGAAGCCCTTTTCAGGGTTACCCAGACGGATCGGGAAATCGCGAACGGACTGGTCGGCACGGCACCCGTTTCCCACAGGAAGCTTGGACCACTGGGCAGTCTTTGGGCAACATCTAATATTTTTCAGAAGACCACGAGCTGAAGAGGGTGGGTGAGTGATGATGCAAATGGGGGAGGGGGCTGCATCACACATATTAATCCATTAACTCCAGTGGCTAACCAATTCAAATCACTAATAATAAATAATAATTTTCTGTCTTTTTCCTTATCAAAGCTTTTGGGTTCGTGGACGAAATCAGCATAAAAAGGATATCACAAAACGGCTGTGGGACAAGATACAAAATAGTTCCTGTGGGACAGGACTTGTCCCACAGTGGGGAAGCTCCTTGCTCTGGCATGCTCACACCAAGAGAGGGGGAATGAAGGAAAAGAAGAAGGCTGAGAATAAAGAGCAAGAGATTTGGGGAAGCCTCATCCTATGAGCTGAGAGGATGGCAAACTTCTTCCTATCTGGCTGACCTTCTATTGAGGCATATCACTGCACTGCTTTGCAAAGTGGGTCGAAGGAGCCCCCTTTGAAGAGCTGCTGGGGGAGAAAGGATTTGCCTCCCCCCACTTGAAAGCAGAAGAGGGGGGAATGCTTGGGAGGAGCTTCAGCGTGACCTTGAGGACACCCTATTGGGCACCTCTGAGCAAGACTTCCACCTACCTGGATGAACTGCATAGGAGGTAACGTTGGATCCTTCCAGCCGGTTGGCCAACTCTCGGACATGCAGAATATTGGCTAATTTGCTGTTAGAGTATGATTTAAGTGCCTTCCATTTCCCCTCCGTCGGCTTGTGGATGTTCTGAAAGTCTATCTTCCCTTTCTGATGTGATTCAGAGGACACTACTATGATCCGGCTAGGGGCACAGCGCTTCAGCCGGTCCAAGAGAAGGTGGGTCAGGAGGAAGTGAGCCAAGTGGTTGACCTGGAATGCCTGGTTGAAGCCATCCTCAGTTTTACCATTGTCAATGACACCTGCCAGAAAAGTAAGCTGATTAAACCATCAATAGGACATCTCTTCTCAAACCATAGCCAAACCACCTCAGGAATCTCAAGAGAAGCACTTGAACCCCACAATGTTCTCAACGATCCTCCCCATTTTGTCATCCAGATACCCTGGTGTGTATCTGCTCTGCACCCAACAGGAGCACCCAAGCCCCTGCCTCCGGCCCTCCCTCACCTGCATTGTTGATGAGAATGTCCAGACGGGGCTCGGATCTCAAGAACGTCTCTGCAAAAGCTCGCACGGAGTCCAGGTTGGCCAGGTCCAAGATCATGAAGACAACCTCATTGTTCCCACTTTCCTGGAAAGAAAGAAGGAATATGTAGCCTTGGGTGTGGCTGCTAAGGCCAGTGGCTTAAAAGGCGGTTGGAGAAATTCACAGAAGACAGGTGTACGAGTGGCTGTCGGTCTGGAAAACTGTATGTTACCCCTCAGTCAGTGGTAGTTGCAGGAACCGCAGTCAGAGAGGGAAAGACCCCTTGGGTATATTTGCTTACAAAAAAAAACATCTCTCCCTCCGGTCATCTTGGCTTTCTCGGTGGGCTACAATGACATTTCCCAGATTTGTTGCTGTTGTCATCCTCCATCGAACTGCGGCTGACTCCCTGTGACTCTACAGGTCAAAGGTCTCCAAGCCAGATTACTCACTGGAAGCCAGATTCATGGGACAACTGTCAGCTGTGGGACACATCTTTGGAAAGATGATTATCTGTTTATTCAATTTATATGGCTGCCTGTCTCATAGCAATGACTCTGGGTGGCCTGTGACCAAAACAATAAAATCAACAATCCACATAACAAATCTCTGAGGTAAATAAGGATTGTTCTCAATTTACAACAGAGAAAAACAACAATAAAACCAGTCAACCAGCAACGCTTGCTTGACCTTTTGGCCCAAATGCCTGGAAACAGCCAAATGTTTTGAATTGCTAATTGCTACAGTACTCCATTTTTTTCCTGCAGGTTTCACTTCCAGAATAGAACTTGTTGAATTCATCTCCTTTTGTCCATCTGAATTTAAACATCTAGAAGAATATATTCTTCCGTTCTGTAAGGTTTAATTGTGCCAAGGTTAGATACTCCTCAGCTCCTGGGGATTCATTTAAAAGCTCCTCAGCTCCTTTTCTGATATTAAGCACCCAGAGTCTGGTTCCATCAAAACCTGACTCTTCTGTCCAGGCCCAAGTCTTCCCAGAGATCTCCCAGAGCTCACCATCTTCTCCCACATGAAGGCAGCTCTCGTTGGCCTGCGTGTGGAAGAGGCAGCATTTCTGAGAAACTCCCTTTGGTGGTTTGCACTTTTCACCCCCTACTTAGCAACCTAAACTCTGCTTCCAGGTTGCACAACTAATGTCATGATATCATTTGTGTCCATAATCACTTGAATTTCCCTGGAGCTGGTTCAGATGCTGCTGCTTGAAGTCCTTCACCTTAACCCTGGTCATCCACCTTCGCCAAAGCAAATGCAGTCCCCCACTACCACAAATGATGCAGTCGAGTCTCCCACATTGGGGGAAATCACGGGGGTCCGTACACCCAGAGTACAATGGATGAGCCTCACCATGGGAAAACCACCTGCCAGGCCTAGAAGTAAGAAATGAGTGTTAGTACTTCTGCCCTGAAGCCCTCCTCCATCTGCCCACCTGTCCCTCTCAGCTTTTGCAGGCCTGCATCACCATCACGAAGAGACCTGGATGGAGAAAAGCCATGGGTGTGAGTATAGAGGCAGGGCAGACCCTCACCCGTCTGATGTCGTGCACAGCTGATTCTCCTTTTGCTTTGTTGCGGCATGCCAGAATGACCCGGGCTCCTCTGCGGGCCAGGTCCACTGCGGTGGCTTTCCCGATCCCTGCGTTTCCACCTAGGAAAGTCCAGAGAAAGAATTCACTGAGAATGGCCCAGCCTTTCACGGGGGAGCAGGAATGGCGCCCGCCTTTCTGAGAGCACTTGGGTGCTAGGAGGGTACCGTGATGGTGGCCTCACAGCAGTGAAGCATTTGCTTCAGGCATTTGCTTTCCCAACTTTTTCAGAGCAGTCTTACCTCAACTAAGAAGAATGGCTTGAAATTAGGGATAATTCTGCCTTTCTTTCTCAGACTGCGCTCTCGTCTTTCTTCCAGGAGCTCAAGGCAGCTCCTTTGGAGATACTGTTTGTCAGGCCCAGCCCAAGAACGACAGGGAAAGAGTCCAGCCAAGTTCAGTTCTTTTATAGCTTAAACCCTATAGAAAGAACCTTGCCAGACTAAATCTGTATCACTCTATACCCTGGGAGATTCTCGGGAGCGCATATTGTAAATCTCTTCCTCTTCCCACGCTCCTGCTCCGGACTGTGTTGTCTCTTGTCTCACCCCCCTTCCTGGAATGCGCTCCTTCCTCCCTGAGACCCTGCTGCGCTGCTGCAGTCCTCCCCACGTTTTAGGGGATCTGGGTCTTCTCCGTCATGGTCCAGCCACACACCATCCTGGCCCCGGGAAGCGGCTCAAGCGAAAGGCAGGTGCAGCAAGCCCAATAGGGGAACAACAGGCTTCAGCTGAACCCTGGCTATGGGTTGGGGGACTCCTCTGTATCTGGGAATTTACCACCTTTGCATTTGCACTGCCCCAGACAGACTTAGTGCAGAATCCGGGGGTTCTCCTGCACTCACAACTCCTGCTCAAGGAGCAGGTGGCAGTTGTGGCCAGGAGGGCCTTTGCTCAACTTCATGTTGTGTGCCAGTTGCACCCATTCCTGGATCAGGAGGCCCTCCAGTCAGTCACTCTTGCCCTGGTTATCTCTCGGTTAGACTGTTGCAATGTACTCTACATGGGGCTACCCTTGAAGAATATCCAGGTTCAAAGTGAGCCGTGTGGGCAATTTGGGTGCCCTAAGGATGGCACATGTAACACCTTTGCTGCTGGAGCTGCATTGGGTGCCAGTCTGCTTCCGGGTCCAATTCAAGGTGTTGGTCATCACCCTTAAAGCCCTACATGGCATGGGGCTGGGTTACCTGAGGGACCGTCTCACCCCCATTACGTCGACCCGTCCCACCCCGGCAGACAGGGAAGGTATGTTACTGGATCCCATTGATTAAAGAATGTCGCTTAGCAAGTCCCAGGGGGACAGCCTTCTCTGTCACTGCTCCTGCCCTATGGAACACTCTCCCCGCAGAGATGGGGTGGGCCTCCGCCCTCCCGGCCTTCCAGAAAAGGGTGAAGACCTGGCTCTGCCAGTTGCGTGGGGTTCAAGGAGGGGTAACTAACCCTGGGGGTGGTTAGCACCCTGAAGACACTCCCGGAGGTTGATTATTTATACCATCTATCTCTTGGATTATATTGTTTATTTTTGATCACCATTTTTACAGTATTTTAATTGGTTTTTATTTTTATTTATTGTAAAACTCCCAGAGTCTCTCGTTGAGTGAGATGGGCAGTGACTAAATTTGAAATATAAATAAATTCAAAACTTCTCCTGGAGGAGGAGAAACACCAGCTCACTGCCCACGGGTTGCCGAGTGCTCCCCGGAGGCCACGTGAAGGAAACCCGAGGAAGAGGAGAGGAGCACCAGCCGTCCTGCAGGACTGGCTCAGTCCTGGAGACCCCTTGGAGAAATCCCAGCCACCCTGACCTGCCTCTGCTGATCACCATTTGTTTGACATTTGTACGCCACCAGCTCCTACTGGATTCGTGGCGGCTCCCAACACAACATATAATAAAGTTCATAAAATAACCCCATGGTTGAAAGTGGAAAACAAGCCCTTCAGCATTCAGTCATTTCTAGCTGTCCTACCTGTAAAGCACATGTTGACTGGAGGGGAAACTGGATGGTCACGTGTGAAGGGCGACCCAGAAGATCCCGACAGCGGAATGCTCGCGTTAATAAAATGACTACAACTTCATTTTCTGCTGACCTTGCTATTTACACCCAACCCCCGGCTAATAGTAGGCGTACCTTTAACCCGGGATATTTTGTGTACCCAGCGAAGTTAATTCTTTGCTGAGGGACTCTGACAGCACTTCATACTTCCTCATACATATTCACGGCAATTATTTTTACTCTTGTGTGGTTTTACCCGATTCTGGCATGCATAAATGCACGGGATGGTCGGACTGCATTGAGAGACTTTGAGCCTGAGCTGATGGCTTCAGTCCACAGGCAGAGGACTCTGCTCCACTGTGAGGCTCCATCATAGATGGGACCAAAGGATGCCACCGTCCTACGCCTGTGGACTTGAAAGTCACCCCTTTCAAATACCACGGATGTACTTCTAAATGAACGTGTGGACAGTTGTATGCAATGTGAAGAGACGGATTCGTGTTTGTGTTTACTATATTTAACAAAGGATGTGATTGAGCTGGAAAAGTGCAAAAGAAGCCACAGAGTGGTAGTCTGGAGGTCTCCAACCTCTTCTCCCAGAAACCCCCTTGGTCGTCTTACTCTGGCCCCACCTCTAGCCTGTGGGTAGCCGCGTAGTTTTCTCCCTCCCACGGGCTGCCTCACCTGACTTCCTCGGCTCTCACCTCTGGGGGGGGGGAGAGAGAGAGAGAGAGAGAGAGAAAGAGAGACGGCTGCCGGGCGCTGCTGCCTTTGTGGCGAGTACCGTAAAAAAGGGGAAATGAAGTCACTGCCGTGGCACCACCTCTTGGCCTCACAGCACAGAGACGTGGGCCTAGATGCATCAGCTCTTCTTCCCCCACCCTTGGGAGACAGATCGATCTCACCAGGGGTAGCTAAAATTGTTTGCTTAAAGGCAGAAGAGATAAAAACATCAACCCCCCTTTTTCTTCATGGGAAGAAAAGCACCTTGCTTATCTCCAAACAATTGTTTTGACTGCAAAAGTCAGGCCATCTGCCTTTATTTTTCTGGTTTGCACGTATACTGCTATTTACTGCCACGTACTGGCGTTTGTATGCTAGTTACCCAAGGGGAGGTGCATAGTGTCAATACATTGTGGGTGATTATATGCCTCACTGCTTAGTAGGATTTTAGTCATCATGCAATCAGTTTTATAGGTCATGTAGTAGTAATTAATGACTAAGTAGTGTACCACTTCTCTGAGAGTGTTTTGGCTAGAGACTTTGGATAAGTCTTGGATGCCACATATATGAGAAGAAGTGCTTTTTTCTATGTTTTGCATGAAACTTGTATTTTATGTAGTTTTTATTTTTCTCAATAAACAACCAGTTATGTTTTATAACTTCTGGCTGGATTTCTTTGGAGAACAAGATAAGGACATTGCATTCTTTAAATCTCTTTAACGCTGAAGTGTATTTTTGATATTATTTCTGCACTCTGCCTAACAGGCTCCCACCGCTGGCTCCGTAGGATGTCGGTTTAGTCATACAAGTTATAAAAAGGACTTGTAAAGGCAAACCGTTGCATTAGTGGACGGATGAGAGGAGCTAAGTAATCTCCTTTCCCGGACTGATCCAGAGATAAATAGAGTTACTTTCAGCAGGACATAAACAAAGCCAATCAGAAGACTGTAATGCAATTTTAAGGTAAAACTGCCCTATTCTTATGGAAATAGATATTCCTTAGGTTCCAATGGAGATGCCTGCTCCTATTTCCCTGGCACTCGGCTTCTTGTTTCCCCCTGATCCTCCAGAAATCAGTTCCAGTCTTCAAAGGAGAGGAGGGACTGGGTTGAATTTCTCTCCTCCTACGTGCCAGGGACTATCTTCCTCCCGGCAAGCAGTGGACAGTTCCACGTCTATGCACTCAGCCAGCCTGGTGGGCACACCTGGCAGGTGGCTGCAAATGCCAGAATGGGAAGGCAGGCAGTCCGTAGTGAAGAAAAATGCCATGCCCGCCTTAGGCTGAACGCCTCTATGTGCACAAATCCCCATCACTCTGTTCCCTTTCGGGGTAAGCAACGGTATGCAGAGTGCAGAAAGGGAGAAACAGCCCAAGAAATTAAAGGTAAGAAAAAGGAAAGGAGACAGAGCTAACACTGGGGCATGTACTAGATCTCTCCATCCCTTTCTCTTGGCGTGCAATGTGCTTCACCTGTTGCCTTTGGGTCTTTCAAACAATCTCTTCTCATCAATTCCCTCCAGCCTCAACTCCCCCAGATGCCTTTCCCTTCAACCTGCTCACTCTTCCTTCATCTATTAGTCTTGCCATTTGACCCTCATTCATCCTCCCCCGGGACCAACCCGCCTCAAGGACTTCTTCCTTCCCGGCCAATTTGCTATACAGTGGTGTTCCTCCGGCCCTCGGTTGGGTTCTGGACCCACTTCTTCTTCTTTGACCATACGCCCTTCTTAAGTACCCAACTCCCAGTGCCTCCAACTTGCTTTTGTGTTTCTCGTGACCGACCCAGCTCTGCCTTCCCTGGAGCAAAGTGGGCAGAAGCATCTTCTGATAAGCAGCCATGTTCGCTTCTTTCAACAAACAGGCATTCCTCGCAGCAGGCCACACATTCTACCCACCTTTGCCCTTCTTAAACCCTCCACCCCTTTCCCCGTCTTCAGTAAACAGTCCACCAAAGCACCCAAATTCATCTGCCTGCTCTGGATTTTCCCCCTTTCTGTATCACTTGCAACTCTTCGCCCTATTTTCCCTGCCAAACCCAGCCACCTTGGGTTTTGATGCATGAATTTCCAGATCCATCCTCCTCGAGGAATCCATCTAGCTAACATTCACTGCAAATTTTGACTTGAATGTACAGTCATGTTCACAGCAGTCATTAACGGTGAGGGAAAAGGGAGGTGTTTGTTTTCCATTCACAGTTTAAGTAATAAACATTTCCAACTTAAGAGGTGGCTTTGGAAGACAAACAGGACAAAGGTGCAAGATTATTTAAGTATAAATGTGAAGACCAGTTCAAAGGAATTTAGACATGGCCCTGGGGAAGATGCGAGAGTGCTGTTAGGGGGAGGGGGAAGAGCAAGCCGTTCAGGAGGGACTCGGAGAAGCGCTTGCCCAGTCCAGAGAGAGAAGGAAGGGTGAGAAAGAAACCCAAGATAATCCCACCTTGACTTTCTTTAGTGCAAGAGGGATCAGAGAGAACCCTGCACAGGCTTTCAACACCGATGTCAGCCCTTCAAGGTAGGCCAGGTCAAGAAACAGACCCTGCAGGGATTCCAGGGTACTGCTTTGTTGTTGGATATATTAACAGAGTCTTCTGGGGCACGATTCCAAATGGGGACGTGTCAGCCGCGCGGCTGTCCAGCCTCCGCTTGAATGCATCCAACAAAGGGGAGACCCCCCCGCCCCCCAGTCAGGGGTTTCCCTGTGCAATTGCTCTTAGCATCGGGAATCCGCAGAAGCCTTGACCTGGAGTCCGCCTCCGTGCAACTGCGGCCCCTGCTGCGCTCTGCGCTCTGCGCTGGGGAAGGAGAGACCCTGACCTCCTCCTGCGTGACCGCTTCCCGGACTGCGAAGGACTCTCTCCTGCCCACTGCGCTTCCCAGCTCCTCCCGTCCCTCCTCCCAGGGCTGAATGGGCTTTCCTCCATCCTCCCTCCTTCTCGGGGCTCGAGGGAGAAGGGTGAGGCTTCGGGCTGGGCTTCCGCCACTGGAGGCGAACCCGAGGCAGTTGAAAGGCCCTTGCCTCCTTCCAGCCGTGCCGCCGCTGCCTCCCTTTCCAAGCCAACCGGGGCCAAAAACTGCTTGCTGCGACAAAGTCTGGCTTTCCCCCTTCCTGCGCCGGGCGCTGGGTTTTGGCTGCCTGCGCGGAGGACTTTCACCCCTTTGCCCCATCGCGCGAGCGCTTGCCTCGCCATTCTCACCCCCGGCCCCAGCCCCCGTCGCTTCTGCAAACTGGGCAGTGAAGCAGCCCGGCCAGCGGCCGGGCGAAGGGCCAGGAGGGAGCCGTTGGCGGCGCGCAGCCTTACCTGTGATGAGCACCGTCTTGCCCCGCAGGCGGACCGCGTTCTGACACTTGGGCGGCCGGGGGAAGCTGTAGCAGAGCAGCACGTAGAGCCCCAGCAGCAGCGCCGCGCCCGCCAGCACCGCCTCCACGGCCATGGTGCGCGCCTCCTCCCTGCGCGCTGCGCTCCTCTGGTGAGCCGAGTGCAGGGCGCCTCTCCGCCAGCCACCACCCCTCCTCCGGGTCAGCCCTCGCCTTTGCCCCGCCCCACCCCGGGTGGCCCGCCCGCCCGCCTCCCGTGCTGCCTGCCCACGGGGAGCGGCTCGGCCAGCTCGCAGCCCGGCGGCCCCCTCCGTCTACCCTCGCCCCTTCCTCCCGGCCTTTCGTGGTGGTGTCCCATCCCAGGCCTGAGGATGCTTCGCTTTGTTTCCGAAGCCGTGCGTCCAGGCGGGGAGAGCCGTCCCCCGTCCCTCACCGCGCGCTTGGCCGTCAGCCGCCCGCGCCGCCTTCCTGGCCTTTGCTCTGCGCCCAGCTCCTGCGGGCGGGCAGGGGGCCGGCGTTGGCTCGGACCGTGTGGGGGCCTCCGGACCAGCCCCGCCCTCGCAGCCCGACCTGCCCCTCAAGGGGCCACGCCCTGGAGGGGTTTTCCTTTGGCTCCCCCTTCGCTATGCTTTCTAGTCCAGAACGTGCCCCCTTTTCTTACTCACCGGGGCTGGACTCCAAGACCCCTTTCTCGGGCCTTTGGGTATGTAATGGGGGGGTCTCTGTTCTAACGGGCATCGTTCTAACAAGTAGTCCTGACTCACATGGTGTTGGTTTCGTAGTCTGGTCTACCTCGTAGGGCTGACAGCCCCAGTATTGTGTAATGTGGTAGAGTTATCTAAGGGCCAGGCAGTCAGGGCAGAGTTACTGCAGGCTTTGAACGCATCACATGGTTGCGCATGCCTAAACAAGGAGCTTGGAGACATTCTGAGAAGTACCAGGCTGTGACGGGAGAGAGAATTCTTAAACCCACCATTCCATTATGGTTTGGTCAGGGTATGGGCGCAAGGAGGACCACCCTAATGATGCCCTCAAAGGTGAATGGCCTCTGCAGATGGATGAAGACTCGTCTGTCCGTTACAACCCGAGTTACGACGCTGAGGCAGTCCAACGCTGCCTATGAAGAAGAGAGCCGAAGAAAGGAGAAGCTGGAAGTCCCACCTTCCATTCCATCGAGGATCGTCTCGGAGAGCTCTCCTGGACTTCCCATCCCCCTTTGTCGCTTGGCCAACAGCAAGAAGGGCTTCTGGGTGTGTAAGGCTTGTGTCAGTGAGAGAAGGTGTGTGAGGTGCTTCAAGTGCGAAAAGAAAATGTTCAAAATCTACTGATAAGTCTCCTGCTATTGTTGGGTGGTATTCACCGACTTTGCTGCTTTAAACGGATTCCCAGGGAGCCTCTCGTAACACAAATCTGTGCACCAGGAGCAGCTGCCGGGCCATCTTCCAAGGCAGCCCCACGCAACGGGTATCTATCCGGAGGTGATCCAGGGGTGAGTGGCTGTCCCTGGTCCAGCCCAGCCCAGGCGGGGCTGAACCGGGGCACCAGCCGACGCTGGAGAAAGGCCTCTGTCTGTTGCTCAGCAGGAGCTCCGAGGCCAGGAGGACCCCTGAAGCCACGGAGCAGCCTTTTCAGGCGGAGCAGAAGCTACGTCGGTCCTTTTTGTCCAACAGGGTTTGTTTTTACACGTGTATATATACACACACAAACACAACCTTATTCCTTTTCAGTAAAACTTTCTACCATTTTGTCCTGAACAGAGATTAAGCCCTGACATTTCCTGGATCTTCTTTTAATCAATCCCTTTTTCAGTGCTGGGATTAGCTTGGCTTTCTTCCAGCCCCCGGGGGGCAATGCTGGTTCCGGGGAGAGCTGGACGGCTGCTTGAGCAGCAGTTTCCCACTCCGTGGGTTCATAAATCCTCAGCTGGACACCATCAGAAGTCACGGATTTATTCTTGTCGGTCAGGTTCCTAATTGTATTTTGTGTCATCTACGTTTGCTTCATCCTTTTGGGTTCCCCTCCTGAACAAGGTTTAAATAAGGGGGCTCCCCCCCCCCCATTTTTACACAGGAAAAACAGATGCAAAGAGATCACAGCAAGTATGCAGCATCCTTCTCCTTTACCCTACCTGGAAGACTCTTCTTGTTTACTTCTTTGGAAAGAGATGTTTTAATTGCCAGTTTAATTAGCTGCATGTCCCTTCAAGTCTTGACTTGCATTTTTGCATTCCTTTGCTCAAGTTTGTTCCTATTTCTTCTCATAGGAGCACATTCCCAACGTTTAAAAGCTTGTATGCCTGCACCCCTCTTCTGCAGTCACTCCACACCAAGCAGGGACCCGGCCTTTTCTTACTCCATAAACAGTTCTTGCCTCTGATTCAGGAGAAAAGTCAGAAATGGCCTGGACAGGACCCTTGATCCTAAGAGCTGCTCCTTCCCTTGGGCCAAACGCAACAGTAGTTGCTGCTGGCAAGCTTTGGGAACGCGGATGCTTAATCTGTACAATTGGCTTGACTTTCCCTAAGGCTGTGGAGTCCTTGGGGTCCTCTGAGCTTGGCGGTTTTCTTGCAAACGTTTCGTTACCCAGCCAGGTAACATCTTCAATGCTAAGATGGAATGGGGGGGTTCTCTGAGCTTGGTTCTTTTCTTGAAAACCTCTCTCTCTCTCTCGCTATCCATTATCTATCTGTCTGTCTGTCTGTCTGTCTGTCTGTCTATCTATCTATCATTCTCTCTCTCTCTCTCTCTCTCTCTCTCTCTCTCTCTCATCTACCTGTGGAGTCCTTGGAGTTCTCTGAGCTTGGCTGTTTTCTTGCAAACGTTTCGTTACCCGGCCAGGTAGATCTTCAGTACTAGAATGGAATGGGGTTTGCTCTCCCCCCATTCCAAGAAAACAGCCAAGCTCAGAGAGCCCCAGCACTCCACAGTTCTACCCCGACCGACAGAGATCCTCTACTACTGCTATTTCCCTAAGGCCACCAGGCACAGGCAGTCTTCCCAATGCAGTTATTTCTACTCAGGTGCAGTCTCGCTGGTCCTTTCTGAACTAAAACCATCAACAGGGAGGCCCAGGATTCCTTTAGTCCTGCAAGCCTGCCTGAGGTGGAGGAAGAGTCTTACCACTTCTGGGGTTTGGGGATGGGGAGGCTGCCTTGGGCACAAGAGTGCCTGAATGGCTGAGAGCACTTACTTGGTGGCCCAGGCGTGCTCAGAGATTTTGCTTTTGGGCTGCTGACAGCCAACGTAGAGCAGACTTTCTCAACCTCAGCAGCCTCCCATACGTGGACTCCCGTTCTCAAACTTCCCCCGGCATGAATGCTGGCCAGGGGATTCTGGGAATGGGAGTCCACGTATTGGAGGTTCCTGAAGTTGAAAAACACTGCTTCGCAACCTTGACAGCTTTAAGATGTGTGGACTTCAACTCCCAGCATTCCCCGGCCAGCCGCGCTGGGGAATTCAATTCTGGGAGTTGAAGTCCACACATCTTAGTCGCCAAGGTCGAGAAACTGGTGTAGACAATGCAGAGTCTCCCCAAGAAAAGACCTTCCCCTCCCTTCACAACCCCCTGCAGCGAAGAAGCTGGAGTCAGAAATATCCCAAGCAGCCGGCCAGGCGGTGCAATAAAATGACAGCACGAAAGGGAACAGATTCATTTCCTCACCAGCCACTGCTAGTCGGTTTTGGTGGCCAAGCACTGTGTCTCACAGAGGAAAGTAGATATCTCTAGCCCCACAAAAAGCAGCCCTCTGGAGCCTGCTGGATTCCGATTTGGCCGACGGAGCACGAGTCGGTTCAAGGAGGCTGATGGGCTCCAGGTCTGGAAAAACAGACGTAGGTCCTCCTGGAGTTGCCCGTCGGCAACCAAGTTCTTCTGGCTGGGCAACTTTCTCAGGAACTGGCTCGCTTTCGCAGCTTGCCTGAGACGGGGTCAGGAGCATTTGAACATGCGCACGAGTGTAGTAACAGCTCCAGGCCTTGAGGCAGCCACCCTCACGGCGTCCCAACTTCACGGGGGTCAGTAAGGACCGCCAGGAAGCAGCCGGGCCCAGGAATCCTGCTGCCGCTCGCCATCCCCACACTGGTACGATTCACCCGACGTGAGCAGCATTCTTACCGGGCTCCCCCCCACTGCCCCAGGCTAATAAAAGCAAGCTGCCCAGGGCACTGAACCGTTTCAGTCTTACCACTCCCCGAAGTGTGCTACGTGCCACACACACCGCTGGATCTGGATCTGAGCAAGAACAGGGAGGCTAGGTTCGAAGACGTGCAGAGTGCTGGAAGTAGTCGCTGCAGGCGAGTCTACAAAGCGTGATGTTCTGCTCTGCAGTCTAGGAGGATACCAGGCTGGCCTGAGCGGGCGCGTCTGTGTGCACAGAGCCCTCTAGAAAAGGACCCCAGGCCTAGTGGTCCACGCACGTGGGCAGCTAAGCACTCACACCAGCTGGCTAAAATGGGCCCATGGCTTGCAAGGCACACGCCCAGCCGCAGGAAAAGTTGCCCTGGAGGCAAAGGCAAAAGGCAAGTGCAAAGGAGGGCGCAGGCTCGGGCTATCTGTGCACACTTTCAACAGCAGCCGATGTGCTTATTAATACAGACTTAATGCCGCTGGAAGAGTCAAGAAAGCCTTTCAGCCTTTATACAAAAGAAGTCAAGATCAGAAGGGAGCAGCAGGAAGCTTGAAGAGGCAGCCAGCTCTTCTCCAGGGCGCAGGTCAAGAGAGAAGACCCTCGATTCTCCCGTCCGTCGTCCTCAGGAAAGCAGCCGTTCCATCCCCACAGGATGCACCGGGGGTGGGGGGCGGAGCTGGGGACGCACCTCGTGCACAGCTGGGCAGAAGAGGACCGTCTTGGGAGACCCTGCCCGCCGTCTTGCCAGGGGGCGGCGGCAGCAGCAGCCTCCCCTCCACAGGTGGGCACTGAGAGCGCAGGTGTGGATCGTGGCGGAACAGGGGCCGAGCGGGGCAAGGGCGGCCCCGGGAAATGCCAGCCGACGGGGTGATTTGTGCCCCCTTAACGGGGAGTCTCGACAGACAGGCAGACACCAGCAGTGCCGTATTTTGTTGTTTTATATACAGAATACAGGAAAAAGGTTTCTGTAAAGCCTAAAACATTGCAATTACTTCTGTACATTAGAACTTAGCTGCTGAGAGAAGAGGGTGGGGGGTGGGGGGCGGGAGGCATTGGAACAAAGGGGCAAAAACAGGCTTACGACAAAAACGCTTTGCTACAATAGACAACCGGAGGCAACGTCATACCACATGTACCACTGTACACAGCTTAAAAAACACGGGAAAACGCCGTCAGTTGATGTATTTACACAGAAGCCCAAATACTTCTCACCATCTGAAGACCGGACGGGCGCCAGGACCTAAGGCCTTGGCTCCCACTGCCCCTGGCACCCAGACGTGCCGCGGGGAAGGAGCGGAAGAGGCACAGGATGCGGGAACGGGAAAGAAACCACCGGCGTGAGGAGAGCGCATCTTTACATTAAATAAAACAATGATAGTTGGATAGATTTTGCTGTATGAAAACTGTATTTCTCTTTTTTTAATATAAAAACTATTGTCACTGGCGCAAAATAGAACAAGGTTTTGATTATTTTACAACTGCAAGGGAGCGCTTGCCTCGGGCTACATCCACGAGCCCCCCTCACTGGCTCCACCCAGCACAGCCTCCGCACGCGGCAGTTTCCTTTTTTCTTTAAATGAAATGTATAGTACAAATATATGTGCAAATGCCCCTAAAACTTGAGCAAACCATAAAAAAATTAAAGTTCTTCATTTCATGCAAAGGGCATCAAAAGTCTGCGGCCCACATAGGAAAAAATGCGGACAGACATGGTTTGTGTGTGTCAAACAGGCGTCTCTGATCTCGGGGAGGGAGGGAGGGAGGGAGGGAGGGGCTTTCCTCCCACCTCCCTCCTTGCTGCCCCACAGCTCCTATGGCACTGAATTGGACCGAAGCACAGGAACCTGGTGGGCCTTGGGGGACAGTTTCTCTTCCAAGTCCGTCTCTTGGACTAAGGCCGACGCGTCCCCCTTGGGCTGTTTGGTCGCAAACTCCGTAATGCTGAAGACGAACTGCAGGCAGCCGAGCTTGATGTAGCTGCCGTGGTGCAACAGAGCCGTCCCCTCCCATCCCGCCCCGCTGCCTCCGATCAGGCTGGAACTGCTGGCTTTGCAACTGCAGGGATGCTGGGCCTGACCCTGGGCCTGGGCCCTCATCGACGCGGCCTCTTCGCTCGGTGGCGGCTCTTCCTCCAGCTGCTTCCGGTTCTTGTGGCGCTCTGGAGGCAGAACATACAGAGGATGGATGCAAAGTGTGAGGAAGATGGTTCTCTGCCCTCAAGTCCTGAGCCAAGACAATCCACTCTGGGGTCTGTTTAATTATGCAAACGAAACCGCATTTTATAATTAGCTGCAATCTCTGCTATTCTGTACCATCTTTAGGGGACCCTATCGCCTGCCAAGGAGAACTGGGGTTAGCCCCCACTGGCTTCTACGGTTTATGCCCAGCTCAAACTTTCCTGCCGCCGCCGCCGCTATTTGAAATTCAAGCTCGCACAAGTAGGAGGGTGAATTCTGCGTTCCCTGCTTGAGAGCAATGCCTTGTCTACACACTGCACGCAACCGTTACAAGCACCACAAAAAGGCCTGGAGCGTCAGAAATAACGAGAAGGAAGCAGAAGAGAATCCCGTGAAATGAAACAGTTCAGCTGGAGGAATCAGATGCCCATGGAAGAACCAACCTCAGGGGGGCACCGGAGGGTTAGCCCTGAGACCACAGGATGAATCCCCCAACCCTGGCGGGGGGCCAGGGGCTTCGGGACAGCCAGGGAGAGAAGAGTGGGTCCTGCCTAGGTGCACCTCAGCCAGGAAGCTCAAAAGACCAGACAGCCTGCGTCTCCCAGTTCCAAGGAAACCCGAGCCACGTAGCTCTTCTTCAGATTAAAAAGAAAAGCGTTTAGCGGTGCCGAGAACTCCAACAGTCCTTTCTGGATCGAACGTGCTTTCCTTCGGCAGGAAGCCAGGAGGAGCCTGGTAGCACCTTTTCCGATTACAAACTTCAGTAGAAGACAAACAAGGCCCTCCTCCCGCAACTTTCTTTTGGGTAGCTACGACTGCCATCCCACAAAGAGGCACAGGAAGGTCTCGCGTGCCAGAACTGAACGCAGTTTAGAGGAGGGCAGCTCAGAGCAAGTCACGGATCAGAGTGAGCAGGAAGACGGGGCTAGATCCTAATGAGCTACGTGGCCACTGATGCAGGAACAGCATGTAAAACAGAACACTGGTCTGAGATGGGCGGCTATATAAATTGTATAAATAAATAAATGAAAATTTAAAAAACGTTGTTACTTTGCAAACAACAGAGAACTTGGAGCAAGCCAGCGTTCAATAGAGAGAACTAAAAAGATTCTAGGACCCCCCTTGTGGGAGCTGGTGAGGTGTATGCGGATGTATACGAGGGTGTGGAAGTACAGGTAGTCCTTGCTTAACGACCACAACTGGGACTAGAATCTTGATCGCTGAGATGGCCACATGACTGCTTCGCTCAACGACCGCAATCCGGACAGTCCCGGTTGCAGTCGTTAAGCGATCTCCTGGGTGGCTAGGCGGACGGAGTGAAAGGGCTGCCTGCAGAAGGCTTCAGCTCCCCTCCGTCCCCTCCACTTGCAACCTTCCCTGCCGGCTTCCCCACTGACTTTCTGGGGAAGCCAGTAGAGAAGACTGCAAGTGGCAATCACCTGATTGCGGGGAGTCTGGCAACTGGTCATAAATGCAGCCACATGACTGGTTGGGGGAGGGTGGGTGGCATGACGTTTTGCGATGGCCGGAAGTGCTTTAAAGCACCCTTTCTGAGGCCGTTGTAACTTTGAACCGCTATTAAACAGTCATTAAGCAAGGACTACCTGTACTTCTTGGCCGAAAGTAGAAATGGCCCTGGGAACTTACTGATCACACTCTGTACTTTGGCAACCATGCTGCTGGGAGGGATGAACGCCGTCTTCTCAGAGAAGTCACACGAGTACAGGACATTGTCCACCGTTGTGCCGTGCTCGCTGTAGTTGAGCAGTTCATAATGTTTGGTGTTCTGGGAAAGAAACTCAGTTGTACCAAATCTCAGAATGGCTGAGGTTGGGGAAAAAAACCAGAGAAAGAGCCTTGTCCCTTTTTGGAACACCCTCCCCAAAACGCTTCCATGCCTGCTTCAACCCAAAACAGGGCATGTGCCTACGTGCAACCACTCCCCTCCTTCTGCCCCTCACCTCATCATAGAAGATGCAGGCGTGTTTGCCTGAGACGTAGTTGCAGTGACCGTAGTTTGTAAGGCACACGTCCATGTCTGCTCCTGCCAAGTGAAGGAGGAGGGTCAGAACCGCAGCTCAGGGGCAGGTGCGCTGGCAGGCAGGCTGTCCCCACTACTGACCAGAACCAGGGAGGCCTCAGGGAGGGAGCTGGAGTCAGGGCACCTCCCAGAAGACAGAGCCAGCCTCTGATTCCTGCCCTTCTGCATTTGTTTTACATAAAAAAATGTTTCAGCAGCTGCCCAGAGGGTGACTTTCTCAGCGAGGGGGGCAGAGAAAGCCCCAGGAATGCATCCCAAGCCGCAGGAAGAGCTGCTAGGCTCCTTCCCCTGGAGAGCTGTATGCATTCACCACATTCTCCTACCAACACCTGCCAGCCATGCAGAGAACCAGCCCTTGCCTGTCCCGATGTAGAGGGTCCTGTAGCACATGTTCACAGCACTGCCCGTGCCCAGGAGAGGGTAGAAGACGGCCCGGGCCTGCACCTCCTTCCTCTGTCCTGAAAGGCAGAAAGGTGCCTTGGGTCCCAAGCAGCTCCCAGGGTAGGCGATGGGATGCTCAGGTCCGAACGTCTCCTCTGATCGCCACTGGGAAGAATTGGGCTCAGCTCCACTTAGTCCCACCTCCCCAGCAAAAATGGGAAAAGAGGACTTCTGCACCTCCCTTAACCCTCCCATCCCACTTTCTGCCAACATGCTGCTCCTAGGCCAGAGAAAGGCTCAGCAAAATCTGTGTGCTGGGAGGGGGGAGGTTTTGCTTCTCTGGGCTCCTCAGCAAACGGTGCCTGTGACAGGGTGCCAATGATCACAAAGCAGCGGGCATCCAATGTGTCCATCGTCCTCCGAGGCAGTCGGAACAGCCGAGAGCAGTGCCAGGGCCCAGAGCGGGGGGTGATGGTGGGTTTTCCCTTTGCTGGATGGATTAAACCAAGCCAGTCTGCCACTTGCCAGTGATGCTTTAGTCCAGATTCCTGCTATGAGCAGGGGTGGGCCCCTAGCACTCTCTCAGGGGTTACTTCGTACTTTGATTGTACAACACTCGGAAAGCAAAGCAGAGAGGCAGCCAAGGAAAGCCGGGGGGGGGGGGTAGCAGGGGGAACACAAGCAGGAGGATGCCAAGCCCCCTGAGTCTCTGCCTACCTCCTTTCTAACCACCTTTTACAGCAGCAATCTTCACAGGAAAGTGTAAGATTAAGACTGCATAGATTACCTTCCGCAGGACTGTTTGCAGAACTGGGTGGGGGGCCTCCCACGTTGTCGGCCAAGGGCTGGGCTTTGGAAGCGAAGAGCTGGTGTATTCTCTGCAAGGCCAGGAACTTGATCAGTTTCTCATCCAGCATACCGATCTCAATCTCTGCTAACAAAAAGGCAATGTGGTTGATCAGCTGAGCATCTGGATCAGGGCAGGGAGTCAACCCGGTGGCTTTCAAAGCGACCAGGAGCAGCAACTGGTGACAGGGACAGCAGCCTCAGAAGAAAGCTTGGTGGCTGTCCAGCCAAAGAGGACAGCGTGTCCACCCAGCAAGTGAAGGAAGAAAGCAAGAGGTGGGCAGGCTGGCCGGCTGGCCACGCATCAATGAGAACGGGACCATTTCCTCTGTCAGCCTTCAATCTGTGTGTGTGCATGCATGCGCACACGCACGCACAGAGGCCACTGCAAGAAGAACAGCAGCAGCAAGGCCAGCTGGGGAGCACTGCCCTCCTGGAGAAAGAAGGCCTTTCCTGGGGCACACGTGAAGGGTCCTCACCTCCACTGCCATCGATTAATGCTTTCACGGGACCAGCAATGTCCACTGCAGCTGAAGAGTTGGAAGGGAGCAAGGAAGGGGTGGCTAAAACAGGGAGGGTGCTCGGGCTGACCTTTCCATCTGGAGACAAGAGGAAAGGGAAGAGTTAGGTCAGAATTCTTGGTTACTGTTAAATTTTCCAGACCTTGTCAGACTCCTAAATCTGTTTATAACCAAGTTAGTACAATGAAAAAAAGAAAACACTCAAAAATTGCCATAATTAAGAGTGGGAAACAGAAAAAATCAGAGCAAAAATATTTCTGGTTGAAAGAACCCTCATTCTTCCACCCTTTGGTCCAAGTTTAGCTTCTGGGACGGACGCTGCTCCCAACAAGTTCTTGCTGCTGCTAAAGCTCTCATTGTTTGACTTTTGCAGTGACAAACCGTTGCACCATTATCGTGATCCCCCTTTGGAAAGGAAGTTGCATCCCGTGGCAATGGAGAAGGGGGGGGCCCTGGCCAGAAGCACAGGAACCCTGCTTTGGGAAGCATCCACTGGACATTAAGGCCCAGGGCTGCAAGAGAGCAGAGCAGGCTGAAGCCACAGCACGGACAGCAGGGCCCTTCGCTTCTGCAGCCTGCGTTTATTTTGTGGCCACATCCTGGCAGGATGACTGGAGCTGTGGAGGACACAATTGCCAGGCACAGCCTGGATTGTTCCCTTGGCATCACCCAGGTGCCCATGGCAAACCTAACCCCATTTTCTGTACTGAAAAGACATCCTGCCTTTTGAAGGAGAGAGGCCTTTATTCGGGACTTCGGGCAGGGCGGGGCAAGGGCCCTGAGCCCTCCCCATGCCATGGCGCACTCACCTGGAGGTGGGGCTGATGAGCAAAAGCCATGGGCGGGGGCGATGGCAGAGCCTCCCTCCCCCACAGCTGCTTGGGGAGGGGTGAGCGCCCATGTGGCGGTCAGGGGAGAGTCCGCTGCCCCCAGATCTGTAGCCAGCAGAGGCCCAATCTGCGCCTGAGTGTTCTTCCGCTGCCACGCAGTGGCAGCTTCTAGGCTGAAGCAAGAGCTGGGGATGGAAGCCAGCAGCGTGGTGACTGGCACAGCAACCTTGTGGGGGCACGACACAGGTCCCGCGGCGTTCTCTGTTTTTACAACTGCACCAGCCACGTGATTGAGGAGCCCGCAAGCTGCTGGGGGGGTGGTGGGCCTGGGCCAGGGCTGCTGACGATGAGACAACCCGGGGATTGCCCCGCCCTGCCCGCTCAGCCTGGGAGAGGCCGGCGTGGAGACATCGCCGTAGAAACTGGGGCCGTTGATTTTCACCTCTGCAGTGCTGCTGAGGCCATTAGATGTCCCACAGGGGGAGGCTTTCTTGGGCCTGTCCGCGCAGGAAGGGTATGGGGTCTCGTCCTGCAAGGAGTTCTGGGGGATGAGCCCAGAGGTGCAAGAGGCTGGGCAATTGGGAGGGGCGTTCGGCTTGTCAGCTGCCTGGTACGGACTGGTGAGGGAGCCGTCGGCCGCCAGCACCGGCTTCACGTCCACCTTTTCCACCTGCTCCGAGTCCCAGGGAAAAGGCGCCTGCTTAGCAGATAAGTGTTTCAGGATGCTGCACTGCAGGGCGACGATGCTGCACAGCCACTGGAAAGAGAAAGGAAGGCCGCAGGTGAGAGGCCGCCAGCAGCCAGCTCTGCCCTGCCTCCCAACCAAGGGCAGACCTGCCTTGGTCCAGCCGCGTCTAGTGCTGGCGGCAGCTGTTCAGGAACGCTGCGCCCAACTGCCTCCAGGAGCCTGGGTCTGGATTCAAGCAGGGCTGCTCCTCCCGGGAGAACCCTAATCCTCTTTTCAAAGAAGACCTCACTGAAGGAGGAGCCCTACTGGAAGCATCTCGGCAACTGTCACATCTACCAAACACGTATAAAATGGGAACCCTTTTCTCTCCAATGAATGTACGAGAGTCCTCCTTGGCCAGAGGGGGATCTGCTAGGAAGCAGTATGTCAATGATGCATTTCCTGCTCCAGATGTTTTGGCACCAAGCAAAGGCATTTCGACTCACCAGCCCTTTGAAATCTGTTTCCAGCTGCTGACCTGGTTATGTCTTATCCTTCCAAATTCACACTCTTCCTTCTAGCAGCCCCTCAAAGCACGACTAAGGAAGCTCCGTGGGGCAGAGGAGCCGAATCTGCCGGAGGTTCCTTGCCGAGCCCTTGATACAAGGCAACCCGAATTGACCCTCCGCGAAGGAGCAGGACTAATCTGCCACATTGATTTTCTGAGCAGCCCTGGGAGAGCCTGGCTTTGGCTGGATAGAAGTTCTCTGTTGCACAGCCCTCTCCCAACTCAGCTGCTTTCCGAACCAGAGGAGGGGCATTTGATGCAGCCTGGCAAGATGGCCACCCTCCCAAGAGAGGCTTGTCAGCCATTACCTCTTGCTGTTCCGACTGGGCAGCTAAGTGCTGGGAAGCGTTGCCAGGGTGCTTGTGTAAAGGCTCCTCGGAAACTCCGTTGCAGATTAGCTCCCCGTCTCGGATGGCTGCAGGCGCCATCAATGCTGGTGGGATCCGATACTGGGATTTGATGGCATCTGGGACCTGCGGGCAGCAGAGAAGGCGGCCTGGTCCTTGGAGCCATCCGGAAGCTGCCCTTCCAAGCAGCAAGGCTGCCCCCTCCTGGCAGAATCCCAGCACTACAAGCTCCAGAGCGAGTGGACCAGAAAGCCACAAGGGGCCGCCTCGTGCCCTGTCACCTACCTTCAGCCCCTTCCTCTTCACTGACTGGACCACTCGGCGGTTGGGTGGGTGTTTCTTATGGATCCGGTTTAAGAAATCCACTTTCACCACGTGCTGTGAGATGGTGTCCTGGAAGCGGTCAAACACCTGGCACCGGTTGCTCAGAGTCATGTTCTTCTGGTTCAGCTGAAAGAGACAGACCATCCTAAGGGAGACCTATGGGCCATCCCACCCCCCCGGCCAAGAGGCGAGGCCCCGGCTTACCACCACATGCTCAATGTGATTCGGGCACATCCACCTGCCCAGCGGCATCGCTGTGAGGGGGGGCTCCAGGCAGTCCATGTGGAACAGGAGAGGGCAGTAGTCACATTGGATGAGAGGGGCTACTCGGCAACTCCTGGAAGGGAAGGCCGGAATTCTTACTCCACAGAGGAGCACAGAAGAAATGTCCTTACGCCTGGTCCACCTAGTCCAGGACCGCCCCCTGTGACTGTCCACACTTTCCAGCCCGTCACCTCCGGCTCCTCCTGAAGAGGTGCCACTGGGAACTGAACCTCAACACGACTGCAAGCTCCCTTAGGAGGATCCCCTTGCAACCTGAGAAGTACCTTCACCTGTGACCCGCAAAGCCCAACCATGGGGAAGCAGAAGAGGAGGAATTCCGCCCGAGGACTCGACAGGGCCAGGCCAGCAAGGAGGGAACGTTAAGCTCGGGTCTAGGCAGGGCATCACTTGGGAGGGGAGGGATTAAGGGGGGCTCTGTTGAGCTTCTGAAATAGGGGGCAAACCTTCTGTTCCCATGTGCAGATACAAGATCCCCAGCCCTTGCAGCCCCTTCCATTCTGGTCCAGAGACGGTGGAGACCCCCACCACAAGCCAAGCTGATACCTGCTGCACGTGAAGCAGACTTTCACCGGCAAGGGAACCAACCCATTGTGGTCCAGCTCATGCTGTGCTTTCTTGACATTCTTCCCAGAGGTCTCCTCCTTTCTTCTCCTCTTACTAGTACCTGGCAGAGCAGAACAGGAAGTAGGGCTAGGTAGGTGTTGGGGGCCTGAAGAGGGAAACCTGTGCACGCCCACACCCAAGGGAGAAGACCACCTTGCTTGGGCTCAACCTCCAGACTGTGTTCCTAGTCCAGGTAATGCCAGAAGCAAAGCAGAAGCAAGACAGACAACAACCCAGGCCACCTGCCCAGGACATTCCTTCCTTGCAGGGCTGGCGCTGCCCCTCCCAAGGGCCTCCAGAAGCCCCGCGCAGCACACCAAGTGTCGTGCCGCTGCTCACCTGGCAGGGCCGTAGTGCAGGTGAGCTCGTTGGGCAGCTGGAACTGGGTGGGATTCCTCTCCATGGCGGCAGCGATGAGCAACTCAAAGGGCCGCTTCAGGTGGGGCTGCCCGCCCTCAGCTTCTGCCCCAGGGGCAGAGTCATCATCCACGTCAATTATGTCCTCGTCCATGTCGTTCTGCTCCGAGTTGGGGGTTTCAGTGCTCGTATTGGATGTCGGGGTGCCGGGCCGGCTTGCTCTGCGCTCCAAGAGCCGAGCGTGGGGAAGCGTTCGGAGGCTTCCACCGCCCGCCCGGTCCAAGTAGTCGGCATCACTGGTGGGAGACGAGGTCCTCTTCCCAGATTTGTCAACCAAACCGTTCATGTGTCCGAGCTCCTTCTTCTGCTCTCTCTTCTGCAAGGCACAAATGAGCCATCAGCCTCCCCATGGAAGTCCCTGGGCAGTCAGAGAATGGGGGGGAGATCTCTTCCCTGGAAGCCCAAAGGAGTCATCGTGGTGGCTGTTTCATGGCACAGCTTTTCTCTGGATACTGCCTTGCCCTTCTACTAAAGTAACTGACAAAAAACAGCACGTTTAACAAAAATGTTTTAAAATGTGTTTAAAAATTACAACTTAGCAATCAAAACTGTGTAAAAGCAGGCAGAGATAGCGGCTAAGGAACCGCCCGGCAGGCTGTTCCAAATGCAGAGCATCACAGTCACACTGGTTTGGGGGAAAGAGGAACAACAGGAAAGAGGCTAATGGGTTTCTGGGCTACTTAGGAAGGGCTACTGTAATCCTGCTTCCCTCCAGATATGTTAGGACTATATGTTTTCTTGGCTAGACTTTCTGGGAATTGCGGCCCCAACACATTTGGAGGGCACCATGCTGGGGAAAACGGCTGCCGCTTGCCGGCTTCTGCGAAATTCTGGCTGTATCTTTTGAAACTACTGAGCCATACTTAAGGGGAGCCCCTATAAAGTATGTCACAATCACAGAGCCTGGAGGGGAAGGACCGTGGCCATCCCGATTCTTAACAAAGAACCTCCCCCAGATTCTATCGCCTTCTTTTCAGAATGTAAACCAGATGATACCACTCTTGGAAAAAAAGGCACCAGGCAAGGAAGAGCTAATGGAACTGAGCATCCTTAGCTTCAAGCCAGGTTCTTGTTCGCTTGTCCTATCAACACAAATTCTCATTAATAAGAGAATGCCAACAGTTCACCGGGCTGCTGAGGGTAAAAAAAGGCAACTCAAAACAAGAGGCTTTCTGGTTAGAGAAGTCTGGGGTAGGGAGAAAGGAACTCCATTTGGCCCTGTTGAGTGCCATATACACCAGGGACATATTAAAGGAAGCAGCTGGCAGCATCAAGGTGTCAGAGCAGGAGGCAGCTTGGGGCAAGGCTGGTGCATTTCAGACAGAAGGACAACTGCTTTTCAGTTAAACAGCTTAGATGCTCCATGTCAACTGCCCAAATTGAGAAAGGAAAGGGCAGGTCAAAAGGTCATGTCTGGGGAGCCCAGGAAGGCTGTGCAGCCCTTAAGCTGGGCTTTCCAATGCCTCAGGGCCCATCAGCTGGTACCAGATCATTTTCAGCTGGAGATGTCAAGGACCTGGGACTGAGCAAAAGAGCTCCTCTTCTCACCCATCCCTCCTTAACACTTTTAAAATCAGTAAATCACTAACATGCTGGTTTGGGGACTGATCCATTTTGAAAGCAGCAGCAGCAGCTGGAAACTCTATCCCCCAGATCCCCAGGCTGGAGGAGAATCCCTGGTATCTCGTATCTCAACTTGCAGAAGGCTCCTGGCCCTGCTGCTGCTCCTTTCCCTTTAGGCTGGCAGCCCTGGGAGCCAATATTTGCATTCAGCTGGGCTGGCTGCAGGAAAGGGCAGGCCTCTCTGATGACAAGTTGGAGCCCAGCCCAATCGCTTCCCCTCATTTCATTTCCCACCAACGAAGGAAACAGACATAACTCATCCTTTCCTGCTGCTGCTGCTATGGAAACAATGGGAGGTCATTCCATGCTTTTTGAGCTTGCCGGAAGGAACTGGGGGCTTGGCAACCCAGGCAGCCAGCCTGGAAGGAGACGAGGCCAGTGCCAGCATCGCCGGCATGCCCCATCCACAGCTGCAATTTGCTCAAGAAGGCAGCGAACGTGGCCTTCCTGACTTAAGCTGCCACAGCCGCCCTAGACTAATGAAGGGGTTATTCAAATGTTACACTTCAGTCCAGTAAGTTACTCTTTGGGGGGTAGTTTATCTAGCTTTTCTTAGATTTATGATGCACTTTCCCCCTTAAGACAGAGGTGCAAAAATGTGCTGTCCATTCAAAGATATTTTTGTCTGCTGCAAAAGTACCAGCTGTGTTTTTTCAAATCTTATTTCCTACAGCTGTTGGGATCCATTCTGTGGTTTCCAGAGAGGAAGAAAGGGTGCGTGTGCGCACGCATATGTGTTTGTGTGTGTGTGTGTGTGTCTGGATGCCCAGGAGGCTGGAAATCTCTTTACCTTCCGGCGCACAGTGCAGCGATGGCACATCCACTCCCCTGGAGGCAGCATCTCCTCGCTCAAAGGAGGGTTGCTGTGGGAGGAGACAAGAAGCACATATGAGCTACACACGTTCTGGGGCCAAGAGCTGGAATCATTACAAGGTACATTGCAATTAAACACACCCCAGATGATCAGCACAGCAAGCCCTTTTGCCTGTAGGAACTGGAGGGTGCCTGACTTCTTCTAAGTTCTGCTTTGATTGTCAAACTTCAGGTAGTTCAGTATTGGCATCCCTTTGCCTCTGACATGGGAATTCTCTCCATCTAGCTGTCCCTCCCAGCAGCAACTCTCACGGGCCTGGACTCCTTTCTCCGTTCAGCCTAAGAGTCCCTCCCATCTGCCGCTTTTTCAGAGTTCTCTCCCAAGCACCGTGTGATCAATGAGCAACTGTGTCCCGGGACCGGTCACCTTACACCTCTTGTTAGTGACTAAAGGCATCCGACCACTGTCCTTTTACTCCAAGGTCACACAGCAACACCTCTGAGCAGTGGCTGATTTTTTCATCCAGGAGCTGCCTAGAATAGGCCTGCACAGTAGGCAGGCCACTGGCGTTTTTAAAAAAGGAATAAATTTGTTGCCACCACCCCAAAAGATGCGCTGCCAAGTGCCTCCAAACCTCGCTTCCACCGGCAGCTCCAGCGCTGTCGCTGTTCAGCTAGCCACCAAACAGCTGATTGGCATACCAGACATTCATTTGTGGCCCGCAATGATTTTTAATTTATTAATGTGGCTCTTTCCCCTCTATGAGCTGTGTGGGCCTGATCTAGAAGCTTAGGCCAGAGGCTGTTCCTGCTGTAAAGAGATTCCACACACCTGCTGTAACTGTCAATTATTTGGAGCTTTTATTCAAATTCAAAGCATTGATTTTAACCACAAAACTTTGAAAGAGTTTGACAAACACATGGAAAAGGACATTCTCCTGTGCCGGCCCCAAACTGTAGACTTAAGTGACCACTGGTTCCCACTCTCATGGCTTTCAGGAAAGATGTGAAAAGAGTTTTGTTTAAAGTTGGCCTTTTAAAGTATTTCTAGCATTTTTATTCTGGTTTCAATCTTTTAAAGGCCATCTTACTCTTAGAAATAATAAAAATAAATATAGTTCATATTAAAACTATATAGTTTTAATATAATATAATATAATATAAAATATAGTTTACATTAAAAGGTGGATCCCGAGGCCTGAAAGCCATCTTGAGTCACAATATGGCTTGACTGCTCTCTCCCCCCACAGAATTCTGCAGCTTTTTGCTCCATGCTGAGTTGGCAGCCTAGTTCTCTATCCTGTTCAGGGAGTGCTTGCGATTCAGAAACACCAAGAAATATATTTTGAGTCTTTCTGTCTAGAACAGCAAGCTAACTGTGTAGGTCTGGGGCAAACTCTACAACCAGAGTCTTCAGGTGTCTCAAAGATAACCATACTGATTGTGATATTGGTTTTGTAGTTCCCACATGTAGTTCCCCAGTGTACTGCTTCCATTCTTAAAGATCAGAGAGGGCCACCATGCACCATCCCTGGTCCTTGGGTAGCCCATTCTCAGCATCTTCCACATCTGCAGTTTGGGAATTGTCATACCAGCTGACCATGCAGAATTGCTGACATTATATAAATTACAGAGACAACATACGTGAAGCACTGTTGAATACACCAAAGTGCTACAAAAAGGCTAAACATGATTACACTTATTGAAGGGTTATCTGAAACAGCCATAAAGCAGCACAGCAGTAATTATAAGGCCACAAGTTAACTCTCTCTCCCTCTTTGAGAGAAGGGTCTTCGAATACATCCACTGCCTTTCACCCTCTCAATAGATAACTGCATAGTTACAACTGTGGAATCAGTTGCTATCAGATGTGAGGACAGCCCCATCTTGGGTGGTTTTAGACACATTTGGACGAAAGGGCCCCTGGCAAGACCTGTAAATGGAAGAAAAATTGCCTGGCAATCTAGGATGCAGTCACCGGGAATCCATGGAGGAGAGGCTCTTAATTGCAAACAGTCATGGGTTGTTTTCTACCCTTGGAAGCACATGCTTTCAAAAGGCTGCTAGGAAGCCACTGGGGCCGGAAGCAAATGGGAGATCCTGAATACAGTGGGCTGGCTGGCGCATGACCAAGAATGCTGGACTTGATGGGGGCTGGCCTGCCACAGAAATAGGGGTTTCCTTATGATTAAAACAGGGGAGGGGAGGCTTTCCTCTTTTGGAACACTATCCCACACCCATTTGCCACCTCGTCACCCTCCACTCCAAATGGCTCAAGGGTCCTGAAGATGCTACCTGGCCGGGTAATGAAACGTCTGCAAGAAAACAGCCAAGCTCAGAGAACCCCACAGACTCCACAGTTCAACCCCGAGCTGCACACATTCGCTTCTATTGGCTCAAAGGATTTGGTTCAACGTTCGCTTCTGTTTGCCATGCCACCTATACTTCTAAGCTCTAGGGCCAGGGTGGCTGGAGCCCCCTCTGCTGGATGTTCGATTTGGTGGGATGTTTTGGGGTATCTGCCAGATTCGTCAACTTGTTCTATTTTTTCTTCTGTTCCAGTTTGGTTTGTGTTGTATTGTGAGCCACCCAGAGTCACTTGGAGTCAGGCAGCACAAAACCAAATAAAAATAAATATATAAATGAATGCTAGTTGCAAAGGCAGGCAGGAGATGGGCCTGAGAGATAATCAGGCAGAAGTTGGCTACGAAGGGCTTCAACCAACTGGTGCTGCCTAGGAGGAAGCCGAGCACACGTACCAAGGCAGTTGGACGGCAAAGCCAACTTCATCTTAACTCAGTTGCAAGTCACTGAGAACCAGCTGGGGATGCAGCTGGAACCAACACACCCCCTGCCTGCGAGACCCCAAAGCTTCCTGCTCCTCCTGTTTAGAATCAGCCACATTAACAATGCAGGAGGCAGAGAAGCAAGCAGCCATTTTGAGAGCACAGCTCAGGAATCAGGGAAGCGAATATGATCGACAGCCTCAAGAGCATAGTGAAAAATCCACACATCAACCACATCTAAGAAGCCACAGCTGGAAAACTGGAAAAAGCCAGAGGTGGCCTTGCTTGGCCTTCTGATTTCCCATGTGAAGTTTCAGGCACCATTAAAACAGCCCCCAAATCTCGCCCCAAATCCAGAACACAGCAGAGAGTGGGCTGATTTAAAAAAAGGGTGGCTTTTTCACATACAGTTACCACAATCCCAATTAACAGCTGCCCTCTAATTAGAAGAGCTTCCAAATAAGATTTGGAGAAGGCAGCAGCAACATAAACCTGAAGTGGAGTCTTGCCAGCAACACTCCAATTGTTTTATTGATTGGCTGGAAGGTGTCCAGAAGAAAAGAGAGCCCGGCCTGCAGAGAGTGCTAGTAAGATTTTATTCGCTAGCTCTCTCTGAAGCTTAACTGCTTATACAGATGGAGCACAGTCAGAAGGCATTTGGTAGAGCCCAGCACTTTGCTTGCACTACCTTGATCCAAAGTGAACATTTTCAGCACTCAGACAAAAGGCCTTGCTATTAGCTGCAAAGATTTCTGACAGGAGGCAGCACCCAACGTCCTGCAAAATGCACAGAGAACTTCTCAAGGTTGTTACACAGCTTGTTTCCTTCCAGGAAGAGTACGTTACTAGGCCGTTAAGATTCAGGGCCTCAGGGCAGGGAGTGACTCTGCTTGTCCTGCAGTTGCACGGTGTTCCTTCAGGATACATGATGCATTCTGCAAATTCGTCATACAAGAAGCATCACAGAAAAAAAGAGCTCCCTAAATCTGCCTGACTGTGAACCACTTACAAGCTTACAGAATAATTTATCTGTTAGCTTTTAAGGTGCTTCAAAGCTGTTGGTTTTCCTGCAAAACATAGACCCAGCTGCTGTTCTTCTGGTAAGTCTGACACATAAGCAACTCAACACCCCAACTCATTTCCCCTATACCCCACATCTGCCATCCTGCAAAACTTGAATGGAACCTCTGGCCCATGCTGGTCCCTCTGGACCTTCTGCCTCAGCCAGGCTCCATTCCCACTGTGGGGAAGTGTAATGGACAAGGGCCATCCCAGGCAAGCATTTTCCTTCTGCTGTTGGTGGAACCAGAAAAACAGAGAGGACCTATCTTTCCCAAGTGGCAGATCAGTGGTCAGAAAGCAGAGCAGAGCATTTTGCCAGGATCCTGCCAGCTGGGGGAGGCAAGGAAAGGAGAAACAACCATCGAAGAGCTCCTGCCCCTCCAGTCTCTAAAAATCCACCTCTCCTTTAAGACAATTACGAACGCCAACTCTTGACAAAACGGCCCCTTCCCCGGAAAATGAAGCAAATGCATAAAGAGCATACTGTGGAATCAGTCCCCGTTAAGGAAGACTTCTGTCCAAGGTGGTCAGCAGAACAGTCTGCTTAACCTTTCAAGAAGCCTTGCCTCAGGAGGAGTCCCATTTTGGTAGCCAGCACCTCCTTCTGGCTTACCTGGCTGCTGTGGCCTAACTGGTTAATTCCTCAGAGGCAGCAGAGAATACCCTTCACCTTTGAGATGGAGTCTATATTTAGGCTGCAAACCAACCCAAAACCTTTCAGGATGAAAGGTGATACTGAAATGAAATACAACACGTAGCTGTTGCCTTTTGCTACTGAAAAACCACAGAACTTTCAGAAGTATGTTCCAAGCAAGAAAACTGTTTCATTAGACACCTTGCGTGTCCTGTGAAACTCAGACATCACTGCAAGAGCAGAAATTACTTAAAACCGACATGTTAACAAGCTGTCTAGGTTTCATATTGTCAACAGCAAGCAGAGAAAAAGAGAACAGGAATGGCCAAAGGCTTCTGCAAACAAAGGCACATGCAGTGAATACGCCTTTATCCTCCCGTCTGTTCAAATGAAGTACAGAATGCCTGATGGTGACTCAGGTCAGTGAGTTGGGGCTTTTTGTACCTCCCAGGAAACATACTGTCTTCTTCCTTTTAGCCGCAAAGAATTCCTGGAGGAGTTACTGTGCTCAACACAGTAGTCAGTCCCACTATAATGAGATGGGCAGTCGTAGAAATTGAGTGAAACAAACAAACTAACACACAAACAAACAGGCTCTCGTGCATGTTCTGCAATCAGAGAGGAATGGGGTTCTCCTCGCCAAGAGGGAGTTGTGCGGTTGTGCCCTTAAGCTGCTGCTAAACCCAACATCTGTACAACATTAACTCTAACTCATATTAGTTCATTCCCAAGTGTGCAAAAGGTTCGGGATATTTAACTTCCTTTCAGTCTGTTGCAATATTATATTTTAAGGAATGTTTATGATTCAGCCTTCTGAATGCTTCCCAAGAAGTCCTGTATTTTCTATTCCTTCATTTTTCACTATTCTTAAATTTTTACAAACAGATCTATTTGGGTAGCAATGGAAAACGTATTTACGCCCACCTACTATACACGTATTTGCTCCAGGCCCTTCCTTCTGCCTCCCCACGTGTGACAGGCCTGTTTGCCACATGAGGATGCAAAGAGGAAATTGCACAAAAGGCACAGAAGGAGCTGCGGCAGAAAGCAAAGTTGTTGCACTAAGAGACTGTGCCAAGTTACCAAGTCAGAGTACAGATTTCAGAGCAGAAAGATGCACACAGCTGAGCCAAGAGCTCAACGTGGCAAGACATTCAGGCTTAGAGAAGCTTCGACTCTGGACCCAGCATCCCAGTCCCAGGAGAAAAAAATGTTTGGTTACGTGCTCTGAATTTGTCCAGTGTGTTGCCAAGTCCAGTGGGGCCTGAGGGAGGAGGAGCCTGCCAAGACTGGAAGCTCAGGTTCGTTTTCTTCTTTTGTTACTGCTTATTTCCCATAAAAACTTCCTGGGAGTCATGGCTTGCTTCCTCTCATCAAGGTTTACAGGTAGTCCTCGCTTAACAACCACAATAGGGGTTGGAAAATGCATCATTAAGTGAGGCATCATGTGACCGCACCTGATTTTACAACATCTTTGTGGTGGTGGTGAAGTGAATCACTGCGGTCATTAAGTAAATCATGTGGTTGTTAAGCAAATCATGTGGTTCCCCATTGATTTTGCTTGCTGGAAGCTGGCTAGGAAGGTCCAAATGGTGATCACGTGACCGTGGGGGCACTGAGACAGTCATAAGTGCAAGGACTGGTCGTAAGTCGCTTTTTTAGCGCTGTTGTAACTTTGAACAATTGCTAAACAAATGGTCATTAAGTGAGGATTACGTGTATTTTAGCTTTCTATCAATCCATCTGTAGAAGAAGCAAGCACCAACCACCTTCCCAATTGGCTGGAGGGAGGAGGGAGGGAGGGAGAGAGAGAGAGATGGATGGATGGAAAGATGGAAATGAGTCCCACTTCATCAGTTTGGCTGAATCGCTAGCTCCTTTTGGCTGCTGACTTCTTGAATGAAAGAACAGAGGAAATGGCTTTATATCAAGTCAGACCTTTGGCCCAGGTAATCCAATATTGTTAACATTGATGGGCAACTGCTTTACAGGGTTTCAGGGAAGAATTGTTCCAGACCCATCAGGAAATGCTAGGTGGAGCTTGGAACTGTCCCCTCCAAAGATACAGCCCCTACATAGATCCAGCATAAGAAGTTTATAACCCCAATCCCTTTTCCTTGTGTTATCTCTTTTAGATGATTAGCTTGAGTCCACGGGCTGTCTTTTTCATTAGCTACTAACTTGCCTAATAGCAACTGTTCTCAGGACAATACAAAATAAAACACAAAATCCAAAGAACAGAAAATGTGCCATGTTGATCTTCTGGTGGGGGGCAGTCTATATCCTTGGATAGAACTACAAGTGAAAAGACCTGTCATAATTTAGTTAGCAGTGGTATTCAGAGCAGCATCAAAAGAGATGTTCCTTCAGCTCCCCAGACTTTGAACTGAGGGCCCCAAAGAACCGGAAGCCATTAAATATAATACTGGCACACAAGCATCATGACATGTCATTCCATGCAGCATGAACTGAAATTCCAGACTATCTGCAGAGGTAGCCATACATGCAGTATATTGTAGCAATCAAAGCAATTACTAAGGCATGTGCTGTTGAAGCCATATGACCTCTATCCAGGGAGGGTAATTACCTTTGTACCAGACTAAACTCTGATGCACAAGAGCACTTGTACCTCTAAAGACAAAGATGCCACTATTCTGGACTGAAGGTCCACCTGCCACGAATATTTCCAACTTGTCTTAATTGGCCTTCAGTTCATTTGCATTTATTTCAATCCATTACTATAGCAGTCTTCAATAAGCACTGTAAGTGCCTCATTTGATCTGACAAAAGACACAAATCACATATAAATATATCAATGGCACTAAACACTACATCTCTGGATGAGCTTTCTGAACAGTTTTCAGGTACATGTGAATTTTTTCTTCTTTGGGTGCCTTTGAGTCAGTGTTGACTCCTGGCGACTGCCTGGACTAGTCCTGGCAGTTCCTTGGCAAGGTTTTTCGGAAGTGGTTTGCCACTGCCTGCTTCCTAGGGCTGAGAGAGAGTGACTGGCCCAAGGTCACCCAGCTGGCTTCATGCCTAGGTGGGACAAGAAGTCACTGCCTTCTGGTTTCTAGCCTGATGCCTTAACTACTACACCAAACTGGTTCTCACATGTGAAACAGCCTGAGGGAAAAAAAAGAACCACATCGGATGCCAAAGGGTCAACCAGAAATCTATCAGAATCAGATCTGGAAATGGTTGTCCAGATTTGAATGTAACCACTGAGATCTGTTCTGTCTACTCCCAACTGAAGATAGTTTTCATAAAGATGCAGTAATTGATGGCATTAAAAGCAGCAAGACAAAAGAGAATCAACATGGTTATACTACCTCTAGTATCCCACAACAGGGAATTTGGCATTTTCAGTGCCAAAATCAGATCTAAAATACTTTTCTAGAAAGTAAATGTCTCAATGTGATTGGCTGCTATACTTTTTCTGTTGTGAACAATATTAGCCTATCACGAGTGAGCTTCTGAGTCTACCAAAAGCCTTTTCAGAAGAGGCAGCCTTACTATTTCTTTTGAGGAGATCCTTTTCTTCAGTGGAAATGTATGAACTCTTAGATGCAACTGGTCAGTCCTTCCCAACTAGATATAGCAAAGCAAGAGTCACGCAACAAGGGTCTGGCTGAACTCGATCAAGCTCTTTGCTTATATTCTTTAAATGTAGAAAATATCCAACTATTTTTAACCAGCTGGTGCCCTGGACACTTTCAACGACTGAACTGCATGAAATGTGGAATCTAAGGCAAGCCATTTTGCTCTCAAAATGTCTAGCCGACATGAAACAGCATGCTACCAAGGATTCCATCAAATGTCCACCAGGCCAGAATACCAGATATCACAAAGCACTTAGGAGCACTTTGCTGAACCCTGAGACCCTGAGAAGGAGCAGTAGCTGAATTAAAAGAGCTGTTCTCAAGCTTTTGGGTTGAATTTCTCCCAACCTGTTTTCAACTTACTTCTTTTCCTTCAGCTAAGATATGTCAAAATCAGAACCTGTTCTAAAACCCAGCTGAGAGAGAGAGAGAGAGAGAGAGAGAGAGAGAGAGATCCCCCAACCAGAACAAGAAGGCTACTCAGGTGCAGCTGTGCCAATTGCCCAGGTCATCTCTAATCCAGTGTCACCAGGACTTCAACAGGAATAATCATGATCCTGCTCCAAAATTCCCCAGATCTCTGTGGAATCCATAAACCTGTACCCATGCGCAAGGATAAACAAGGGAAAAGACAGCATTCTATATTTGTAGATTTGAATCATACCCAACCATTGCTAACCCATTTAAAAATCCAGCCCCATTCAAAAATGGGCAGAGGGACAATGTTTCAAGGGCTGGGCAAACCAACAATCTATTTAACCCAGAACGAGGGAATCTCTGGTCTTCCAGGTGCTGCATGAAAGGTTGGACTGAGGGTCACCCCAGACTTTAAAAAATGAAATGCTACACCCACACTGAAGAAAGGGGATTGGCTGGTATAAAAACATTAAGTAGGTGGGTGATTAAAATGACATTAATTAAACATTAAATATTTAATTACATATTATTATTATCTGTAACTAGCTAAGCAATTATTACATTTGAACATACATAGGCCCTCACGCTCTTTCTTATGGTGATCCTCATGTCCTTGTACTTCACAAGTTTAAAGTAAAATTAGGAAACAGGTAAGCAAAAGCGTAACAATGATCCTTTCCTCTCTTCCATATCAAGCGAGAGCCCCTGGGGGCAGCTCTAGGCAACCTGGCTTGGAACAGGGATTCTCCAGGACCTGGAAGGGCAGTGGTCGTCTACTTCTGATTTCACCCAGCAGTGGCTCTCTCAAGACTTCTGCCACAGACTTTTTAATCACAGGTGCCTGGAACTAAGCTCAGAGCTTTTTGAGAGAATCACAGACACTACAAAGTCCCTGCTAACTTTACAATCACAGCTGCAGAGTGCCAGCTACATAGCAGCCACAGCAGAATCATGGCCCCCAGTAAGAAAAGTGACTGAGTGCAGAGAAAGCTGGGTTCAAGTTACAATAACTGGATTCTTAATTGCAACCACTCGTTCCCAGAGACCCGAAGCACACGTTGGCGCCATCAGACCAACCCCGGCACAGACAGGATGCTTTTGAGCGAACGACCGCTTCTATAGAACCCTACATAAGGGTTCTGAAGTTACACGTTTCCAACTTAGCTGCATATGAATGATGCAAGACACAACTTGTTTGATTTCTTTTCATCAAAGGCAAAAAATAAAGGGAAGGGGAAAAAACCTCTTAACTGTACTGCCTTTCAGGATTGTTACTTTGAAACTACAGAACCTTGGTATTTTACTGATCTTGGACTTATGTGAGGCCAAAACCAGTAACTCCCAATACTTACAAAAAGGGAGTGTGGAATTTTGAGAAAAAATTGCAGAATCTCTGAAGTGCCTTCTGGTTAACAAAGGCAACTTTCATACGCACCTATTCTCTTTAACACGTCAGCCATAATTAGTGAACTTGTTTCTCTAACTGCTGGGCACAAACATATTTCTTGTTTCCTGTCCCAGAAGCTTTTCCCAATCCCATCACATTCACTGATATATATTCACACACTTGGCCAAAGTGATTCAGTGATGGAATGTCACTGAAAACATTTATTATTATATTATGCTGCCCCTGGCAAGAATTATGAAGAAAAAATGAGGGGGTAATGGAACCTCATTGCATGGTGTCGATCTGTGGATGTTCCCTCCACATAGCCTAAGTGGCAAGGAAACCACCCTCTGCACCTCCTCCTAGAGCACTCTCAACTACCCAAATTTCCCTTGCCGAAGTAACGCGTCAGCCTTAATTGTTATAGCGCTTGAAGTGAACTGTTTCCTATTTCCCCAGAAAGTAGGATCCACATACATACGCTGCATAAAGAAAATTACAATTTTTAAAATATTTTTTTCAAATTGGAGGGGGAAAAAAGCAGTGATCATCTTGCTTGGGATTACTGAAGCAGCCCCCTTCCTGGAAATGCTGTAGCAGTGGATCTCCTGCATCTTCGGTGAGTTGAACTAGATGACCTTTTAGCTCCCTGCCATGATTTTAATACTCCATCTGGGCTGTGGTTGAAGGAAGCATGGAAACTTGAACTATCTGGTAGAATGCATTTTGTATCAGCTGGCTGGGACTGAAGGCTTGGAAATGTACCTTTCCCGGACTATGTGAGTTGAACTAAGAGGACTTTTTATTTGTGGTCCAGAGCAATGTCCTAGTTCTTACCCAGAAATAGCTAGACAGTTTGAGACCTAGTTCCTTGAGAGACAACTGCACAGAACCTTCTTATACAGTAATTATCCCGCTCCTGCTCTGGGTGGCCTCACCGCTGGAAGATCCTCCTACGTCTACCAGGAGAAAGGTCTGTTTGATGGTTGTGCCAACTCCATAGAAGCTCTTCCTGGACTGGCCACTTTGGGAAGGTTTTCTTGGTGGGTGGGGCCACGGATTGCTACTTCTTTGGTTTGGTATTTCAAGTCTCTGTACCTTTCCTCTCATCTACAGTTTGCCCTTCTGGCAGTTCTTTTCTTCCACTATGAGGCTCCCTTTTATATCAGTATATAAAACCCAGGACCTCAAGGGGTGGATTTGACAGTCAAGAGTTCCTCCAAAGACTGACAACTAAGGAGGCAATAATTAACTATAATTATACTTAATTCATTTTAAATCTAAATTAATTTAAATCAAATTTAGTTTTTCTGCTGATCCTGCTACTTAATTTTTACAGTCTGACTCAAAGGCAAATTGGGGAATATAGCTCAAAAAATTTCAAAACCATTATCCTCTTCTTCAAACTGCTCCCCACCCCTTCCCTGACTAAGCCTTCTGGTCTCCCTTGTCCCTTCTTTCTTTCTCTTTCCTCTCCAGACCAATTAGGGAGGCCCAGGATTTCAGGGAATGGCAGTCTGAATCTCCCAGCTCCATCTAAGGGCCTTTCCTCCTATCACAGCAGGCTGTGATGTTGTTCAGTCCATCCAACCGCTGCCAATCTAGAAGTCTCTCATGGGCTGGCACGTTGTTACTACAGTAGTACTATGAAGAGACTTCAAAGCAGATCACCTGCCTAACACCCCAGAACTACCTATTCCTGTGGGTAGCAGCTCTCCCTGCTAGGAGCGGGGTCCCTTCTCAGCATTGTTATCTATTACTGTTGGAGAAGAATCCAGGGCCTTCTGCAGACAAAAGTTCTACTGCTAAGCACACTGTTCTTCCTTGTAATCTGCTGCAGGTTATAATCCAGGCTTCCCAAAAGCTGGTCTCTTCCAAGAGTGTTGCCCCTGCAACCTGGACTTCCAGGAGTGGTACTTCCAACACCCCTGGGGAGCACTAGGATGCTTAAAATCATCCCCATTCCGGAAATCCTTTCCTCATATGCATATAGCCATCAACTGAAGTGCAGGATGGTAACCTTCAGCTAAATCAAAGAGAGGCAGATATTCAACCCATATTTAATATATTTTCCACAGCACATATATATCTGGTGAATGTCATGACTTATTTTTGCATATTTAAAATGTTTATTCTTCACACTTCACCTGGAAGGATTCCCAGCACAGTTTACAGGCCACTAAAGAGAGAGTCAACCCAATGTGTTATCAATTAATTAACTTTTGTGCCACAGTAACATTATTTGAACAATCTTAAAAGGAGGTAGTGCCTCCATAAACAACAGGGAACCACCTGGCATGTAGCAAACACAAAGTTCAGTTCTCAATAGCACCTCCAGGTAAAGTTGGAAAGAGCCCCATTTGAGACTGTGAAGGGACAAGGCTGACCAAATGGACCGTTATTCCTTGCCCATCATCCCTTAACATCCCAAAGACAACAGAATCATAAGCATTCATAAACCCCAGACTTCTGAGACAAGTTTTTATATAGATGGAGGAAACCAACCAACCAGCCAACCGACCTCCAAAGACCATTTTTAAATGTTGGATAAATATCAGAACAGGGACACTGCAGTAGGTTGGAGTCAAGAGTAACATATACATTCAGATGTACAGCAGCTTGTGCACCCTCAGAAGGCAAACAGCATACGCCCGGACCTGTATAAGAACAGGAAGAAACTGGAACTCCTAAGCAGTGCACACTGAACTCCATATCTGCATTTGCCAGATTTTCCTTTCAAGGGCTCACACAACAGGTCTCCAAATGGCTGACCTATATTGAGAGCAGCCGAGCCAAAAATTATTCGGGGAAACAAAGTCAGTTCCTTAAAATTGTAAAGCAAGCAGCTAGCAAGTAGCCTCCAGGAAGAAGATTCACAAAAATAATACGAACTGAGGAAGTAGATAGAAGGCACTTTTAAAGGGTGTAAGTGAACATTTAAGTTTCTTACACAGGGCTATCATCTCTTTCACAGGAAGTTACACAGATTTCAAAGACTTTGGGAACTCTAATTTGAGAGGCAAAAAGGAAGCTATCAATGGGAGTTGACCTAGATGGACAGTGTGGTTCACTAAGTTTGGAGAAAGCTTTTACAACCTGGAAAATAATCCTGTTCACCTGCTTCACACTCTGCCACTATCAGCTTATTTCCTAGTTACCTGCCTTACAAAGCTCATCTTTTTCCCCTGGTGAAATACCTTTAATTTCTTAGGAAAATTACATTCAACAGAGATCCCTCTAGTTCACATCCTGATGATGTTCCGGAAGTCTTTAAAAACCTGGCTATTCTCCCAGGCCTTGGGATAGGGTGTTTGTGGAGCCCGGGCTGGTTGTTTGATGTGTAGTTTGACTGCATGGCTAGGTTTGCTTTTATTGTTTTTCTATTTTAAGTGTAAGCCACCTAGAGTCATCCTGGAGTTGGGCAACTTCTGAATCTAACAAACAAACAAACTTGGATGGCATCTATCCTTTGTAAAGTCAAGTTCACCCACAAAATGATAAATTTACTTTGGGAACAGAATGCAGGAGTCAATGCACATTCATATGCATGTTAAAAAGGGGAAGGAATGAAGACCATTACAGCTGGCTGCATACTGTTAAATTCCCCCAGTCTGGTGTTTTCAAAAGTGTTAGAGGGCAGACTCCCAAATTCCCAGGCAACGTGGCCAGTGATCATAATAGCTGGGCATCCTGGAAACTGTAATACAACATATTTGAAGGCACCAGATTGGGGGAACGGTAAAAGAAAACAAAGCTGCCAAGTATCTCCTAGCTATTTTTAAAGAAATATTTATTCACAAAAGCTGTTCAAAGAATCAGTTATGCTACTGTCAGCATGTCGGCTGCAGCAGAAAGAACAAGCTTGAACTTTACTAAGTTTTTAAAGTGCACAATAACTTCCTAGCTAATCTCCATTAAATATAGCATGTACCCAAAGGAAAGAACAGAGTGAACGTAAGTATAGGCAATGAGAGTGCAAATTCTCAAGAAACACAAAACAAGTGGGATTCTCCATTGATCTAATCTACTTTACCAGGCTGTAAACCGAGATTTTACAAACTCTAACAGTTTTCTATGTATTTTCTAAACAATGCTATGGCAACAATCGATTGCTATCTTTTGATAGCTTTGAAAGGAAACTATGAATGTCTTATACATGCAGGATCTAGTCTGACCAAAAGGCAGGGCTCTAAATGGAGCTTGTTCCTAACTGTAATCCTTTTAATACAAAATAATCCTTAGCAGACTACCCAGAGGTTGCATCCCAGTTGCATGAAATCACAAGGGAAGTGGCCAGTTCAGCCTCAGCTAGAATACAGCTAAGACAGACAGGCCCTTCTTTGTCTGATATGCAAGTTTTATGTAGGTACAGTTTAGAACCAACACTACGCATTACACACATTACACAGAAGAAAAATGGTTTCTAAGATGAAGAAAGGCCTCATTTTTCAGGACAGTTTCCCCAAAACACTGCCCCCTCCCCATTCCCCAACAGGAGTCCACCAGTTTTCTCATCCTGATAAGGGCTTCTCTCCTTTTTCATGAGTAATAAGGCTTAGATTTTTTGGAGCTGAGAGGCAGAACAGTCCTGATGTCATGCCCCCAAGGCCCGACCTCTAAAGTTCAGGCTGTTAGAGGAAAAGTCCAGCACGCCAGGGCAGCATCATGTCAACCACCAATAACAGCTAGCTTCTGCCATTTTCCTTTCCTAGATTGCCTCACTGCTCCCCCTCCCCAATATGACCAGCTTATACTCAGCTCCCAACAAGAAAATGCCTAGAGGAACTGCAGGCAGTAACTGATGTTGTTTGAACTTGAAGTAAGAAATGCAAAGAAAAATTTTATTTGCAACTGTGTAAACAATACAGTAAACTGAACACCAGAGAAAGCAGGACCCAAGTTAAACAAATGCCAAAAGAAAGCTTCTCTGTGTGCTGCCAGTTTATATAATTTAAACAAAAACAAATGCTGAGAATGAGAACTAAATGCCACCCTCAATTAAACAGCCATCCGCCTTCAGCAAAAACAGCTCATGGCCATCTTAAACAGGCACATCCACTGAGTGACCATGTTAGAAACAGAGATGCAGGCAGAACCCCAAGCTTTTCACTAGCCTGGAGGCAAAATGGTTGATATGCATGGCCCTGCAGAAGCCAAGGAAAGGCAAGTCTCAGTTCCACCAATGAGAAAGGCTGCCTCCTGTTTTCCAAGGAGGATCCCAGGAATTCCTCCAGTAGCCGCTCAGGAGTAATTTAGACCCAGACCCAGTGGTTTCTAGACGCACTGGGGCGTAACTCCCAACACAGACAATGGCTGGGAGATGAGGGAGCCGTAGTCCAGCACAGGTTAGGGATCAGCAGCGCAAGAGTCCTATGGGCAGAATTCAGGCGACCACGGCTGGCCTTCTCCTCTACCTCTCCAGTCCCCTTCACTTTCAGGGCAGGGTGTGTCCTTGTTCCAAAGGAAGGCAAAGCCTCACATCATATGAGAAACCTTTGGTCACTGCTTCCTTCCTGTTTACCAGCTCAAAAACTTTCGGCCGCATCCAACCACGAACCTGATGTGCAACTGGCCGCCCTCTACGCGTCAAGCCCAGATTTCACTCCCGGTCCCAGAAATCCCACGATACAGAGGGGAGGCGAGGGCTGCAGGCACGGCCCTCCGCACAAAGCCACCCAAAAGCTTTATTCCCGCGCCAAGCTCGCAGGCTCGCTAACCCTCTCGATTTGAGGCGGCACGCGAGGACACCTTGGCCAGTTGCGCCGCCTTCCTTTTATGGCCGCCGCCGCCGCCGCCTCCCTCTGCTAACGCAGCTCCCGGCGGCCTACGCAGCCCAGCCGGCCTGCCCCCCAGGCAAAGGCACCTTCTTTCCAAGAAGGCTCAGCAACCACCCAGATTACAAGGCCAAGGCGCAGCACCGGGGAGCCGAGCGCGAACAATGGGCTGGGAAACCTGCAGAGGATTTCGCGGCCGAGGAGGAGGAGCTGGAACACCTCCGGGCTATAAACAAAAGAGCGGGCGAGGAGAAAACAGCCCGATCCTGCGTGGGCTTCCTCGGGAGGCGGCCTGCGCCCTCCGCCCGCCGGGCGGCCGCCTCCTGGCGAGGAGGGCGCCGGGCCCGGCCGCCCTCCCCTGGCTGCCCGGGCGGCCCCTGCCTCGGCCTCCGAGGCAGGCGGGGGAAGGGGCTGGGCCCCGCCGCCGGGAGGGGAGACACCCGGAGGGGCCCGATGGGCAAAATGGCGCTGGAGGAAAAGGCAACAATCCCAGGCGGGTCGCCATGTTGTCGGGAGCGGAGCCGCGGCGCCGGCGAGGGAGGAGTCGGCAAGCCGCCGCGGCCGGCGGGGACGGGAGGCGGCCGCGCTAACGGGCAGCTCCGCCGGGAGGGGGGGAGGCAGGGAGGGGGGGTCCGCCGCCGCCCGCCCGCCCGCTCGCTCGCTCGCTCGCTCACTCACCAGCACTGGAGGTGGAAGGCGGCGGGGCAGTGGTCGCAGCACAGCAGGTCGCCGCCCTCCTTGCAGCTGTCGCAGCTGTCGTGGTTGGTGGCGCGGCCGCTGCGCCGCTGCGCCGCGGCGGCCGCGGGGTGGTGCGCGCCGTGGGGGGCGCCCGCGTGGGGCGGCGCCGGGGGCCCGTGGGGGTGGCCGGCGGGCGGCGGCGGCGGGTGGCCCGGCGCGGGGTGGTGGTGGTGCGCGTGGTGGTGGTGCGGGTCGGCGCTCCGGTCCGGCCGGCGGCTCCGCTTCTCGCTCCCGCCGCCGCCGCCGCCGCCGCCGTCGTCGCTCCGCGGAGGGGCCAGCAGCGCCTGGATTTGCTGGGGCGGAAAGCAGAGGTGAGCCGGGGGCGGCCGGGCGGGCCCCCCGCCCGGCGCCCCGCCGCGCCCCCCGCCCGGCGCCGCGCTCACCTCCATGAGGCCGCCCGTGGTGTCCAGGTCGTAGACCACCGTCTTGGCCTCCATCCTCTCCCACATCCAACAGCGGGAGCGGGCGCACTCCCGCGGGCCGGGCCGCAGCGCGCCCCTCAGGCCGCCCCGGCGGGGCAAGCGCGTTCCGGGGCCGCGGGAGACTCGCCGCCTCCTGCTCGGCCTACCCGACGGGCCTGGGGGACCCCGCCGCCGCCGCCGCCGCCCGGACAGGCCCCGGGTCGGCTGAGGGGACGGCTGCCATGACAGGGGGCGGGGCCCGCGCTGCCTGCCTCGCCGCCGCCGCCGCTGAGGGGAAGGTCGGCCGCCGTCGCCTCACACGCAGGGCCCCTTCGCCGCTGCCGCCGCCGCCGCCGCTGCCACAGCGCTCGTCGCGCAGGCGCACCGCGGCTTCCCCGCCGCTCCGGGAGCATGCGCGCGACGGTGGCCCTTTGCCGCGCAGGCGCGGGGAAGCCGGAAAAAACGACGCTTCGGGTTCGCTGGGGGGAGTCAGCGCTCTGGGTCTTCCCGGGTGCGCATGCGCGACGTTACATCCCCGTTCGGCTCCGTCTCCGCGCACGCCCAAGGCGCGTCCCCTTTCCATCTCCCTTTCTGCGCACGCGCCGCTACGTTTCCAGGTGGCCTCTTCTGCGCACGCGTGGCTCCTACAGTACTATTTTTGTTTTCCATGCTCTTTCTGCGCAAGTGCGGCCCTTTTATTCTTCCCGTCCCGTTCCGTTCTGCGCAAGCGCCATCTCTTTCTAATTTCTCCGTCTGCGCGGCGCAGACTCTGACCTTTTTTTTTAAAAGAAAAATGTTACTGAAAAATTTCAAACCTGTGTTAAGTCACGAGTTAAAACAACATTTTAACACATCACGCACGCTGACAACTGCACAGCGGATATTTTATTCGATCCCCGTTTTTCTCGGCGCAGGTGCTCCTTCGCGGCGCATGCGCGGGACCCGGACTGCCAGGCAGGCGGCCGGACCGATCCGCTCTCCCCTCGGAGCGGGGAGGTGCGTTCCTTGCGCCTGCGCAGAAAGGGCTACCACGCGCGCCGAGCCTGCGCGCTGCCGGCGAGCGGGGCTGCGGGGGGAGAGGGGCCGGTTCTTTGTTCGCGCGCCGAGTGCCCGGCTCTGTGCGGGCCCCGCGGAGCGCGGCCTTTGCCGCGGCGCTGCGACGGCTCCGCAGCGTGTCCGGGGTGGCAGCCGGGCGTAGCCGGGGTGGCCGCGGGGCGGACGGCGAGCTTCTCGCGGCACAAAGGGCCGGGGGAGGGGGCGCCTCCCGGGGATCCCGATGGGAGGGCGAGGCTTGGGGAGGCGGCCGCCGCCGCCGCTGGGCGGAGCATCCGTCTAGGCGGCGCGGCGGGGCGGGGCGCGGAGGAGGGTCTCCGGGAGGGCAGCCCCCCCGTCCTTAGGGCAGGCCGAGGTCCTGGGCTTGCGGGCTGGAGTGGGGGGCCCGCCGGGCGGGGAGGCCGGCTCCCCGGCTGGCCCCCGGGCGACCCAAGCTCAGCCCCCCGGCCTCGCCTCGCCTCGCCGGGCCGCTGCTTTGGAAGGGCCCGCGGCGGGGCGTCGCGGGGCTCGAGGCCGTTGGCGGCCGCGGGCTAGTCCCGCCAGGCAGTCCGGAGACGGCACAATAGGCCAGGAAGCCGAGGAGCGGGACTCGCCCTCGCCCGAGGTGGACCGAGCCCCGGGCGTAGCGCGTGAATAGGGCCCCGGGGCCGGACGCCGCTCACCCACGCGCCGGGCCGGGCCGGGCCGGGCCGGGCCGGGCCGGGAGGACGCCCGTGGCGCTGCGGCTCCTCGCAGCTGGCCGGCGGTTGCGGGGACGGAGACCCGCGGCGGGGGCCCTGCGGCTGGCGGCGCCGAGTTTGGGGCGAGCCTCGGCCACCCCACCGGCGGGCCCCGCGCCCCCCGGGCGGCGTGAACGCAGCTGCTTGGGCCTGGAGACGGCGCTGTGCCGCCTACTGTTGTGCGGCCCGGCCGTGGCGATCAGTCCGCAAACGCGGCTGAGCCGCGGGGTGCGTCCGAGGCGTCGGTCCGAGACCGAGGGTTGCCGTGCCCGCCTGCTGCGGGGCTTCGTTCATGACGCGGACCGCGTTAGGTTGTGCTGCGACCTATTGTCTGTAGCAAAGCGCAACCCGGGGCAGGAGCGTCGTGCGAACCCAGCTGCTGTCCGGCACGAAGGCGGGCTTCGCAGGAGCAGTGGGAGGGGCTTATGCTCAAGGAGGGCCCTCCCCCCCGGCTTGAGAGGCCCCCTATTTAGCCCAGGAGGAGGGGGGGCCCGCGGCTCAGGCTTCGTGGCCATTGGTCTCCGGGCGGGGGGGCCGGTGCCCCGGGCGGTCGCTGCTTAGCGGAGGAGGCCGAGCCAAGTCCCCGAGGGGAAGCGGCGGAGGCCGCGGGGCGCCCTGGGCTGAGACGCTTCGGCGGCCGCGGATGTTCGCGCCCCTGGTGAACCCGGGTTGGTGAAGCGCCACGCTGCCGTCTGGTTGCGTGAACCTTGCGTGTACCTTCCTCCCATGGCTTCAGCCTGGGTCTGCCTAGTGCCCGGGTGTCCTCAGCTTGGCAGCTGCGCACACCGGCCCCACCTGTCCGCCCCTCCTGCTCTGACTCGTTGGCTGGTCTGCCCCCCCTCCCCACGCCTCCTCTCCCAGCTCAGCTCTCCTCTGGATTTGCCCAGTGGGACTCGGACCAGCCTGGCAGAGGGTGGCCAGGGTGGGGGCCGTGAAGGTAGAGCAGGCCCGCCCCTGAAGATCGGAGGCCTTGGCCCATCTGCTAAGGGAACGGTTTCCCCAGCTCCTTGACCCACAAGCAAGCCGACTCAACTTCAGCCTGTCTCACCCCGTCCCGTGAACCCAGACAGTTGGTTGAGCTCCGTAAACCATCAAGCAATTAGTCACGGACACGCAACAAAGAGGCGCAACTGTGCGCTTGTTCACCAAGCTGCTTCGCTTCCGATGCCTTGTGACCGCAGCCATCCTTGGGGTTTGGAGGCCAGACCGGAAGGCGCAGTTTAGGGCCGGAGAGTGGCCCATCTCTGTGAGGTGGGGCAGCCCTGCCCAGAGCTGAGCGGGTGCTTAAAATAAAGGTTGGGGCGTTGCTGGCCAGGACTTCGTGCCTCTGTTCCCCAAGTACGGGAGTGCCAGGGAGCATTGCGCTGCAGGTGGTGGACCAGGCTGTTTCTTTTTCTGGGGGGGGGGGACATGATGAAGGGGGGTGGCACTTCCGGGGAGCAGAAGGTTGAAGAACTGTGGGGCAAGACAGTGATGCTTCCCACACCCCTCTGGGAACTAGAGTTGAGGGGGCGACATTGCTCTTTGCAGAAAAGCTGGGCTGCCTTAAAGAATATCACACCTCTGGACTGATCGCTTCTGCAAAGAGCTTCCAGTCCTGGAATTTCTCCCTGCTTGGGGAGAGGGGGGAATGCCTGCTCCTTTGACGCCTGAGAAATCTGTGATCCTCAGCCACTTTCTCTTGGGCTGAGCACTTTGGGCTTGGGGGCTAAGCCCCCAGGTCAGCCTTTCCCCTCCCACCGCTTTCCATCTGCACCAGGGAGCTGAAAAGTGGCAGGAGCGCAACACGGAAACGATCACCGCCCCATTCCAATGGTATGCGGCACGGGGCAGGGACCTGCTGCTCTGGTGAGCCCAACTTCAGCCCTTCAGCCCAGGCCTGCTCAGGTGGGCCAGGGGAGCTGATCAACCCAGGGTAGGATCCAATTATCTTTGCCTGGTTCTGCACACTCCCTGGCACTCTTCCACGGTGGCCCACTGTTGTGCGCCCTGCAGAAATCCAGCTGCAACATCCCTATGAATGTTCTAGTCTGTCCTCTCCCTTGGGGGGGGGGAGGCTCCATGGCACTTTGCACAGGCTGTGCAAACACCACTCCTGGCCACAAAGCACCAGGGATCATCAGAAGGGGCCACGTTTGTTGTTGCTGAGAAATGCTCGAGTTTCCTGGACTAGTACCTTTGCTCCTACCGGTAAAAAATTGTGGCATGAGGGGTCTCCACCCTCGGGTATCTACATAGACTCCCACCTCAAATGGTGGCAGAAGCCAGCTTTGGCCCTGTGCCATGCACACGTTCTCCTGAGCAGGGGCAGAGAAGAGGCTCTGAAATGAGCTGGTTTATAAATCCATTTCCACCATGACAGAGTTAGAAACCAAAATGGCAGCTCCTGGATTCCACACCAAGGCGCGCTCTAGATGTGGTGAACGCAGCTCCCAGCGTTCCCCAGCCAGCATGTTGAATTTCATTGCCTATAATCCCTGTACAGATACCGGAGGCCTTCCAGAATGGCAACTCACCACAGCAGGCCACATTTTTCTAAAACACTGGTTTATTCATGAAACAGTCCAAAAAGCTGACTCTCCACCCACCCACCCACCCACTGCCTGAAGAGGGTGAAGAGCTCCGTAGTTTGACACTTGATGACAAAAAGCTTTCCTCGCCTCCAGAGCCAGGGACGCCAAGGGGGCTGAGACAGCCCTCGTCTTCCCCAAACAGCGCATCCTTCTCATAGAGAAGGTGGGCTGAGGGGGGAGAGGGGCTTCTGCTAAACGGTCCTCTCCAGCCTCAGAGGGAGGTGAAAAGTCTACAAAAGGGGTGGGGTTGGGGGGAAGCAGCCCCCCACCCGGGCTCCAAGGGTGATGTTTGTTCATTTTCGGGGGAGGTTTAGGGTGCTTGGGCTTCAGCCCAAGAGGCCCCAAAGACAATGGATTTTCTGGACCCTTCTCGGGCCCGGGTCTGGAATGGCCTTGGCCACCTGGCGCGTGGCCTTTGTTGAGACCTAGAGGCAGGGATCATTCCTCTCCGTGATCAAAGGACCCTTCTGGAGGATCCCTCCTGGGATTGGAGATGGGAGGCCACATCTTGCTGGGGTTTTGCCCCTTCCTAAGGGGCCGGTCCCAGCCAGCGTGAGCAGAGGAGGAACGGATTGAGATGAGGTTGCTCCACTGTGGGGAACCATGGGTCTCTGCTCTCTCGAGCACGTTCAGGATGCCGCAGGGAAGGTCATCCATTGTTTTAGCGTGGGGTACCATCAGAACGCTGATGCGACCCAGTTGCCCGTCACCACCCCAGGGCCCGACTGGGGACACGATGGCAATCCTGGCCGAGGACCTGGCTGGTCAAAGCAAGCTTATATTAAATCCCCACAAGATCTGGCTTGATCTTGCGTCCAACACTGGCTCAGGACGGTATGGTGTTTCTCCTGGAGGACATCTGAGGCTTCTCTTGGTCCTGCTAGAGATGGGGGCTGGCTTTGTCTGATGTACCAATGGTGGATCTTCCCCGCCTGGGAGGCCCTGCTGGCAGTCACCCAGGCCCTCATCCCCTTAGGGATAGACTACTGCAGCGCACTCTTCGAAAGCGATCCAGAAGCTACCAAGTTTTGGTTATCACCTACAAAACCCCCACAGCCCAGCTCCCAGGAACTTCCAGGGCCTCCTTCTGGCCTCCCCCATAGTGAGGGTTTCCACCCCATGGGGATGGGAGACACCCCTTCTCTGGAACACTTTTCCTCCAGAGATGCGGGGAGCGCTGAACCCCCTCTGGCCTGGCTCAAGACCTTGTAACTGCTTAGCAGGATGTTCAGATGCTAATGGCGAGAAGGCTGCCTTTAGTTAAGTCTGGGGGAAATCATCTTGCCATTTCTGTGCTGAACGGCCGTGAGTGTCCCAAAGGAAACAACAGAGGAAACGGTGCATCGCTAAATACATACATAAATATTAAAAGTGAACTCCAAAGGTGGGTTGGGCAGGGTCAGCTGCTGGTGTCTTCAGAAGCCTGGCCTGTTTGCCAAAGACGAAAGGAGACGGGTGACCAACGCAGGGAGGGCCTACGGACCCTTTGGCGGGGATAGCGAGCTGCCACGGGCTTCCTTAGTAGCATCTCCACGTCTGGATGGCCTCTTCCTTCTCTCACTGAGGTTCTTCCAGAAAGGTAGCTCCACCAGGGATGGAGACGTTCTTCTTCAGGACTGGTTGCATCTGTCCCAAGGCTCTGCCGCTGGGCGAGAGGGTTGCTGAACACCAGGGCCGGGTCTTAATTCTGTGACTCTCCACTCCTCGCTCAACTTTCGAGCAAGGAGGGGGGAGGGTTCAGTTGGGGGGGGGCTAAACTTTCCTGTTGCACGGCTTGATTGAAACCAGAGCCACACCCAGCACCCGTTTTCCAAAAGGACTCAGCTGATTTCCTGCATGGCTTAGCCTTCAGCGGCTGGCCTCTCCAAATTGTGGCTTGACAGGATCAGGCGGCTCTGTGTCCAGAGCAGGACCTTGAAGGAGCATCTCTACGTCGAGGATTCCAAGGAGATTTTTACGTCCTGGCCCCTTAAGACCAGGGATGAGAAACCCGAGGCCCATAGGCTGCATGGGACCTCCAAGACCATTTGTTTCGGCCCCCAGAAAGCCCTCCAACCACAATATCCCCAAATCGGCAGCATGGTTTCCCACTACTTTGGAAGAAGCCTTGGAACCAGTGTTTCTCAACCTTGGCCGCTTGAAGACGGGTGGACTTCAATTCCCAGAATTCCCTAGCCAGCCATGCTGGCTGGGGAATTCTGGGAGTTGAAGTCCACCCGTCTTCAAGCGGCCAAGGTTGAGAAACACTGCTCTAAACCCTAATTGACTGAATGTAGTTAAAACTAAACATAAACAGTCACTAAGCAAAATCCCCAAACACTCCACCCAAATCCAGAAGAAGAGAGGCTGCCCTAAGCCCACCCACGTGAGTGAGTTGCCGACTTCATGCCCATTGAGTATTCTCAGTTTGCCGTTGCCTTCCTCGGGGAATTTCCCTGGATTTCTCAGTCTAGCCCCCAGCCGGGGAATTCCTGGTGACTTCCTATCCATTTACTAACCCGGTCCAAGTTGGAATTTCCCAGTGGTCTCCTATCCATGCATTAACCAGGTCCAAGCCTGCTTAGCTTCGTGGATCCGTGGAAGGTGCATCTGTTCCCGGAGATACAGTTCATGATTGACTCTGAAGTCTGAGAAACGCCGTCAGCCTTCTTTAACAAAATAGCGAGGGAGATATTTCTGCCATTCTGCCTGATTTCCCCCCCAGGCAGGCAAACCCAGGCTCACGTTTTGCTTTCAGTGACCCGGCGACGGCCCCGTGGAAGGCAGAATCCGTCCGCCCAGAATTCGGATGGCGAAGCGCCCGGTTTGCGGGAGGTCCTGGGAAGCCTCAGTTAGGGCAGGTTGTTGGAGGTCTGGTCCCGGGCTTGGAAAGTTTGGGGATCCAGCTGCGGTTGCTGAGGTCTGCCCTGGAGGGGTCTCCAGCCAGGCGTGGTTTTGCACGGGGGGGGGCATTTCTAGAGAGGCCTCGAGGGAAGGTGTGGGGAGCATCCCAGGAAGGAGGTGGGAGGGCGGGGCAGTGGGACACGAGAACTGCCCGGCTGAGAAAGGGCTTGGGGCTGATGTGGTGGTGGCACTGGGGCCCAGAGGAGGGGAGTCCTAGGGGGAGGGGGAGGGGGAGGGGGATGCCCCCATGGTCTGCCACGCGGAGAGCCTGGGAGGTATTTACAGGTCTTCTCAGTGCAGGGGGTCAGCCGTGGAAGGGAAGGTCACCAGAGAGCAGCAGGGATTCAGGGGGTGGGGCCCGCCCCTCCGGCTCCCCCCTTGAGGGCGGCGTCCGCCCTAGATGGAGACTTCATACGCCGGCATCTCCTGCAGAGAAAAAAGCCTGCAGAGGGTTGGGCCCTTGGACGCTTGCCTCCGAGGGCTCCCTGCCCCACCCCCCCACCAGCCCCCAAGGGACCAAAGCAGACTACATGTCTTCCCAGCTTGGTGTGGCCTTCTGTGGCTCCCCGCAGGCCCCCCCACCAAGGGGGCAGGAGCATGCCAAAGACTGAAAACTGCCCTTTGTGAGCAATACATCTTATTCCTTGGCCGGGGGATTCCTGGGCACCAAATCCCCACTGTTAATCCCAAGAGCAGTGATTCTCAACCTTGGCCACTTTAAGCTGTATGGACTTCAACTCCCAGAATTCCCCAGCCAGCCATGCTGGCTGGGGAATTCTGGGAGTTGAAGTCCATACAGCTTAAAGTGGCCAAGGTTGAGAAACCCTGCCCTAGAGAAGGAGGCACGTCTCCTCTGCATGCTTTGCAGAAATGTGCTCTCCCCAAGCCTGGTCTTGTCCTTAAAGCCAGCCTTCCGCAGGCCAAATTCCTCACTCCCAGCTTCACTTCCAGCCTGTTTCGTGGTAAGCATCCTTGGGGCTTTTTTCCTCCCAGAGCGCTGCTGATCAACGATCCCCTTTTGAAAACGCTCAGCGTGGCTGCAAGCAGCTTGGGCAAGAGGATGCTGGTGGGCGGCTGTCTCTGGGCGCTACCGTGTGACTAGTTTGGCCCAGGGATCCACGGATCCACGCCTGGATTCCCTGCCCAGCTGGCAGCCTCTCTGCTTGCTCCCCAGGGCCTCATCCTTGCTCCCTGGTCCCCGTCCTTTGATCCTGGGTCGGACTCTGGGAAGCTCAGCCTCTTTCCAGGGTTAAGTCCATACAGCTTAAAGTGGCCGAGGTTTCCAGGGGTCTCTGTTTCTCCTAAAAAGTAGCTGCTGCCTCTGAGTGTTTCCTGCCCCAGAGGGGGAACTACATCTCCCCCAGCAGTGGCACTGGCTGGTGCCACCAAATTGGAGGCAACCGTGGAGAGAAGAGAGGGCCCCCGTGGCACCTTCTAGACAGCCTCTGCACTACGGTGGCTACACAGAGAGGGCCTTGAAGGTTTCGGAGGGTTTCAAGTCCTTCCCGTCCCTTCGGGAAGCTAAAAGAATCACTGGAGGAGGCGGGATGCAAATAAATTAAGGACCGGTAAGGATGGGAACGCGATCCACCTTTTGAGAAACGTTTTAGAGGGAAAAGGGTAGCCCTGAGCATCTTCCCAGCCAGCTCTGCTGAGCCTGGCAGCTGGGGCTGATGGAGGTTGTAATCTGTCACCACCAGGCTGAGGAGGAGAGGTGGCCCTCCTGCCCCACCATCTGGCGCAGCTGGGAAAGGAAGGGGTGGCCACTTACTCCGGTCTCGTAGGTGGGATTGTTGAAGGCTGTGTCGCCCGTGATATGGCTGTAGGGCTGTGACGTTGAGAGGGGCGCTGCCATCGCCGGCTTCCCCTGATGACTGACCAGCCAGAGAAGAGGGAGAGAGACCGGGGTCACAACACGCAGGGGGCTGCCCTGCCCGGCTGTCCCGCCCAGCGCCGCAGCTCACCTGGAGACGCACAGGTACATGGTGCCCAGGAGAAGCCCGACAGCAGCCACCGGCAGGAAGACGGCGAAGGCCACGCTGGATCCTTGCGACGGGTCCCTGCCTGGCACCACCTGGGCCACCGCTGCCGGAAAAGGGAGCGAGGGGAGGCTCAGTTCGGGGGGCACCTGCCGTGCCGGAGGGAGGGGGAGAGCAGCACCCAGGAGCTCAGCCGAAGGGGTCGGCGTGTGGGGCGCCAGCAGGGGTGTCCGCAGAGTGGTCGGGAAAGGCAAGGGGGCAGCCATGATGACGTACACCCAGGCAGGCAGAGTTCGATTGCACCCACGCAACCCCGCAGGCGCCCCTGGGCAGAGCGAGGCTGGCCCCCTCTAGGCAGCGGCGTGGGCAAAGGCAGTCTTTCAGATCCTCCCAGGCTTACCGTCCAGGTTGGGGTTGGCATAAAACTCATCGCTGGAGGCTGGAAGAGAAGCAGGAGGCAGCATTGGGGGGGTTGCAAACTGGTAGGAAGGGAAGGTTTTAATGCTGGAAAACCCGGGAGCTGTTCCCAAAGCAATTCTCACTGCCCAGAAATCTGCCGGCAACAGCTGTCCCTCAATACCCTAGACCAGGGTTTCTCAACCTCAGAACTTTAAGATGGGTGGACTTCAACTCCCAGAATTCCCCAGCCAGCCTTGCTGGCTGGGGAATTCTGGGAGTTGAAGTCCACCCATCTTAAAGGGGCCAAGGTTGAGAAGCACTGCTCTACAATGTGCAGGAAAATCAGCTTTGGGGAAAGCGACTGACCAGCTTCCTTTCAAAAGCCTCCAGATGCTGGTTCCTTCTTCACCAGCAGGAACTCAGATGCTGGCACGGGTTCGGCAGACTCATGCAGCTGAAGACCCCCCCTTACAATACGTGGGGTCTGTCCACTGTGCAGAGGACTCTGGAGGTGGCCGCATGTCCCCCCCTTCCATGGGTAGCTGACACTGGGCCCAGATCCCCGGGGAGCCCTGGGACTGACCGGCTTTGCAGAGCGGGGGAGGGCCGCTCCAGTGCGAGGGGTGCCCAGGCAGGCAGCGGAGGACGGTGTCGCCCAGCAGCAGGTAGCCGGCGGCACAGGAGAAACGCAGGGTGGCCCCGGGCTGGTACAGCCGCTTTTCGGGGTGCTGAGCGCCATGCTCGGGTCCGCCCGGATTGCGGCAGGGTTCGTAGACCTCGTCTGGAAGAAGCAGAATGCCAGGAGGTGAGCCCACTTCCTGCCCACCTGCCCTTCCTTTCTGTTCTGTCACTGAGCTTGCTCACTTATTCTTAGATCTGCAGCCTGCCATGGGAGGAGCAGCTTCAGCATTAGAAAATGACCCTTCGAGTAAATGAGTGGCTATTCCTGAGTCCTGGGCTCTCGAGAGCCTCGGTCCTCGCGCATGCAGAAGACCACGGCTGCTGCCCACGTGTTTCTCCAGGGCAGAACGCCCTGGATGTGGCCGCTCTGCGTGGCTTACGGATGCATTTGGGGAGGCGGTCGCTCCACTTCGGCCCCCCAGCCTGTCGGTCATGGCAGACGATCTCCCCACTCCCCGCCAGGACGTAGCCTTTGTCGCAGAGGAACTGGATGGTGGAGCCGACGGGGAATTTGTTGGCAGAGACCAGCCGCCGGCTGTGGTCCACGTCCCCGGGGTCTGGACAAGTGGTCACTGGGGGGAGAGAAAGACGGACGGGGTAGGCAGGGAGAGACCCCAGGGCAGAGAGGCAGGCCTCTGCCTAATCGGGAGCATCTATCCTCAGCTTTTTGCACAGGAAATTTAAAATGCTGCACGTGCACACGTGCACACACCCCACCTCCCCAATCTTGTTATTTATTTATTTTTTAAAGTGTTTTAATAGTTGTGACGTGGTTTGAATTGTTGGTTGCACGCCCCCCAGAGTCACGTGCAGTGAGATGGGTGGCCACAGAAATGTGTTTAGGAAGGAAGGAAGGAAGAAAAGACGGAAGGAAGGGAGGGAGGGACATTTATTTCTATGTTCGACAGGAATTCAGTTCTTTGGCAATAAAGGTGAAGGAAAGAGCAAGGATGCTCCACAAGACCAAGGGCTCATCCGATCCAGTTCCACAGTGGCCACCAGGTGCCCACGAGCAAGACGGGAGGGGGGCCGCACTCAGATCCCGAGGATGCCCACTGAAGAGGGCAGGTCCCCCGCCCAAGACAGCGTCTGTGCTCCTTTTCATGCTCTGTAGAGGCTGCATTATAGGTTGAAATGATGGGAGGCCCACGTCCAGGGACAACTCATCCCATCCAGCGTGGTGCCCCTCCGTGGCTGGCCACCTATTCCAGAAGCCAAAATGCTGCCTCGGATCTCCACTTCGTCCCAGGTCGTTGGGTAGCAGAACCAGAGAAGATGCCAGGACTTGGCATGGAGTATTGGAAGCCTGGAAGTGGAATCCCCCCACGCAGGGGTGTCCACGGGGTATGGTCAGAGAGTCAAGATGGTGGCCCCAACGGTGCGATCAAAGCCCTGCCTGTTCTTTATGTGCAGCTCACATTTGGGGCGGGCGACTGGCACTCCTTCCTTCCTTCCTTCCTTCCTTCCTTCCTTCCTTCCTTCCTTCCTTCCTTCCTTCCTTCCTTCCTTCCTTCCCGCTCTCTTCTTTCTGGGTTTATTTTCTTTGCCATCGTCGCTCTTCTGCCGTGTGCTGGTTTTTGCGCGTGTGCCTGTGTCTTCGCTACTGTTCTTTGTTTTTAAATGTTTTAATGACTGTAAGCTGCCCAGAGTTGTTGAGCGTAGGGCAGCATATGAATTCAATAAATCATTATTGTTATTATTAAAAATGGATGGAGTTTCCATCACACCATTGTGGCTGCCATCTTGACTTTTCCGACCACACTCTGCAGACACCCCTGCCCGCACCTCTGAAGGGCACAGCTGGAGCATCCCAGCGCACCAGGACGGGTCACGTGACTCTACAAAAGCAGCGGTTTGTTTGCGAGCGGACTTAAAGTTCTTGCGCTAATTCCACACACTCCCTCTCTGGAAGACTTAACCGGTACCGAAAGTGTACAGATGGGTAGCAAAAATGGGGATACGGGAATACTATACAGTAGCAACTGACCAGCCTCTTCTCCCCTCGGCTCCAATGCCCGAATCGAAGAGCAGCGCAAAACGATGTTGAGGATACAGCGAAAATGAATTTAAGTTGCTCGCTTCTCCAACAGGACCACTGCCTGAGCACCAAAACAAACTGTAGAGCAGAGTTTTCTTGTTCGGTGCAAGACCTCCAAGGGGCTCTGGGGGACTGCCCAGCATTTATTTTTAGCACCAAGGTATTTTTTCCCCCCTGGGCATTTTTGAGAAACGCCTGTGGCATGCCTCCGCCTGGGCACTGTTTTATTGCACACTGCCGTGTTTCACGCTATGCATTTCTACGAGCCCATCCAGCGATGGCCGTGGCTAACAGAAGATGGCGAGCTGGAAAGTAAGAGGGGCAAACAGCAAAGAGCAGGAATTAATGAATGAAAGAAGAAAGAAAAAAAATAGATGTGTGTGTCTGAAACCAAGAAAGGAGGAAGATGCAATAGATCTCAATGAAGATAGCCTGATCTTGTGAAGTGGAACTGAGGAATGCACACAGAAAAGTGAAGGTGGGGGTTTCGTTATGAATGGAAGGGCCAAAATGTGGGTCAGAAGGTGTGAATTGGGCGCAGCAAGACTTCTGTATGCACAATTTTGGAAAACCCAGACACTACCAACAATACAAGAATGGTTGTTAAAACTGATGGAAATGGCAGAAAATGATAAACTGACTTGTTTATTAAAAGAAAATTCAAATAATTATTACCTTAAAGAATGGAAACCATTGATGGACTATTTGCAAAATGCAGGCAGGGCGAAGCTTCCATGGGGATTTGCAGACTAGATTATAAATGTAATGGGATGTGTTTTGACAAAGAATTATTCCTACTTAATGCATTAAAAACTAGCACTTATGACACTCTTATTATTCTTAAGACCGGAGATAGATTGGAAGCTATCTATTTTTCATGTCTGTCTTTTCTTTATCTCACTTTTTCTTTTCCTTTTCTTTATAATTTGTATTTTCAATTTTCTTTTTCATTTCTAAGTTTTAACTTTGTAATCTTAAAATCTCAGTAAACTACTACTAAAAAAAAGAAGGTGTGAACTGGGGTCATCTGGTTCCTGTGGCTGTGTATAAACGTAGGGATCCAGAGGTTGGCGACAGTTGCCCGTTATGCTCCAGCAAAGGGCAATAATGGAAGAACCAAAGGTGAGTTTGGGGAAGAACTGTACAACATTTGGAAGGGGGTCCAGGGGAAAACATATTCTTTTTGGATGGGCGAGAACAAGATGCAGATGTACAGAAAAAGCGTTTGGGCCAACGAGACCCAAAGATGCACGAGAACCCTGATTAGCGTCTCTTTCTGTTCTGCTCCGAGATGGACTCTAGCTGGACTCTGGGCAGGTGCGGCCGAGGCCCCGGGGGTCAGTCTGGTGCTGCGGCCTGAGAGGGGTTTGAGTCGGTGCGGCCTGAGGCGGGCGGGGGTCTCTGCTCGGTAAGTTTGGCCACCTGTTTATTGCGCTCAGCCCCCCTGGGTTGTGAAGGCAGCCACAGAGGGGACCTGTGGTTGAGTCCACGCTGCAGGGTCGGGCTCTTCCTTCCTCTGGGGTGGGTATTGGTTGGGGGGGAGAGATCACGCCCTTGGCCCCTCCTGTGTGGGGTGCTGTGGGGTTCTACTCTCTTTCCCCCCTTTTCAACATCTACATCTGTGTTTCTCAACCTTGGCAACTTTAAGAGGTGTGGACTTCAACTCCCAGAATTCCCCAGCCAGCATGGCTGGCTGGGGAATTCTGGGAGTTGAAGTCCACACCTCTTAAAGTTGCCAAGGTTGAGAAACACTGACTACACATAAACAATGGATGAGGTCATCCACCAGTTTAGGGTTCAGTATCATCAATATGCTGACGATATCCAATTCTATCTTTCTACTCCAGGCCAGCCAAGTGAGGCTGTTGAGGTTCTGGTTGGGGAATTCTGGGAGTTGAAGTCCACACATCTATTCCGTCCCCCAGATCCGAGGATTTTTCATCTACGCTCTTGGATGGGGTAGCACTCTCCAACTGAGGAACAGTGCGTGATCTGGGGTTCCTCTTGGATGCGCAGCTCAAACGGCAGGTAGCAGCTGTGGCCAAGGGGGACTTCACTCAGCTCCCCCTGTTGCACCAATGGCACCCTTCCTTGGATCAAGACGGCCTTCAGACAGTTACCCATTGCCTGGTCACCTCATGGCTTGACTACTCCAATGCACTGTACATGGGGACGCTCTTGAAAACGACTTGGAAGCTTCAGTGGGTCCAGAATGTGGTGGTGTGGGCAGTGATGGGCACGCTTCGGTGTGCCCACGTGACACCCCTACTTTGCAAGCTGCACTGGCTCCCAGGAGGCTTCTGGGTGCAATTCAAGGTGCCGGTTATGACTTATAAACCCTACATGGTGTAGGAGCCGGTTGAGGGGCTACCTATCTCCTGTGGTATCTACCAGGGTTGGCGTGCTCTGGGCCCCTTCAGTTGAACAGTGCCATCCTTGGGATCCAGAAGCAGGCCTTCTCTGCCGCAGCGCCCGCCCTCTGGAATGAGGTCCGGGTGGTTCCCACCCTGATGGCGTTCCGCAAAGCCTTGAGACCCGGCTCTTCTCCCAGGCCTTGGGCTGAGACGGATGGGGGCCCTTGGGGGACCTTGTTCTTTTAATTTTCAGTTTGCGTACTGTGTCCAGGTGCCATCTTGTTTGGGTCTATACTGGTTTTTATGATACTGTGTGATGGAAGGGTTTGGTGAAGGCCGCGCTCGGGGAGATAAGCATTTCCTTAGTCCCCAGCAGGAGCGTGGGAAGGTTAAGAGGAAGAGGCTGGCACCACCCTAAGGAATTCGCGGTGTTTGCTTGCTGGCTTGGGAAGTTTAGATTCAGTCTGGCGAGATTCTGTCTTGTGGGTGGAAGCTAATAAAAGCTACCGAACTAGACCCGTACTGGCTCATGGGGTTCTTTGGGCTGAACCCGACATACTGCTTGTGAGTCATCCAGAGCCAGTTGGAATTGGGCAGTGTCCAAACTGAGATAAATAAATAAGTAAATATGTGGTTTGAGCGTACATCTGTTCATGCATTCATATGGCAAATGAATTAATACAAATGTATAAAGTATGGTTGATGTGACGTTTCTGATGAAAGACTGAGAGAATTAATGGAGGACAGAAAGGTGAAGAGAAGTTGTGAATGGGGGACAGACCATTATTTGATACTGTGAAGAATAAATCTTGGGAAAAAACTGACCTGAGAGGAAAGGAAAAACATGAGCGAAAGCAGAGGGACTGAAAGAAAAGTAAGTCCTGTATGAGAAAGTATGTGATGGATTAATTCTCCAGCAGAACGGATGGAGAGCGGTGAGAAGAAGAGGTGTTGGAGAGCATGACGTGACCGAGGACCACACAAGGGTGTGGCGTTGCGCTGACGGGAAAAGGACGCCTGGTGGAACTGAAGGGGAAGAGGCCACAGATGAGAAAAAGTGCACGTGCAGAAGATTTCTGCAAAAATAAAGATTTTGCACCATGTGTGAGAAAGAGAAAAAGACTGTTGCAAAGAGCGTAGTCAGAGCAAGGAACAGTCAAGATTAGAACACATAGAGGGGTTTTGATGGACATTTTAAAGTTGTGGGTGAAGCAAAGTGGGTGAAAAGGGCAGAGGGAGTGGAATTAAAAATAGAAGTGGGAAAAGGATTTGGGGCAATGAAACAGAAGTGAGGGAATGCTGGAAGGAGGATCTTATAAATTTGTATGGGAACGATCGAGGGAAGTTGAAGACCAGAACTGAAACAAATGCTACTAAAGTTACAGTCCAAAAGGATGAAAAGGAAGTAATAAACGCTCTGAGGATGTTGAAAAGTGGCATGGCTGCAGGAGTACCTGTGTAACTGAAGAAATGTTAATTTATGGATGTGATCTGCATGTGGAATCACTGTGCGCATTGTTTAATTTGCGCCTGAAGGCTGCATCTGTGCCAGATGATTGGAAGAACAGTGTTACTGTTCCACCAGACGGAGGGAAAGGGCGCAAGAGTTAATGCAAAAGCTACAGGGGGATTTGTTTGTTAAATGCGCTTGGAAAGAGCTCGGCTAATTTCTGAGTGGAAGGGTTCAATGGGCTACAATGAACAACATCGGGGAAGTACCTGGAGGCTTTATGCTAACAGGTGCGCAGACCAGATTTCGCTCTTCTGCAGGTCACTGGAAAATGCATGTGTGCGAGAAAAAGTTTATTGTACATTTGTGGTTTCAGAAAAAGCGCATGAATGGGCTTCAATTAGGGAATATTTTGCATAGATGCGGCCTTGAAGGCTGGGTGCTGACGTGACATAAGCAGTACACGGTGGAAGTAAAGTGCATGTAGGAACAAATGGCCTGCTTAATGAAAGGTTCGATGCTGAACAGGGAGAAAGGCAAGCAGGAGCGATGTCCCCGGGTTTTTAGTATATTTGTGGATCTAGGTATGAGGACTTGTGGGGACGACGACTTGGTTCTTTGCAAACGTTTGCGTGTTGCCTATTTTCAGGCACCAAACCATTCAATCAATAAATACTATTAATAAAAAGCATTAATAAACACCGCTGCTATTGCCAAGCAGATCCGAACACCCTGAAGAGGTCCGTTTTTACCATTTTATAAAATGCCAAAGAGAGGGGTGACTGTTGAGAATGCACTTCTCTGGGCTCCAACCCTCCGCCCCCCCCAACCTCCCCGAATATCAGAGGACGTAAATGTACACGTACTTTTATCTGCAGAGGGTGCCGCGTTGCTGGCCGAAAACTCAAAAGATCTGCAGTTAGGTGGATTAGATTATAGGATACAAAAAGCATATGGATCTGAAAACAAATGTATTAAAGATTAAGGCAGTGGTGCTTGACAGGGAAAGTGGAACAAATGATTGCAAGTCACCCATAAATGGTGACAAAATTGAGCAAGCAGATGAATTTGTGTACCTTGACGGAATGTCTGCTAAAGAAGCGAAAAGGATTGGAGGTGTTTTAAGATGAGAAAATGCTATAGAAGAATAAGCGGATAGCACGTGGCTGGCGGGCAGGACTGAATGTGGGGCAGAAGAAGTGAAAACGGTTCTCTATCAGAGTGAGTTTTGTTACGTGGAAAGAAGAGTTGGGTATGAAAGGAGAAAGATCAAAGCGAGCTGGAGGCAGTGGGGTTGGGATAAAACAAGACGAGAAAAGGCCAAAAATGGATGTGCCCCGGATGAGCGTGGAAGGGAGAGGAGTAAGAAATGTGTCACCGAAAGAGAGTGAAGGACACAACCAGTGTCTGAAGGCAGAGTGGACGGAGGGAGAGGAAGGGGAAGAGGTGGCTGGCTGGAGCTAAGGAGTTTCCCCGAAAGAGGGGGACGGAAGCTGGACGACCCGAGAGCAACGGACGATGCGGGGACTGAATGTGGTGGAAGCGAGAACAGCAAGGGGTGGAGAGGGACAGCGCAGGGCGTTAGCTGCTCTTTTTACACTGGTGAAAGGAATGGCTTTAGGGTCAGGCTGCACGACAGTGCATGCCTGCAGACGCTTCCCTAGCCGTGCTGCCGGCTCCTTTGGGCCAGGTCTGAAAGCCAACGTGGCCACTGACCCCACAGCCTTTTCTATCCCGCCTGCGTTCAGAGGAGCAGGGGGCTCTCAGTCGCCAACGGCCACCGGGTCCCCTCTTCTCCCTCTACAGACTGTTCGGATGTTCATGCGTTTCTATGGCCTCTCAGATAATTCTGGGAAGCATCAGTTGCACCACGCAGGATACTGACTTTCTCTTACTGGGGTTTCTTATCAGGTCCTTGGCCAGGATGCCGGGGTCCTTGAAGTCCACCCGGTCACTGGCGCCCTGTGATGGGCGCTCAGCAGAGTCGGCAAGCCTCAAGTTCCTTTCTTCCTCGTTCATTCTGCAAATGCCCAGCTTGCCCAACGTAATTGGCCCCACACAGGCAACTTATTTGCTACGGTCCCCCTCTTCTTAACTTGGAGAGTTTACCCACCCTAGAGGGCAACAGTGGATCCAGCCCGTCCACTGTTCCAAATCTTATTCCGTTACATTTTCGGCCCGGTGCGTTTTGCCTTCTCTCAGTCACCCTGGGGTGCACGGAGGAAGGTCAACCATACGGCGGCCCGTGAGGGTGCGGGCCTGACGCTGCAGGCAGTGTCTAGAGATGCAACGTCAGTGGCCAAGCCGGCTTCCGGGCCAGCTCTGAAGAGCTCCCCAGGGCTAGCACAAAGCAGCCACCTGGCTCCAAAGCCACTTCACCGATAAACAGCAGACATGAAACCCTGCTGTTTATATTTCCTTTTCCCTTCGTTTGCTATTCCTTATTCCTTTTCTGCACTCGGTATAGCATCGCTTGCCCTGAAATCAGGGCTGTCCGCAGGGAGGTCAGCAAAGTCCACAGTGCGACGGAAGCGCCCCACGCGACCCGAGAGGAAACAGGCAAAACGTTGATTGCGCTGTTGTGGCCGTCGTCGGGACTTTGCTGGCCGTATCCCGTCTTACGTTAAAAATATACGCGCCCAATTTTGCTGGCTGGAAATCTGGGTGCGGAGGAGAGCGCCGCTTTCCAAAAGCCTCCTCCTGCCCTTCCAGACTTAGCAACGGTCCTCTCGTCGGCCAGCAGGGGGAGCTCTTGACACACCCAGGACACAGCCACGGTTGGGTTTCCAAATTGGGTGGCTTTTAGGAAATTTGGCCACCGCCTGGCTGCATCTGCTATTCCCTCTGCCCACCAGAGTCCTACCGCTTCCTTCTTATGCATGGAGAATTTGAGCCAGGTTTAGCTCCTGGGCAGGCCAGGGAGACTGGGAACGCCTCCACTCTGAATTCCTGGA